>NW_027436216.1:916919-1220892 GCF_964199755.1 Larus michahellis
GGCCCTACCGGGAAATGCTTCACAGGCTGGCGTGGCGGCCCGACGTGGGCGCCGGTGGCACCGAGGCTGACGGCCGCCGCAAAGCCCGCACCCCCATGGGCTGTGGGGCCACGCGAGCGGCTGCCAAAGAGCTTTCCAACGAGGCACCGCTTTCCCTCCTGGCTCTTCGGGCGTGGGAGCTGTCGCCAGAGACGCGGCCCTACCGGAAAATGCTTCGCAGGCTGGCGCGGCGGCATCACCTGGGCGCCGGTGTCGCCCAGGCTGACGGCCCCCGCAAAGCCCGCAGCCCCATGGGCTGTGGGGCCACGCGAGCGGCTGCCAAAGAGCTTTCCAATGAGGCACGGCTTTCCCTCCTGGCTCTTCGGGCGTGGGAGCTGTCGACAGAGCCGCGGCCCTACCGGAAAATGCTTCGCAGGCTGGCGCGGCGGCGCCACGTGGGCGCCGGTGGCGCCGAGGCTGACGGCCGCAGCAAAGCCCGCAGCCCCACAGGCTTTAGGGCCATGCGAGTGGCTGCCAAAGAGGTTTCCAACGAGGCACGGCTTTCCCTCCTGGCTCTTCGGGCGTGGGAGCTGTCGCCAGAGCCGCGGTCCTACCGGAAAATGCTTTGCAGGCTGGCGCGGCGGCCCGACGTGGGCACCGGTGTCGCCCAGGCTGACGGCCGCCGGAAAGCCCGCAGCCCCATTGGCTGTGGGGCCACACGAGCGGCTGCCAAAGAGCTTTCCAACGAGGCATGGCTTTCCCTCCTGGCTCTTCGGGCGTGGGAGCTGTCGCCAGAGCCGCGGCCCTACCGGAAAATGCTTCGCAGGCTGGCGCAGCGGCCCCACGTGGGCGCCGGTGTCGCCCAGGCTGACGGCCGCCGCAAAGCCCGCAGCCCCATGGGCTGTGGGGCCACGCGAGCGGCTGCCAAAGAGCTTTCCAACGAGGCACGGCTTTCCCTCCTGGCTCTTCGGGCGTGGGAGCTGTCGCCAGAGCCGCGGCCCTACCGGAAAATGCTTCGCAGGCTGGCGCGGCGGCGCAACGTGGGCACCGGTGGCGCCGAGGCTGACGGCCGCCGCAAAGCCCGCAGCCCCATGGGCTGTGGGGCCACGCGAGCGGCTGCCAAAGAGCTTTCCAACGAGGCACGGCTTTCCCTCCTGGCTCTTCGGGCATGGGAGCTGTCGCCAGAGACGCGGCCCTACCGGAAAATGCTTCGCAGGCTGGCGCGGCGGCATCACCTCGGCGCCGGTGTCGCCCAGGCTGACGGCCGCCGCAAAGTCCGCAGCCGCATGGGCTGTGGGGCCACGCGAGCGGCTGCCAAAGAGCTTTCCAACGAGGCACGGCTTTCCCTCCTGGCTCTTCGGGCGTGGGAGCTGTCGCCAGAGCCGCGGCCCTACCGGAAAATGCTTCGCAGGCTGGCGCGGCGGCGCAACGTGGGCGCCGGTGGCACTGAGGCTGACGGCCGCCGCAAAGCCCGCAGCCCCATGGGCTGTGGGGCCACGCGAGCGGCTGCCAAAGAGCTTTCCAACGAGGCACGGCTTTCCCTCCTGGCTCTTCGGCCGTGGGAGCTGTCGCCAGAGCCGCGGCCCTACCGGAAAATGCTTCGCAGGCTGGCGCGTCGGCCCCACCTCGGCGCCGGTGTCGCCGAGGCTGACGGCCGCCGCAAAGCCCGCAGCCCCACGGGCTGTGGGGCCACGCGAGCGGCTGCCAAAGAGCTTTCCAACGAGGCACGGCTTTCCCTCCTGGCTCTTCGGGTGTGGGAGCTGTCGCCAGAGACGCGGCCCTACCGGAAAATGCTTCGCAGGCTGGCGTGGCGGCCCGACGTGGGCGCCGGTGGCGCCGAGGCTGACGGCCGCCGCAAAGCCCGCAGCCCCATGGGCTGTGGGGCCACGCGAGCGGCTGCCAAAGAGCTTTCCAACGAGGCACGGCTTTCCCTCCTGGCTCTTCGGGCGTGGGAGCTGTCGCCAGAGACGGGGCCCTACCGGAAAATGCTTTGCAGGCTGGCGCGGTCACGCCACGTGGTCGCTGGTGGCGCCGAGGCTGACAGCCGCCGGAAAGCCCGCAGCCCCACGGGCTGTGGGGCCACGTGAGTGGCTGCCAAAGAGCTTTCCAACGAGGCACGGCTTTCCCTCCTGGCTCTTCGGGCGTGGGAGATGTTGCTAGAGACGCGGCCCTACCGGAAAATGCTTCGCAGGCTGGCGTGGCGGCATCACCTGGGCGCCGGTGTCGCCCAGGCTGACGGCCGCCGCAAAGCCCGCAGCCCCATGGGCTGTGGGGCCACGCGAGCGGCTGCCAAAGAGCTTTCCAATGAGGCACGGCTTTCCCTCCTGGCTCTTCGGGCGTGGGAGCTGTCGCCAGAGACGCGGCCCTACCGGAAAATGCTTTGCAGGCTGGCGCGGCGGCGCCACGTGGGCGCCGGTGTCGCCCAGGCTGACGGCCGCCGCAAAGCCCGCAGCCCCATGGGCTGTGGGGCCACGCGAGCGGCTGCCAAAGAGCTTTCCAACGAGGCACGGCTTTCCCTCCTGGGTCTTCGGGCGTGGGAGCTGTCGCCAGAGCCGCGGCCCTACCGGAAAATGCTTCGCAGGCTGGCGCGGCGGCCCGACGTGGGCGTCAGTGGCGCTGAGGCTGATGGCCGCCGCAAAGCCCGCAGCTCCATGGGCTGTGGGGCCACGCGAGCGGCTGCCAAAGAGCTTTCCAACGAGGCACGGCTTTCCCTCCTGGCTCTTCGGGCATGGGAGCTGTCGCCAGAGCCGCGGCCCTACCGGAAAATGCTTCGCAGGCTGGCGCAGCGGCGCAACGTGGGCGCTGGTGGCGCTGAGGCTGACGGCCGCCGGAAAGCCCGCAGCCCCACGGGCTGTGGGGCCACGCGAGCGGCTGCCAAAGAGCTTTCCAACGAGGCACGGCTTTCCCTCCTGGCTCTTCGGGCGTGGGAGCTGTCGCCAGAGCCGCGGCCCTACCGGAAAATGCTTCGCAGGCTGGTGCGGCGGCGCCACGTGGGCGCCGGTGTCGCCTAGGCTGACGGCCGCCGCAAAGCCCGCAGCCCCATGGGCTGTGGGGCCACGCGAGCGGCTGCCAAAGAGCTTTCCAACGAGGCACGGCTTTCCCTCCTGGCTCTTCGGGCGTGGGAGCTGTCGCCAGAGCCGCGGCCCTACCGGAAAATGCTTTGCAGGCTGGCGCGGCGGCCCCACCTGGGCGCCGGTGTCGCCGAGGCTGACGGCCGCCGCAAAGCCCGCAGCCCCATGGGCTGTGGGGCCACGCGAGCGGCTGCCAAAGAGCTTTCCAACGAGGCACGGCTTTCCCTCCTGGCTCTTCGGGCGTGGGAGCTGTCGCCAGAGCCGCGGCCCTACCGGAAAATGCTTCTCAGGCTGGCGCGGCGGCCCGACGTGGGCGTCAGTGGCGCCCAGGCTGACGGCCGCCGGAAAGCCCGCAGCCCCACGGACTGTGGGGCTACGCGAGCGGCTGCCAAAGAGCTTTCCAACGAGGCACGGCTTTCCCTCCTGGCTCTTCGGGCGTGGGAGCTGTCGCCAGAGCCGCGGCCCTACCGGAAAATGCTTCGCAGGCTGGCGCGGCGGCGCCACGTGGGCGCCGGTGTCGCCGAGGCTGACGGCCGCCGCAAAGCCCGCAGCCCCATGGGCTGTGGGGCCACGCGAGCGGCTGCCAAAGAGCTTTCCAACGAGGCACGGCTTTCCCTCCTGGCTCTTCGGGCGTGGGAGCTGTCGCCAGAGCCGCGGCCCTACCGGAAAATGCTTTGCAGGCTGGCGCGGTCGCGCCACGTGGTCGCTGGTGGCGCCGAGGCTGACGGCCGCCGGAAAGCCCGCAGCCCCACGGGCTGTGGGGCCACGCGAGTGGCTGCCAAAGAGCTTTCCAACGAGGCACGGATTTCCCTCCTGGCTCTTCGGGCGTGGGAGCTGTTGCCAGAGACGCGACCCTACCGGCAAATGGTTCGCAGGCTGGCGCGGCGGCATCACCTGGGCGCCGGTGTCGCCCAGGCTGACGGTTGCCGCAAAGCCCGCAGCCCCACGGGCTGTGGGGCCACGTGAGTGGCTGCCAAAGAGCTTTCCAACGAGGCATGACATTCCCTCCTGGCTCTTCGGGCGTGGGAGCTGTCGCCAGAGACGCGGCCCTACCGGAAAATGCTTTGCAGGCTGGCCCAGCGGCCCCACGTGGGCGCCGTTGGCGCCCAGGCTGACGGCCGCCGCAAAGCCCGCAGCCCCACGGGCTGTGGGGCCACACGAGCGGCTGCCAAAGAGCTTTCCAACGAGGCACGGCTTTCCCTCCTGGCTCTTCGGGCGTGGGAGCTGTCGCCAGAGACGCGGCCCTACCGGAAAATGCTTCGCAGGCTGGCGCGGCGGCGCCACGTGGGCGCCGGTGTCGCCGAGGCTGACGGCCGCCACAAAGCCCGCAGCCCCATGGGCTGTGGGGCCACGCGAGCGGCTGCCAAAGAGCTTTCCAACGAGGCACGGCTTTCCCTCCTGGCTCTTCGGGCGTGGGAGCTGTCGCCAGAGCTGCGGCCCTACCGGAAAATGCTTCACAGGCTGGCGCGGCGGCCCGACGTGGGCGCCGATGGCGCCGAGGCTGACGGCCGCCACAAAGCCCGCAGCCCCACGGGCTGTGGGGCCACGTGAGTGGCTGCCAAAGAGCTTTCCAACGAGGCACGGCTTTCCCTCCTGGCTCTTCGGGCGTGGGAGCTGTCGCCAGAGCCGCGGCCCTACCGGAAAATGCTTTGCAGGCTGGCGCAGCGGCCCGACGTGGGCACCGGTGGCGCCGAGGCTGACGGCTGCCGCAAAGCCCGCAGCCCCATGGGCTGTGGGGCCACGCGAGCGGCTGCCAAAGAGCTTTCCAACGAGGCACGGCTTTCCCTCCTGGCTCTTCGGGCGTGGGAGCTGTCGCCAGATACGCGGCCCAACCGGAAAATGCTTCGCAGGCTGGCGCAGCGGCCCGACGTGGGCACCGGTGGCGCCGAGGCTGACGGCTGCCGCAAAGCCCGCAGCCCCATGGGCTGTGGGGCCACGCGAGCGGCTGCCAAAGAGCTTTCCAACGAGGCACGGCTTTCCCTCCTGGCTCTTCGGGCGTGGGAGCTGTCGCCAGATACGCGGCCCAACCGGAAAATGCTTCGCAGGCTGGCGCGGCGGCCCGACGTGGGCGCCGATGGCGCCGAGGCTGACGGCCGCCGGAAAGCCCGCAGCCCCATGGGCTGTGGGGCCACGCGAGCGGCTGCCAAAGAGCTTTCCAACGAGGCACAGCTTTCCCTCCTGGCTCTTCGGGCGTGGGAGCTGTCGCCAGAGCCGCCGCCCTACCGGAAAATTCTTTGCAGGCTGGCGCGGCGGCCCGACGTGGGCGCCGATTGCGCCGAGGCTGACGGCCGCCACAAAGCCCGCAGCCCCACGGGCTGTGGGGCCACGCGAGCGGCTGCCAAAGAGCTTTCCAACGAGGCACGGCTTTCCCTCCTGGCTCTTCGGGCGTGGGAGCTGTCGCCAGAGCCGCGGCCCTACCGGAAAATTCTTTGCATGCTGGCGCGGCAGCCCCACCTGGGCGCCGGTGTCGCCGAGGCTGACGGCCACCGCAAAGCCCGCAGCCCCACGGGCTGTGGGGCCACGCGAGCGGCTGCCAAAGAGCTTTCCAATGAGGCATGGCTTTCCCTCCTGGCTCTTCGGGCGTGGGAGCTGTCGCCAGAGACGCGGCCCTACCGGAAAATGGTTCGCAGGCTGGCGTGGCGGCCCGACGTGGGCGCCGGTGGCGCCGAGGCTGACGGCCGCCGCAAAGCCCGCAGCCCCATGGGCTGTGGGGCCACGCGAGCGGCTGCCAAAGAGCTTTCCAACGAGGCACGGCTTTCCCTCCTGGCTCTTCGGGCGTGGGAGCTGTCGCCAGAGACGCGGCCCTACCGGAAAATGCTTTGCAGGCTGGCGCGGTCGTGCCATGTGGGCGCCGGTGGCGCCGAGGCTGACAGCCGCGGGAAAGCCCGCAGCCCCACGGGCTGTGGGGCCACGCGAGTGGCTGCCAAAGAGCTTTCCAATGAGGCACGGCTTTCCCTCCTGGCTCTTCGGGCGTGGGAGCTGTTGCCAGAGACGCGGCCCTACCGGAAAATGCTTCGCAGGCTGGCGCGGCGGCCCCACCTGGGCGTCGGTGGCACTGAGGCTGACGGCCGCCGCAAAGCCCGCAGCCCCACGGGCTGTGGGGCCACGCGAGTGACTGCCAAAGAGCTTTCCAATGAGGCACGGCTTTCCCTCCTGGCTCTTCGGGCGTGGGAGCTGTCACCAGAGCCGCGGCCCTACCGGAAAATGCTTCGCAGGCTGACGCGGCGGCGCAACGTGGGCGCCGGTGGCGCTGAGGCTGACAGCCGCCGCAAAGCCCGCAGCCCCACGGGCTGTGGGGCCACGTGAGTGGCTGCCAAAGAGCTTTCCAACGAGGCACGGCTTTCCCTCCTGGCTCTTCGGGCGTGGGAGCTGTTGCCAGAGACGCGGCCCTACCGGAAAATGCTTCGCAGGCTGGCGCGGCGGCATCACCTGGGCGCCGGTGTCGTCCAGGCTGACGGCCGCCGCAAAGCCCGCAGCCCCACGGGCTGTGGGGCCACGCGAGCGGCTGCCAAAGAGCTTTCCAATGAGGCACGGCTTTCCCTCCTGGCTCTTCGGGCGTGGGAGCTGTCGCCAGAGCCGCGGCCCTACCGGAAAATGCTTCACAGGCTGGCGCGGCGGCCCGACGTGGGCGCCGATGGGGCCGTGGCTGACGGCCGCCGCAAAGCCCGCAGCCCCACGGGCTGTTGGGCCACGTGAGTGGCTGCCAAAGAGCTTTCCAACGAGGCATGACTTTCCCTCCTGGCTCTTCGGGCGTGGGAGCTGTCGCCAGAGCCGCGGCCCTACCGGAAAATGCTTCGCAGGCTGGCGCGGCGGCGCAACGTGGGCACCGGTGGCGCCGACGCTGACGGCCGCCGCAAAGCCCGCAGCCCCATGGGCTGTGGGGCCACGCGAGCGGCTGCCAAAGAGTTTTCCAACGAGGCACGGCTTTCCCTCCTGGCTCTTCGGGCGTGGGAGCTGTCGCCAGAGACGCGGCCCTACAGGAAAATGCTTCACAGGCTGGCGCGGCGGCCCGACGTGGGCGCCGATGGCGCCGAGGCTGACGGCCGCCGGAAAGCCCGCACCCCCATGGGCTGTGGGGCCACTTGAGTGGCTGCCAAAGAGCTTTCCAACGAGGCATGGCTTTCCCTCCTGGCTCTTCGGGCGTGGGAGCTGTCGTCAGAGACGCGGCCCTACCGGAAAATGCTTCGCAGGCTGGCGCGGCGGCATCACCTGGGCGCCGGTGTCACCCAGGCTGACGGCCGCCGCAAAGCCCGCAGCCCCACGGGCTGTGGGGCCACGCGAGCAGCTGCCAAAGAGCTTTCCAACGAGGCACGGCTTTCCCTCCTGGCTCTTTGGGCGTGGGAGCTGTCGCCAGAGCCGCGGCCCTACCGCAAAATGCTTCGCAGGCTGGCGCGGCGGCCCCACGTGGGCGCCGGTGGCGCCGAGTCTGACGGCCGCCGCAAAGCCCGCAGCCCCACGGGCTGTGGGGCCACGCGAGCGGCTGCCAAAGAGCTTTCCAACGAGGCACGGCTTTCCCTCCTGGCTCTTCGGGCGTGGGAGCTGTCGCCAGATACGCGGCCCAACCGGAAAATGCTTCGCAGGCTGGCGCGGCGGCCCGACGTGGGCGCCGATGGCGCCGAGGCTGACGGCCGCCGGAAAGCCCGCAGCCCCATGGGCTGTGGGGCCACGCGAGCGGCTGCCAAAGAGCTTTCCAACGAGGCACGGCTTTCCCTCCTGGCTCTTCGGGCGTGGGAGCTGTCGCCAGAGCCGCCGCCCTACCGGAAAATTCTTTGCAGGCTGGCGCGGCGGCCCGACGTGGGCGCCGATTGCGCCGAGGCTGACGGCCGCCACAAAGCCCGCAGCCCCACGGGCTGTGGGGCCACGCGAGCGGCTGCCAAAGAGCTTTCCAACGAGGCACGGCTTTCCCTCCTGGCTCTTCGGCCGTGGGAGCTGTCGCCAGAGCCGCGGCCCTACCGGAAAATTCTTTGCATGCTGGCGCGGCAGCCCCACCTGGGCGCCGGTGTCGCCGAGGCTGACGGCCGCCGCAAAGCCCGCAGCCCCACGGGCTGTGGGGCCACGCGAGCGGCTGCCAAAGAGCTTTCCAATGAGGCACGGCTTTCCCTCCTGGCTCTTCGGGCGTGGGAGCTGTCGCCAGAGACGCGGCCCTACCGGAAAATGGTTCGCAGGCTGGCGTGGCGGCCCGACGTGGGCGCCGGTGGCGCCGAGGCTGACGGCCGCCGCAAAGCCCGCAGCCCCATGGGCTGTGGGGCCACGCGAGCGGCTGCCAAAGAGCTTTCCAACGAGGCGCGGCTTTCCCTCCTGGCTCTTCGGGCGTGGGAGCTGTCGCCAGAGACGCGGCCCTACCGGAAAATGCTTTGCAGGCTGGCGCGGCGGCGCCACGTGGGCGCCGGTGTCGCCGAGGCTGACAGCCGCGGGAAAGCCCGCAGCCCCACGGGCTGTGGGGCCACGCGAGTGGCTGCCAAAGAGCTTTCCAATGAGGCACGGCTTTCCCTCCTGGCTCTTCGGGCGTGGGAGCTGTCGCCAGAGACGCGGCCCTACCGGAAAATGCTTCGCAGGCTGGCGCGGCGGCCCCACCTGGGCGTCGGTGGCACTGAGGCTGACGGCCGCCGCAAAGCCCGCAGCCCCACGGGCTGTGGGGCCACGCGAGTGACTGCCAAAGAGCTTTCCAATGAGGCACGGCTTTCCCTCCTGGCTCTTCGGGCGTGGGAGCTGTCACCAGAGCCGCGGCCCTACCGGAAAATGCTTCGCAGGCTGACGCGGCGGCGCAACGTGGGCGCCGGTGGCGCTGAGGCTGACAGCCGCCGCAAAGCCCGCAGCCCCACGGGCTGTGGGGCCACGTGAGTGGCTGCCAAAGAGCTTTCCAACGAGGCACGGCTTTCCCTCCTGGCTCTTCGGGCG
The DNA here is from genome assembly GCF_964199755.1 of Larus michahellis. Taxonomy (NCBI): domain Eukaryota; kingdom Metazoa; phylum Chordata; class Aves; order Charadriiformes; family Laridae; genus Larus; species Larus michahellis. The sequence continues at coordinate 925,868 of NW_027436216.1, forward strand.
TGGGAGCTGTTGCCAGAGACGCGGCCCTACCGGAAAATGCTTCGCAGGCTGGCGCGGCGCCATCACCTGGGCGCCGGTGTCGTCCAGGCTGAGGGACGCCGCAAAGCCCGCAGCCCCACGGGCTGTGGGGCCACGCGAGCGGCTGCCAAAGAGCTTTCCAATGAGGCACGGCTTTCCCTCCTGGCTCTTCGGGCGTGGGAGCTGTCGCCAGAGCCGCGGCCCTACCGGAAAATGCTTCGCAGGCTGGCGCGGCGGCCCGACTTGGGCGCCGATGGGGCCGTGGCTGACGGCCGCCGCAAAGCCCGCAGCCCCACGGGCTGTTGGGCCACGTGAGTGGCTGCCAAAGAGCTTTCCAACGAGGCATGACTTTCCCTCCTGGCTCTTCGGGCGTGGGAGCTGTCGCCAGAGCCGCGGCCCTACCGGAAAATGCTTCGCAGGCTGGCGCGGCGGCGCAACGTGGGCACCGGTGGCGCCGACGCTGACGGCCGCCGCAAAGCCCGCAGCCCCATGGGCTGTGGGGCCACGCGAGCGGCTGCCAAAGAGTTTTCCAACGAGGCACGGCTTTCCCTCCTGGCTCTTCGGGCGTGGGAGCTGTCGCCAGAGACGCGGCCCTACAGGAAAATGCTTCACAGGCTGGCGCGGCGGCCCGACGTGGGCGCCGATGGCGCCGAGGCTGACGGCCGCCGGAAAGCCCGCACCCCCATGGGCTGTGGGGCCACTTGAGTGGCTGCCAAAGAGCTTTCCAACGAGGCACGGCTTTCCCTCCTGGCTCTTCGGGCGTGGGAGCTGTCGTCAGAGACGCGGCCCTACCGGAAAATGCTTTGCAGGCTGGCGCGGCGGCATCACCTGGGCGCCGGTGTCACCCAGGCTGACGGCCGCCGCAAAGCCCGCAGCCCCACGGGCTGTGGGGCCACGCGAGCGGCTGCCAAAGAGCTTTCCAACGAGGCACGGCTTTCCCTCCTGGCTCTTTGGGCGTGGGAGCTGTCGCCAGAGCCGCGGCCCTACCGCAAAATGCTTCGCAGGCTGGCGCGGCGGCCCCACGTGGGCGCCGGTGGCGCCGAGTCTGACGGCCGCCGCAAAGCCCGCAGCCCCACGGGCTGTGGGGCCACGCGAGCGGCTGCCAAAGAGCTTTCCAACGAGGCACGGCTTTCCCTCCTGGCTCTTCGGGCGTGGGAGCTGTCGCCAGAGCCGCGGCCCTACCGGAAAATGCTTCACAGGCCAGCGCGTCGGCCCGACGTGGGCGCCGATGGGGCCGTGGCTGACGGCCGCCGCAAAGCCCGCAGCCCCACGGGCTGTGGGGCCACGTGAGTGGCTGCCAAAGAGCTTTCCAACGAGGCACGGCTTTCCCTCCTGGCTCTTCGGGCGTGGGAGCTGTCGCCAGAGACGCGGCCCTACCGGAAAATGCTTCGCAGGCTGGCGCGGCGGCGCCACGTGGGCGCCGGTGTCGCCGAGGCTGACGGCCGCCGCAAAGCCCGCAGCCCCATGGGCTGTGGGGCCACGCGAGCGGCTGCCAAAGAGCTTTCCAACGAGGCATGGCTTTCCCTCCTGGCTCTTCGGGCGTGGGAGCTGTCGCCAGAGCTGCGGCCCTACCGGAAAATGCTTCACAGGCTGGAGCGTCGGCCCGACGTGGGAGCCGATGGCGCCGAGGCTGACGGCCGCCACAAAGCCCGCAGCCCCACGGGCTGTGGGGCCACGCGAGCGGCTGCCAAAGAGCTTTCCAACGAGGCACGGCTTTCCCTCCTGGCTCTTCGGGCGTGGGAGCTGTCGCCAGAGCTGCGGCCCAACCGGAAAATGCTTCGCAGCCTGGCGCGGCGGCCCGACGTGGGCGCCGATGGCGCCGAGGCTGACGGCCGCCGGAAAGCCCGCAGCCCCACGGGCTGTGGGGCCACGCGAGCGGCTGCCAAAGAGCTTTCCAACGAGGCACGGCTTTCCCTCCTGGCTCTTCGGGCGTGGGAGCTGTCGCCAGAGCCGCGGCCCTACCGGAAAATTCTTTGCAGGCTGGCGCGGCGGCCCGACGTGGGCGCCGATGGCGCCGAGGCTGACGGCCGCCACAAAGCCCGCAGCCCCACGGGCTGTGGGGCCACGCGAGCGGCTGCCAAAGAGCTTTCCAACGAGGCACGGCTTTCCCTCCTGGCTCTTCGGCCGTGGGAGCTGTCGCCAGAGCCGCGGCCCTACCGGAAAATTCTTTGCATGCTGGCGCGGCAACCCCACCTGGGCGCCGGTGTCGCCGAGGCTGACGGCCGCCAGAAAGGCCGCAGCCCCACGGGCTGTGGGGCCACGCGAGCGGCTGCCAAAGAGCTTTCCAATGAGGCACGGCTTTCCCTCCTGGCTCTTCGGGCGTGGGAGCTGTCGCCAGAGACGCGGCCCTACCGGAAAATGGTTCGCAGGCTGGCGTGGCGGCCCCACGTGGGCGCCGGTGGCGCCGAGGCTGACGGCCGCCGCAAAGCCCGCAGCCCCATGGGCTGTGGGGCCACGCGAGCGGCTGCCAAAGAGCTTTCCAACGAGGCACGGCTTTCCCTCCTGGCTCTTCGGGCGTGGGAGCTGTCGCCAGAGACGCGGCCCTACCGGAAAATGCTTTGCAGGCTGGCGCGGTCGTGCCACGTGGGCGCCGGTGGCGCCGAGGCTGACAGCCGCCAGAAAGCCCGCAGCCCCATGGGCTGTGGGGCCACGCGAGCGGCTGCCAAAGAGCTTTCCAACGAGGCACGGCTTTCCCTCCTGGCTCTTCGGCCGTGGGAGCTGTCGCCAGAGCCGCGGCCCTACTGGAAAATGCTTCGCAGGCTGGCGCGGCGGCCCCACCTGGGCGCCGATGGCACTGAGGCTGACGGCCGCCGCAAAGCCCGCAGCCCCACGGGCTGTGGGGCCACGCGAGTGACTGCCAAAGAGCTTTCCAATGAGGCACGGCTTTCCCTCCTGGCTCTTCGGGCGTGGGAGCTGTCACCAGAGACGCGGCCCTACCGGAAAATGCTTCGCAGGCTAACGCGGCGGCGCAACGTGGGCGCCGGTGGCGCTGAGGCTGACGGCCGCCGCAAAGCCCGCAGCCCCATGGGCTGTGGGGCCACGCGAGCGGCTGCCAAAGAGCTTTCCAACGAGGCACGGCTTTCCCTCCTGGCTCTTCGGCCGTGGGAGCTGTCGCCAGAGCCGCGGCCCTACTGGAAAATGCTTCGCAGGCTGGCGCGGCGGCCCCACCTGGGCGCCGATGGCACTGAGGCTGACGGCCGCCGCAAAGCCCGCAGCCCCACGGGCTGTGGGGCCACGCGAGTGACTGCCAAAGAGCTTTCCAATGAGGCACGGCTTTCCCTCCTGGCTCTTCGGGCGTGGGAGCTGTCACCAGAGACGCGGCCCTACCGGAAAATGCTTCGCAGGCTAACGCGGCGGCGCAACGTGGGCGCCGGTGGCGCTGAGGCTGACGGCCGCCGCAAAGCCCGCAGCCCCATGGGCTGTGGGGCCACGCGAGCGGCTGCCAAAGAGCTTTCCAACGAGGCACGGCTTTCCCTCCTGGCTCTTCGGGCGTGGGAGCTGTTGCCAGAGACGCGGCCCTACAGGAAAATGCTTCGCAGGCTGGCGCGGCGGCATCACCTGGGCGCCGGTGGCGCCCAGGCTGACGACCGCCGCAAAGCCCGCAGCCCCACGGGCTGTGGGGCCACGCGAGCGGCTGCCAAAGAGCTTTCCAATGAGGCACGGCTTTCCCTCCTGGCTCTTCGGGCGTGGGAGCTGTCGCCAGAGACGCGGCCCTACCGGAAAATTCTTCGCAGGCTGGCGCGGCGGCGCCACGTGGGCGCCGGTGTCGCCGAGTCTGACGGCCGCCGCAAAGCCCGCAGCCCCACGGGCTGTGGGGCCACGCGAGCGGCTGCCAAAGAGCTTTCCAACGAGGCACGGCTTTCCCTCCTGGCTCTTCGGGCGTGGGAGCTGTTGCCAGAGCCGCGGCCCTACCGGAAAATGCTTCGCAGGCTGGCGCGGCGGCCCCACGTGGGCGCCGGTGTCGCCCAGGCTGACGGCCGCCGCAAAGCCCGCAGCCCCATGGGCTGTGGGGCCACGCGAGCGGCTGCCAAAGAGCTTTCCAACGAGGCACGGCTTTCCCTCCTGGCTCTTTGGCCGTGGGAGCTGTCGCCAGAGCCGCGGCCCTACCGGAAAATGCTTCGCAGGCTGGCGCGGCGGCGCCACGTGGGCGCCGGTGGCACTGAGGCTGACGGCCGCCGCAAAGCCCGCAGCCCCATGGGCTGTGGGGCCACGCGAGCGGCTGCCAAAGAGCTTTCCAACGAGGCACGGCTTTCCCTCCTGGCTCTTCGGGCGTGGGAGCTGTCGCCAGAGCCGCGGCCCTACCGGAAAATGCTTTGCAGGCTGGCGCGCTCGCGCCACGTGGGCGCCGGTGGCGCCGACGCTGACGGCCGCCGCAAAGCCCGCAGCCCCACGGTCTTTGGGGCCACGTGAGTGGCTACCAAGGAGCTTTCCAACGAGGCACGGCTTTCCCTCCTGGCTCTTCGGGCGTGGGAGCTGTTGCCAGAGACGCGGCCCTACAGGAAAATGCTTCGCAGGCTGGCGCGGCGGCATCACCTCGGCGCCGGTGTCGCCCAGGCTGACGGCCGCCGCAAAGCCCGCAGCTCCATGGGCTGTGGGGCCACGCGAGCGGCTGCCAAAGAGCTTTCCAACGAGGCACGGCTTTCCCTCCTGGCTCTTCGGGCGTGGGAGCTGTCGCCAGAGCTGCGGCCCTACCGGAAAATGCTTTGCAGGCTGGCGCGGCGGCCCCACGTGGGCGCCGGTGTCCCCGAGGCTGACAGCCGCCGGAAAGCCCGCAGCCACACGGGCTGTGGGGCCACGCGAGCGGCTGCCAAAGAGCTTTCCAACGAGGCACGGCTTTCCCTCCTGGCTCTTCGGGCGTGGGAGCTGTCGCCAGAGCCGCGGCCCTACCGGAAAATGCTTCGCAGGCTGGCGCAGCGGCGCAATGTGGGCGCCGGTGGCGCCGAGGCTGACGGCCGCCGCAAAGCCCGCAGCCCCACGGGCTGTGGGGCCACGCGAGCGGCTGCCAAAGAGCTTTCCAACGAGGCACGGCTTTCCCTCCTGGCTCTTTGGCCGTGGGAGCTGTCGCCAGAGCCGCGGCCCTACCGGAAAATGCTTCGCAGGCTGGCGCGGCGGCCCGATATTGGCGCCGGTGTCGCCCAGGCTGACGGCCGCCGCAAACCCGCAGCCCCACGGGCTGTGGGGCCACGTGAGTGGCTGCCAAAGATCTTTCCAAGGAGGCACGGCTTTCCCTCCTGGCTCTTCGGCCGTGGGAGCTGTCGCCAGAGCCGCGGCCCTACCGGAAAATGCTTCGCAGGCTGGGGCGGCGGCCCCACGTGGGCGGCGGTGGCGCCGAGGCTGACGGCCGCCGCAAAGCCCGCAGCCCCATGGGCTGTGGGGCCATGCGAGCAGCTGCCAAAGAGCTTTCCAACGAGGCACGGCTTTCCCTCCTGGCTCTTCGGGCGTGGGAGCTGTCGCCAGAGCCGCGGCCCTACCGGAAAATGCTTTGCAGGCTGGCGCGGCGGCCCCACCTGGGTGCCGGTGGCGTCGAGGATGACGGCCGCCGGAAAGCCCGCAGCCCCACGGGCTGTGGGGCCACGCGAGCGACAGCAAAAGAGCTTTCCAATGAGGCACGTCTTTCCCTCCTGGCTCTTCGGGCGTGGGAGCTGTCGCCAGAGCCGCGGCCCTACCGGAAAATGCTTCGGAGGCTGGTGCAGCGGTGCCACGTGGGCGCCGGTGGCGCCGAGGCTGACGGCTGCCGGAAAGCCCGCAGCCCCACGGGCTGTGGGGCCACGCGAGGGGCTGCCAAAGAGCTTTCCAACGAGGCACGGCTTTCCCTCCTGGCTCTTCGGGCGTGGGAGCTGTCGCCAGAGCCGCGGCCCTACCGGAAAATGCTTTGCAGGCTGGCGCGGCGGCCCCACGTGGGCGCCGGTGTCGCCGAGTCTGACAGCCGCCGCAAAGCCCGCAGCCCCATGGGCTGTGGGGCCACGCGAGCGGCTGCCAAAGAGCTTTCCAACGAGGCACGGCTTTCCCTCCTGGCTCTTCGGGCGTGGGAGCTGTCGCCAGAGCCGCGGCCCTACCGGAAAATGCTTCGCAGGCTGGCGCAGCGGCGCAATGTGGGCGCCGGTGGCGCCGAGGCTGACGGCCGCCGCAAAGCCCGCAGCCGCACGGGCTGTGGGGCCACGCGAGCGGCTGCCAAAGAGCTTTCCAACGAGGCACGGCTTTCCCTCCTGGCTCTTTGGCCGTGGGAGCTGTCGCCAGAGCCGCGGCCCTACCGGAAAATGCTTCGCAGGCTGGCGCGGCGGCCCGACATTGGCGCCGGTGTCGCCCAGGCTGACGGCCGCCGCAAACCCGCAGCCCCACGGGCTGTGGGGCCACGTGAGTGGCTGCCAAAGAGCTTTCCAACGAGGCATGACTTTCCCTCCTGGCTCTTCGGGCGTGGGAGCTGTCGCCAGAGCCGCGGCCCTACCGGAAAATGCTTCGCAGGCTGGCGCGGCGGCGCAACGTGGGCAACGGTGGCGCCGACGCTGACGGCCGCCGCAAAGCCCGCAGCCCCATGGGCTGTGGGGCCACGCGAGCGGCTGCCAAAGAGTTTTCCAACGAGGCACGGCTTTCCCTCCTGGCTCTTCGGGCGTGGGAGCTGTCGCCAGAGACGCGGCCCTACCGGAAAATGCTTCACAGGCTGGCGCGGCGGCCCGACGTGGGCGCCGATGGCGCCGAGGCTGACGGCCGCCGGAAAGCCCGCACCCCCATGGGCTGTGGGGCCACTTGAGTGGCTGCCAAAGAGCTTTCCAACGAGGCATGGCTTTCCCTCCTGGCTCTTCGGGCGTGGGAGCTGTCGCCAGAGACGCGGCCCTACCGGAAAATGCTTCGCAGGCTGGCGCGGCGGCATCACCTGGGCGCCGGTGTCACCCAGGCTGACGGCCGCCGCAAAGCCCGCAGCCCCACGGGCTGTGGGGCCACGCGAGCGGCTGCCAAAGAGCTTTCCAACGAGGCACGGCTTTCCCTCCTGGCTCTTTGGGCGTGGGAGCTGTCGCCAGAGCCGCGGCCCTACCGCAAAATGCTTCGCAGGCTGGCGCGGCGGCGCCACGTGGGCGCCGGTGTCGCCGAGGCTGACGGCCGCCGCAAAGCCCGCAGCCCCATGGGCTGTGGGGCCACGCGAGCGGCTGCCAAAGAGCTTTCCAACGAGGCATGGCTTTCCCTCCTGGCTCTTCGGGCGTGGGAGCTGTCGCCAGAGCTGCGGCCCTACCGGAAAATGCTTCACAGGCTGGAGCGTCGGCCCGACGTGGGCGCCGATGGCGCCGAGGCTGACGGCCGCCGCAAAGCCCGCAGCCCCACGGGCTGTGGGGCCACGCGAGCGGCTGCCAAAGAGCTTTCCAACGAGGCACGGCTTTCCCTCCTGGCTCTTCGGGCGTGGGAGCTGTCGCCACAGCTGCAGCCCAACCGGAAAATGCTTCGCAGCCTGGCGCGGCGGCCCGACGTGGGCGCCGATGGCGCCGAGGCTGACGGCCGCCGGAAAGCCCGCAGCCCCACGGGCTGTGGGGCCACGCGAGCGGCTGCCAAAGAGCTTTCCAACGAGGCACGGCTTTCCCTCCTGGCTCTTCGGGCGTGGGAGCTGTCGCCAGAGCCGCGGCCCTACCGGAAAATTCTTTGCAGGCTGGCGCGGCGGCCCGACGTGGGCGCCGATGGCGCCGAGGCTGACGGCCGCCACAAAGCCCGCAGCCCCACGGGCTGTGGGGCCACGCGAGTGGCTGCCAAAGAGCTTTCCAACGAGGCACGGCTTTCCCTCCTGGGTCTTCGGCCGTGGGAGCTGTCGCCAGAGCCGCGGCCCTACCGGAAAATTCTTTGCATGCTGGCGCGGCAACCCCACCTGGGCGCCGGTGTCGCCGAGGCTGACGGCCGCCAGAAAGGCCGCAGCCCCACGGGCTGTGGGGCCACGCGAGCGGCTGCCAAAGAGCTTTCCAATGAGGCACGGCTTTCCCTCCTGGCTCTTCGGGCGTGGGAGCTGTCGCCAGAGACGCGGCCCTACCGGAAAATGGTTCGCAGGCTGGCGTGTCGGCCCCACGTGGGCGCCGGTGGCGCCGAGGCTGACGGCCGCCGCAGAGCCCGCAGCTCCATGGGCTGTGGGGCCACGCGAGCGGCTGCCAAAGAGCTTTCCAACGAGGCACGGCTTTCCCTCCTGGCTCTTCGGGCGTGGGAGCTGTCGCCAGAGACGCGGCCCTACCGGAAAATGCTTCGCAGGCTGGCGCGGTCGTGCCACGTGGGCGCCGGTGGCGCCGAGGCTGACAGCCGCCGGAAAGCCCGCAGCCCCACGGGCTGTGGGCCACGCTAGTGACTGCCAAAGAGCTTTCCAACGAGGCACGGCTTTCCCTCCTGGCTCTTCGGGCCTGGGAGCTGTCGCCAGAGCCGCAGCCCTACCGTAAAATGCTTCTATGGCTGGTGCAGCGGCCCCACCTGGGCGCCGGTGGCGACGAGGCTGACGGCTGCCGGAAAGCCCGCAGCCCCACGGGCTGTGGGGCCACGCGAGGGGCTGCCAAAGAGCTTTCCAACGAGGCACGGCTTTCCCTCCTGGCTCTTCGGGCGTGGGAGCTTACACCAGAGCCGCGGCCCTACCGGAAAATGCTTCGCAGGCTGGCGCGGCGGCCCCACCTGGGCGCCGGTGTTGCCCAGGCTGACGGCCGCCGCAAACCCGCAGCCCCATGGGCTGTGGGGCCACGTGAGTGGCTGCCAAAGATCTTTCCAACGAGGCACGGCTTTCCCTCCTGGCTCTTCAGGCGTGGGAGCTGTCGCCAGAGCCGCGGCCCTACCAGAAAATGCTTTGCAGGCTGGCGCAGCGGCGCCACGTGGGCGCCGGTGTCGCCGAGGCTGACAGCCGCCGCAAAGCCCGCAGCCCCACGGGCTGTGGGGCCACACGAGCGGCTGCCAAAGAGCTTTCCAACGAGGCACGGCTTTCCCTCCTGGCTCTTCGGGCGTGGGAGCTGTCGCCAGAGACGCGGCCCTACCGGAAAATGCTTCGCAGGCTGGTGCAGCGGCCCCACGTGGGCACCGGTGGCGCCGAGGCTGACAGCAGCCGGAAAGCCCGCAGCCCCACGGGCTGTGGGGCCACGCGAGCGGCTGCCAAAGAGCTTTCCAACGAGGCACGGCTTTCCCTCCTGGCTCTTCAGGCGTGGGAGCTGTCGCCAGAGCCGCGGCCCTACCGGAAAATGCTTCGCAGGCTGGCGCGGCGGCGCAACGTTGGTGCCGGTGTCGCTGAGGCTGACGGCCGCCGCAAAGCCCGCAGCCCCATGGGCTGTGGGGCCACGCGAGCGGCTGCCAAAGAGCTTTCCAACGAGGCACGGCTTTCCCTCCTGGCTCTTCGGGCGTGGGAGCTGTCGCCAGAGCCGCGGCCCTACCGGAAAATGCTTCGCAGGCTGGCGCGGCGGCCCGACATTGGCGCCGGTGTCGCCCAGGCTGACGGCCGCCGCAAACCCGCAGCCCCACGGGCTGTGGGGCCACGTGAGTGGCTGCCAAAGAGCTTTCCAACGAGGCACGGCTTTCCCTCCTGGCTCTTCGGGCGTGGGAGCTGTCGCCAGAGCCACGGCCCTACCGCAAAATGCTTTGCAGGCTGGCGCAGCGGCGCCACGTGGGCACCGGTGTCGCCGAGGCTGACAGCCGCCGCAAAGCCCGCAGCCCCACGGGCTGTGGGGCCACGCGAGCGGCTGCCAAAGAGCTTTCCAAGGAGGCACGGCTTTCCCTCCTGGCTCTTCGGGCGTGGGAGCTGTGGCCAGAGCCGCGGCCCTACCGGAAAATGCTTCGCAGGCTGGCGCAGCGGCGCAATGTGGGCGCCGGTGGCGCCGAGGCTGACGGCCGCCGCAAAGCCCGCAGCCCCACAGGCTGTGGGGCCACGCGAGCGGCTGCCAAAGAGCTTTCCAACGAGGCACGGCTTTCCCTCCTGGCTCTTTGGCCGTGGGAGCTGTCGCCAGAGCCGCGGCCCTACCGGAAAATGCTTTGCAGGCTGGCGCGGCAGCGCCACGTGGGCGCCGGTGGCGCCGAGGGTGACGGCCACCGGAAAGCCCGCAGCCCCATGGGCTGTGGGGCCATGCGAGCGGCTGCCAAAGAGCTTTCCAAGGAGGCACGGCTTTCCCTCCTGGCTCTTCGGCCGTGGGAGCTGTCGCCAGAGCTGCGGCCCTACCGGAAAATGCTTCGCAGGCTAGCGCGGTGACCCCACCTGGGCGCCGGTGTCGCCCAGGCTGACGGCCGCCAGAAAGCCCACAACCCCACGGGCTGTGGGGCCACATGAGCGGTTGCCAAAAAGCTTTCCAACGAGGCACGGCTTTCCCTCCTGGCTCTTCGGGCGTGGGAGCTGTCGCCAGAGCCGCGGCCCTACCGGAAAATGCTTCGCAGGCTGGCGCGGCGGCGCAACGTGGGCGCCGGTGGCGCCGAGGCTGACGGCCGCCGCAGAGCCCGCAGCCCCATGGGCTGTGGGGCCACGCGAGCGGCTGCCAAAGAGCTTTCCAAGGAGGCACGGCTTTCCCTCCTGGCTCTTCGGGCGTGGGAGCTGTCGCGAGAACCGCGGCCCTACCGGAAAATGCTTCGCAGGCTGGCGCGGTCGTGCCACGTGGGCGCCGGTGGCGCCGAGGCTGACAGCCGCCGCAAAGCCCGCAGCCCCACGGGCTGTGGGGCCACGCTCGTGACTGCAAAAGAGCTTTCCAACGAGGCACGGCTTTCCCTCCTGGCTCTTCGGGCCTGGGAGCTGTCGCCAGAGACGCAGCCCTACCGTAAAATGCTTCTATGGCTGGTGCAGCGGCCCCACCTGGGCGCCGGTGGCGACGAGGCTGACGGCTGCCGGAAAGCCCGCAGCCCCACGGGCTGTGGGGCCACGCGAGGGGCTGCCAAAGAGCTTTCCAACGAGGCACGTCTTTCCCTCCTGGCTCTTCGGGCGTGGGAGCTGTCGCCAGAGCCGCGGCCCTATCGGAAAATGCTTCGCAGGCTGGCGCGGCGGCGCCACGTGGGCGCCGGTGGCGCGGAAGCTGACGGCCACTGGAAAGCCCGCAGCCCCACAGGCTGTGGGGCCACGCGAGCGGCTGCCAAAGAGCTTTCCAACGAGGCACGGCTTTCCCTCCTGGCTCTTCGGCCGTGGGAGCTGTCGCCAGAGCCGCGGCCCTACCGGAAAATGCTTTGCAGGCTGGCGCGGCGGCCCCACGTGGGCGCCGGTGTCGCCGAGGCTGACAGCCGCCGGAAAGCCCGCAGCCGCACGGGCTGTGGGGCCACGCGAGCGGCTGCCAAAGAGCTTTCCAACGAGGCACGGCTTTCCCTCCTGGCTCTTCGGGCGTGGGAGCTGTCGCCAGAGCCGCGGCCCTACCGGAAAATGCTTCGCAGGCTGGCGCAGCGGCGCAATGTGGGTGCCGGTGGCGCCGAGGCTGACGGCCGCCGCAAAGCCCGCAGCCCCACGGGCTGTGGGGCCACGCGAGCGGCTGCCAAAGAGCTTTCCAACGAGGCACGGCTTTCCCTCCTGACTCTTTGGCCGTGGGAGCTGTCGCCAGAGCCGCGGCCCTACCGGAAAATGCTTCGCAGGCTGGCGCGGCGGCCCCACCTGGGCGCCGGTGTCGCCCAGGCTGACGGCTGCCGCAAACCCGCAGCCCCACGGGCTGTGGGGCCACGTGAGTGGCTGCCAAAGATCTTTCCAACGAGGCACGGCTTTCCCTCCTGGCTCTTCAGGCGTGGGAGCTGTCGCCAGAGCCGCGGCCCTACCAGAAAATGCTTTGCAGGCTGGCGCAGCGGCGCCACGTGGGCGCCGGTGTCGCCGAGGCTGACAGCCGCCGCAAAGCCCGCAGGCCCACGGGCTGTGGGGCCACGCGAGCGGCTGCCAAAGAGCTTTCCAACGAGGCACGGCTTTCCCTCCTGGCTCTTTGGCCGTGGGAGCTGTCGCCAGAGCCGCGGCCCTACCGGAAAATGCTTTGCAGGCTGGCGCCGCGGCGCCACGTGGGCGCCGTTGGCGCCGAGGGTGATGGCCACCGGAAAGCCCGCAGCCCCACGGGCTGTGGGGCCATGCGAGCGTCTGCCAAAGAGCTTTCCAACGAGGCATGGCTTTCCCTCCTGGCTCTTCGGGCCTGGGAGCTGTCGCCAGAGCCGCGGCCCTACCGGAAAATGCTTCGCAGGCTGGCGCGGCGGCCCCACGTGGGCGGCGGTGGCGCCGAGGCTGACGGCCGCCGCAAAGCCCGCAGCCCCATGGGCTGTGGGGCCATGCGAGCAGCTGCCAAAGAGCTTTCCAACGAGGCACGGCTTTCCCTCCTGGCTCTTCGGGCGTGGGAGCTGTCGCCAGAGCTGCGGCCCTACCGGAAAATGCTTTGCAGGCTGGCGCGGCGGCGCCACCTGGGCGCCGGTGGCGTCGAGGCTGACAGCCGCCGCAAAGCCCGCAGCCCCACGGGCTGTGGGGCCACGCGAGCGACAGCAAAAGAGCTTTCCAACGAGGCACGGCTTTCCCTCCTGGCTCTTCGGGCGTGGGAGCTGTCGCCAGAGACGCGGCCCTACCGGAAAATGCTTCGCAGGCTGGCGCAGCGGCGCAATGTGGGCGCCGGTGGCGCCGAGGCTGACGGCCGCCGCAAAGCCCGCAGCCCCACGGGCTGTGGGGCCATGCGAGCGGCTGCCAAAGAGCTTTCCAACGAGGCACGGCTTTCCCTCCTGGCTCTTTGGCCGTGGGAGCTGTCGCCAGAGCCGCGGCCCTACCGGAAAATGCTTCGCAGGCTGGCGCGGCGGCCCGACATTGGCGCCGGTGTCGCCCAGGCTGACGGCCGCCGCAAACCCGCAGCCCCACGGGCTGTGGGGCCACGTGAGTGGCTGCCAAAGAGCTTTCCAACGAGGCACGGCTTTCCCTCCTGGCTCTTCAGGCGTGGGAGCTGTCGCCAGAGCCGCGGCCCTACCGGAAAATGCTTTGCAGGCTGGCGCGGCGGCGCCACGTGGGCGCCGGTGTCGCCGAGGCTGACAGCCGCCGCAAAGCCCGCAGCCCCACGGGCTGTGGGGCCACGCGAGCGGCTGCCAAAGAGCTTTCCAACGAGGCACGGCTTTCCCTCCTGGCTCTTCGGGCGTGGGAGCTGTTGCCAGAGACGCGGCCCTACCGGAAAATGCTTTGCAGGCTGGCGCGGCAGCGCCACGTGGGCGCCGGTGGCGCCGAGGGTGACGGCCACCGGAAAGCCCGCAGCCCCATGGGCTGTGGGGCCATGCGAGCGGCTGCCAAAGAGCTTTCCAAGGAGGCACGGCTTTCCCTCCTGGCTCTTCGGCCGTGGGAGCTGTCGCCAGAGCTGCGGCCCTACCGGAAAATGCTTCGCAGGCTAGCGCGGTGACCCCACCTGGGCGCCGGTGTCGCCCAGGCTGACGGCCGCCAGAAAGCCCACAACCCCACGGGCTGTGGGGCCACACGAGCGGTTGCCAAAAAGCTTTCCAACGAGGCACGGCTTTCCCTCCTGGCTCTTCGGGCGTGGGAGCTGTCGCCAGAGCCGCGGCCCTACCGGAAAATGCTTCGCAGGCTGGCGCGGCGGCGCAACGTGGGCGCCGGTGGCGCCGAGGCTGACGGCCGCCGCAGAGCCCGCAGCCCCATGGGCTGTGGGGCCACGCGAGCGGCTGCCAAAGAGCTTTCCAAGGAGGCACGGCTTTCCCTCCTGGCTCTTCGGGCGTGGGAGCTGTCGCGAGAACCGCGGCCCTACCGGAAAATGCTTCGCAGGCTGGCGCGGTCGTGCCACGTGGGCGCCGGTGGCGCCGAGGCTGACAGCCGCCGCAAAGCCCGCAGCCCCACGGGCTGTGGGGCCACGCTCGTGACTGCAAAAGAGCTTTCCAACGAGGCACGGCTTTCCCTCCTGGCTCTTCGGGCGTGGGAGCTGTCGCCAGAGACGCAGCCCTACCGTAAAATGCTTCTATGGCTGGTGCAGCAGCCCCACCTGGGCGCCGGTGGCGACGAGGCTGACGGCTGCCGGAAAGCCCGCAGCCCCACGGGCTGTGGGGCCACGCGAGGGGCTGCCAAAGAGCTTTCCAACGAGGCACGTCTTTCCCTCCTGGCTCTTCGGGCGTGGGAGCTGTCGCCAGAGCCGCGGCCCTATCGGAAAATGCTTCGCAGGCTGGCGCGGCGGCGCCACGTGGGCGCCGGTGGCGCGGAAGCTGACGGCCACTGGAAAGCCCGCAGCCCCATGGGCTGTGGGGCCACGCGAGCGGCTGCCAAAGAGCTTTCCAACGAGGCACGGCTTTCCCTCCTGGCTCTTCGGCCGTGGGAGCTGTCGCCAGAGCCGCGGCCCTACCGGAAAATGCTTTGCAGGCTGGCGCGGCGGCCCCACGTGGGCGCCGGTGTCGCCGAGGCTGACAGCCGCCGGAAAGCCCGCAGCCGCACGGGCTGTGGGGCCACGCGAGCGGCTGCCAAAGAGCTTTCCAACGAGGCACGGCTTTCCCTCCTGGCTCTTCGGGCGTGGGAGCTGTCGCCAGAGCCGCGGCCCTACCGGAAAATGCTTCGCAGGCTGGCGCAGCGGCGCAATGTGGGTGCCGGTGGCGCCGAGGCTGACGGCCGCCGAAAAGCCCGCAGCCCCACGGGCTGTGGGGCCACGCGAGCGGCTGCCAAAGAGCTTTCCAACGAGGCACGGCTTTCCCTCCTGGCTCTTTGGCCGTGGGAGCTGTCGCCAGAGCCGCGGCCCTACCGGAAAATGCTTCGCAGGCTGGCGCGGCGGCCCCACCTGGGCGCCGGTGTCGCCCAGGCTGACGGCCGCCGCAAACCCGCAGCCCCACGGGCTGTGGGGCCACGTGAGTGGCTGCCAAAGATCTTTCCAACGAGGCACGGCTTTCCCTCCTGGCTCTTCAGGCGTGGGAGCTGTCGCCAGAGCCGCGGCCCTACCAGAAAATGCTTTACAGGCTGGCGCAGCGGCGCCACGTGGGCGCCGGTGTCGCCGAGGCTGACAGCCGCCGCAAAGCCCGCAGGCCCACGGGCTGTGGGGCCACGCGAGCGGCTGCCAAAGAGCTTTCCAACGAGGCACGGCTTTCCCTCCTGGCTCTTTGGCCGTGGGAGCTGTCGCCAGAGCCGCGGCCCTACCGGAAAATGCTTTGCAGGCTGGCGCCGCGGCGCCACGTGGGCGCCGTTGGCGCCGAGGGTGATGGCCACCGGAAAGCCCGCAGCCCCACGGGCTGTGGGGCCATGCGAGCGTCTGCCAAAGAGCTTTCCAAGGAGGCACGGCTTTCCCTCCTGGCTCTTCGGGCGTGGGAGCTGTCGCCAGAGCCGCGGCCCTACCGGAAAATGCTTCGCAGGCTGGCGCGGCGGCCCCACGTGGGCGGCGGTGGCGCCGAGGCTGACGGCCGCCGCAAAGCCCGCAGCCCCATGGGCTGTGGGGCCATGCGAGCAGCTGCCAAAGAGCTTTCCAACGAGGCACGGCTTTCCCTCCTGGCTCTTCGGGCGTGGGAGCTGTCGCCAGAGCCGCGGCCCTACCGGAAAATGCTTTGCAGGCTGGCGCGGCGGCCCCACGTGGGCGCCGGTGGCGCGGAAGCTGACGGCCACTGGAAAGCCCGCAGCCCCACGGGCTGTGGGGCCACGCGAGCGGCTGCCAAAGAGCTTTCCAACGAGGCACGGCTTTCCCTCCTGGCTCTTCGGCCGTGGGAGCTGTCGCCAGAGCCGTGGCCCTACCGGAAAATGCTTTGCAGGCTGGCGCGGCGGCCCCACGTGGGCGCCGGTGTCGCCGAGGCTGACAGCCGCCGGAAAGCCCGCAGCCGCACGGGCTGTGGGGCCACGCGAGCGGCTGCCAAAGAGCTTTCCAACGAGGCACGGCTTTCCCTCCTGGCTCTTCGGGCGTGGGAGCTGTCGACAGAGCCGCGGCCCTACCGGAAAATGCTTCGCAGGCTGGCGCAGCGGCGCAATGTGGGCGCCGGTGGCGCCGAGGCTGACGGCCGCCGCAAAGCCCGCAGCCCCACGGGCTGTGGGGCCACGCGAGCGGCTGCCAAAGAGCTTTCCAACGAGGCACGGCTTTCCCTCCTGGCTCTTTGGCCGTGGGAGCTGTCGCCAGAGCCGCGGCCCTACCGGAAAATGCTTCGCAGGCTGGCGCGGCGGCCCCACCTGGGCGCCGGTGTCGCCCAGGCTGACGGCCGCCGCAAACCTGCAGCCCCACGGGCTGTGGGGCCACGTGAGTGGCTGCCAAAGATCTTTCCAACGAGGCACGGCTTTCCCTCCTGGCTCTTCAGGCGTGGGAGCTGTCGCCAGAGCCGCGGCCCTACCAGAAAATGCTTTGAGGCTGGCGCAGCGGCGCAACGTGGTCGCCGGTGTCGCCGAGGCTGACAGCCGCCGCAAAGCCCGCAGCCCCACGGGCTGTGGGGCCACGCGAGCGGCTGCCAAAGAGCTTTCCAACGAGGCACGGCTTTCCCTCCTGGCTCTTTGGCCGTGGGAGCTGTCGCCAGAGCCGCGGCCCTACCGGAAAATGCTTTGCAGGCTGGCGCGGCGGCGCCACGTGGGCGCCGGTGGCGCCGAGGGTGACGGCCACCGGAAAGCCCGCAGCCCCACGGGCTGTGGGGCCATGCGAGCGTCTGCCAAAGAGCTTTCCAAGGAGGCACGGCTTTCCCTCCTGGCTCTTCGGGCGTGGGAGCTGTCGCCAGAGCCGCGGCCCTACCGGAAAATGCTTCGCAGGCTGGCGCAGCGGCCCCAGCTGGGCGCCGGTGTCGCCCAGGCTGACGGCTGCCGGAAAGCCCGCAGCCCCATGGGCTGTGGGGCCACGTGAGTGGCTGCCAAAGAGCTTTCCAACGAGGCACGGCTTTCCCTCCTGGCTCTTCGGGCGTGGGAGCTGTCGCCAGAGCCGCGGCCCTACCGGAAAATGCTTCGCAGGCTGGCGCAGCGGCCCCACGTGGGCGGCGGTGGCGCCGAGGCTGACGGCCGCCGCAAAGCCCGCAGCCCCATGGGCTGTGGGGCCATGCGAGCAGCTGCCAAAGAGCTTTCCAACGAGGCACGGCTTTCCCTCCTGGCTCTTCGGGCGTGGGAGCTGTCGCCAGAGCTGCGGCCCTACCGGAAAATGCTTTGCAGGCTGGCGCGGCGGCCCCACCTGGGCGCCGGTGGCGTCGAGGCTGACAGCCGCCGCAAAGCCCGCAGCCCCACGGGCTGTGGGGCCACGCGAGCGGCTGCCAAAGAGCTTTCCAACGAGGCACGGCTTTCCCTCCTGGCTCTTCGGGCGTGGGAGCTGTCGCCAGAGCCGCGGCCCTACCGGAAAATGCTTCGGAGGCTGGTGCAGCGGTGCCACGTGGGCGCCGGTGGCGCCGAGGCTGACGGCTGCCGGAAAGCCCGCAGGCCCACGGGCTGTGGGGCCACGCGAGGGGCTGCCAAAGAGCTTTCCAACGAGGCACGGCTTTCCCTCCTGGCTCTTCGGGCGTGGGAGCTGTCGCCAGAGCCGCGGCCCTACCGGAAAATGCTTTGCAGGCTGGCGCGGCGGCGCCACGTGGGCGCCGGTGGCGCGGAAGCTGACGGCCACCGGAAAGCCCGCAGCCCCACGGGCTGTGGGGCCACGCGAGCGGCTGCCAAAGAGCTTTCCAACGAGGCACGGCTTTCCCTCCTGGCTCTTCGGGCGTGGGAGCTGTCGCCAGAGCCGTGGCCCTACCGGAAAATGCTTTGCAGGCTGGCGTGGCGGCACCACGTGGGCGCCGGTGTCGCCGAGGCTGACAGCCGCCGCAAAGCCCGCAGCCGCACGGGCTTTGGGGCCACGCGAGCGGCTGCCAAAGAGCTTTCCAACGAGGCACGGCTTTCCCTCCTGGCTCTTCGGGGGTGGGAGCTGTAGCCAGAGCCGCGGCCCTACCGGAAAATTCTTTGCGGGCTGGCGCGGCGGCCCGACATTGGCGCCGGTGTCGCCCAGGCTGACGGCCGCCGCAAAGCCCGCAGCCCCACGGGCTGTGGGGCCACGTGAGTGGCTGCCAAAGAGCTTTCCAACGAGGCACGGCTTTCCCTCCTGGCTCTTCGGGCGTGGGAGCTGTCGCCAGAGCCGCGGCCCTACCGGAAAATGCTTCGCAGGCTGGCGCAGCGGCGCCACGTGGGCACCGGTGGCGCTGAGGCTCACGGCCGCCGGAAAGCCCGCAGCCGCACGGGCTGTGGGGCCACGCGAGCAGCTGCCAAAGAGCTTTCCAACGAGGCACGGCTTTCCCTCCTGGCTCTTCGGGCGTGGGAGCTGTCGCCAGAGCCGCGGCCCTACCGGAAAATGCTTCGCAGGCTGGCGCGGTCGTGCCACGTGGGCACCGGTGGCGCCGAGGCTGACAGCAGCCGGAAAGCCCACAGCCCCACGGGCTGTGGGGCCACGTCAGTGGCTGCCAAAGAGCTTTCCAACGAGGCACGGCTTTCCCTCCTGGCTCTTCGGGCGTGGGAGCTGTCGCCAGAGCCGCGGCCCTACCAGAAAATGCTTCGCAGGCTGGCGCGGCGCCGCCACGTGGGCGCCGGTGGCGCCGAGGCTGACGGCCGCCGCAAAGCCCGCAGCCCCACGGGCTGTGGGGCCACGTGAGTGGCTGCCAAAGAGCTTTCCAACGAGGCACGGCTTTCCCTCCTGGCTCTTCGGGCGTGGGAGCTGTCGCCAGAGACGCGGCCCTACCGGAAAATGCTTCGCAGGCTAGCGCGGTGACCCCACCTGGGTGCCGGTGTCGCCCAGGCTGACGGCCGCCGCAAAGCCCGCAGCCCCACGGGCTGTGGGGCCACACGAGCGGCTGCCAAAGAGCTTTCCAAGGAGGCACGGCTTTCCCTCCTGGCTCTTCGGCTGTGGGAGCTGTCGCCAGAGCCGCGGCCCTACCGGAAAATGCTTCGCAGGCTGGCGCGGCAGCCCCACGTGGGCGCCGGTGGCGCCGAGGCTGACAGCCGCCGCAAAGCCCGCAGCCCCATGGGCTGTGGGGCCATGTGAGCAGCTGCCAAAGAGCTTTCCAACGAGGCACGGCTTTCCCTCCTGGCTCTTCGGGCGTGGGAGCTGTCGCCAGAGCTGCGGCCCTACCGGAAAATGCTTTGCAGGCTGGCGCGGCGGCCCCACCTGGGCGCCGGTGGCGTCGAGGCTGACGGCCACCGGAAAGCCCGCAGCCCCACAGGCTGTGGGGCCACGCGAGCGACAGCAAGACAGCTTTCCAACGAGGCACGGCTTTCCCTCCTGGCTCTTCGGGCGTGGGAGCTGTCGCCAGAACCGCGGCCCTACCGGAAAATGCTTCGCAGGCTGGCGCGGTCGTGCCACGTGGGCGCCGGTGGTGCCCAGGCTGACAGCCGACGCAAAGCCCGCAGCCCCACGGGCTGTGGGGCCACGCGAGCGACTGCAAAAGAGCTTTCCAATGAGGCACGGCTTTCCCTCCTGGCTCTTCGGGCGTGGGAGCTGTCGCCAGAGACGCGGCCCTACTGGAAAATACTTCGCAGGCTGGTGCAGCGGTGCCACGTGGGCGCCGGTGGCGCCGAGGCTGACGGCTGCCGGAAAGCCCGCAGCCCCACGGGCTGTGGGGCCACGCGAGGGGCTGCCAAAGAGCTTTCCAACGAGGCACGGCTTTCCCTCCTGGCTCTTCGGGCGTGGGAGCTGTCGCCAGAGACGGGGCCCTACCGGAAAATGCTTCTATGGCTGGTGCAGCGGTCCCACGTGGGCGCCGGTGTCGCCGAGGCTGACAGCCGCCGCAAAGCCCACAGCCGCACGGGCTGTGGGGCCACGCGAGCGGCTGCCAAAGAGCTTTCCAACGAGGCACGGCTTTCGCTCCTGGCTCTTCGGGCGTGGGAGCTGTCGCCAGAGCCGCGGCCCTACCGGAAAATGCTTCGCATGCTGGCGCAGCGGTGCCATGTGGGCGGCGGTGGCGCCGAGGCTGACGGCCGCCGCAAAGCCCGCAGCCCCACGGGCTGTGGGGCCACGCGAGCGGCTGCCAAAGAGCTTTCCAACGAGGCACGGCTTTCCCCCCTGGCTCTTTGGCCGTGGGAGCTGTCGCCAGAGCCGCGGCCCTACCGGAAAATGCTTTGCAGGCTGGCGCGGCGGCGCCACGTGGGCGCCGGTGGCGCCAAGGCTGACGGCCACCGGAAAGCCCGCAGCCCCACGGGCTGTGGGGCCATGCGAGCGGCTGCCAAAGAGCTTTCCAACGAGGCACGGCTTTCCCTCCTGGCTCTTTGGCCGTGGGAGCTGTCGCCAGAGCCGCGGCCCTACCGGAAAATGCTTCGCAGGCTGGCGCGGCGGCCCCACGTGGGCGGCGGTGGCGCCGAGGCTGACGGCCGCCGCAAAGCCCGCAGCCCCATGGGCTGTGGGGCCATGCGAGCAGCTGCCAAAGAGCTTTCCAACGAGGCACGGCTTTCCCTCCTGGCTCTTCGGGCGTGGGAGCTGTCGCCAGAGCTGCAGCCCTACCGGAAAATGCTTCGTAGCCTGGCGCGGCGGCCCCACCTAGGCGGCGGTGGCGTCGAGGCTGACGGCTGCCGGAAAGCCCGCAGCCCCATGGGCTGTAGGGCCACGCGAGCGACTGCAAAAGAGCTTTCCAACGAGGCATGTCTTTCCCTCCTGGCTCTTCAGGCGTGGGAGCTGTCGCCAGAGCCGCGGCCCTACCGGAAAATGCTTCGCAGGCTGGCGCGGCGGCCCGACATTGGCGCCGGTGTCGCCCAGGCTGACGGCCGCCGCAAACCCGCAGCCCCACGGGCTGTGGGGCCACGTGAGTGGCTGCCAAAGAGCTTTCCAACGAGGCACGGCTTTCCCTCCTGGCTCTTCGGCCGTGGGAGCTGTCGCCAGAGCCGCGGCCCTACCGGAAAATGCTTCGCAGGCTGGCGCGGCGGCCCCAGCTGGGCGTCGGTGTCGCCCAGGCTGACGGCTGCCGGAAAGCCCGCAGCCCCATGGGCTGTGGGGCCACGCGAGCGGCTGCCAAAGAGCTTTCCAACGAGGCACGGCTTTCCCTCCTGGCTCTTCGGGCGTGGGAGCTGTCGCCAGAGCCGCGGCCCTACCGGAAAATGCTTCGCAGGCTGGCGCGGCAGCCCCACGTGGGCGCCGGTGGCGCCGAGGCTGACAGCCGCCGCAAAGCCCGCAGCCCCATGGGCTGTGGGGCCATGTGAGCAGCTGCCAAAGAGCTTTCCAACGAGGCACGGCTTTCCCTCCTGGCTCTTCGGGCGTGGGAGCTGTCGCCAGAGCTGCGGCCCTACCGGAAAATGCTTTGCAGGCTGGCGCGGCGGCCCCACCTGGGCGCCGGTGGCGTCGAGGCTGACGGCCACCGGAAAGCCCGCAGCCCCACAGGCTGTGGGGCCACGCGAGCGACAGCAAGACAGCTTTCCAACGAGGCACGGCTTTCCCTCCTGGCTCTTCGGGCGTGGGAGCTGTCGCCAGAACCGCGGCCCTACCGGAAAATGCTTCGCAGGCTGGCGCGGTCGTGCCACGTGGGCGCCGGTGGTGCCCAGGCTGACAGCCGACGCAAAGCCCGCAGCCCCACGGGCTGTGGGGCCACGCGAGCGACTGCAAAAGAGCTTTCCAATGAGGCACGGCTTTCCCTCCTGGCTCTTCGGGCGTGGGAGCTGTCGCCAGAGACGCGGCCCTACTGGAAAATACTTCGCAGGCTGGTGCAGCGGTGCCACGTGGGCGCCGGTGGCGCCGAGGCTGACGGCTGCCGGAAAGCCCGCAGCCCCACGGGCTGTGGGGCCACGCGAGGGGCTGCCAAAGAGCTTTCCAACGAGGCACGGCTTTCCCTCCTGGCTCTTCGGGCGTGGGAGCTGTCGCCAGAGACGGGGCCCTACCGGAAAATGCTTCTATGGCTGGTGCAGCGGTCCCACGTGGGCGCCGGTGTCGCCGAGGCTGACAGCCGCCGCAAAGCCCACAGCCGCACGGGCTGTGGGGCCACGCGAGCGGCTGCCAAAGAGCTTTCCAACGAGGCACGGCTTTCGCTCCTGGCTCTTCGGGCGTGGGAGCTGTCGCCAGAGCCGCGGCCCTACCGGAAAATGCTTCGCATGCTGGCGCAGCGGTGCCATGTGGGCGGCGGTGGCGCCGAGGCTGACGGCCGCCGCAAAGCCCGCAGCCCCACGGGCTGTGGGGCCACGCGAGCGGCTGCCAAAGAGCTTTCCAACGAGGCACGGCTTTCCCCCCTGGCTCTTTGGCCGTGGGAGCTGTCGCCAGAGCCGCGGCCCTACCGGAAAATGCTTTGCAGGCTGGCGCGGCGGCGCCACGTGGGCGCCGGTGGCGCCAAGGCTGACGGCCACCGGAAAGCCCGCAGCCCCACGGGCTGTGGGGCCATGCGAGCGGCTGCCAAAGAGCTTTCCAACGAGGCACGGCTTTCCCTCCTGGCTCTTTGGCCGTGGGAGCTGTCGCCAGAGCCGCGGCCCTACCGGAAAATGCTTCGCAGGCTGGCGCGGCGGCCCCACGTGGGCGGCGGTGGCGCCGAGGCTGACGGCCGCCGCAAAGCCCGCAGCCCCATGGGCTGTGGGGCCATGCGAGCAGCTGCCAAAGAGCTTTCCAACGAGGCACGGCTTTCCCTCCTGGCTCTTCGGGCGTGGGAGCTGTCGCCAGAGCTGCAGCCCTACCGGAAAATGCTTCGTAGCCTGGCGCGGCGGCCCCACCTAGGCGGCGGTGGCGTCGAGGCTGACGGCTGCCGGAAAGCCCGCAGCCCCATGGGCTGTAGGGCCACGCGAGCGACTGCAAAAGAGCTTTCCAACGAGGCATGTCTTTCCCTCCTGGCTCTTCAGGCGTGGGAGCTGTCGCCAGAGCCGCGGCCCTACCGGAAAATGCTTCGCAGGCTGGCGCGGCGGCCCGACATTGGCGCCGGTGTCGCCCAGGCTGACGGCCGCCGCAAACCCGCAGCCCCACGGGCTGTGGGGCCACGTGAGTGGCTGCCAAAGAGCTTTCCAACGAGGCACGGCTTTCCCTCCTGGCTCTTCGGCCGTGGGAGCTGTCGCCAGAGCCGCGGCCCTACCGGAAAATGCTTCGCAGGCTGGCGCGGCGGCCCCAGCTGGGCGTCGGTGTCGCCCAGGCTGACGGCTGCCGGAAAGCCCGCAGCCCCATGGGCTGTGGGGCCACGCGAGCGGCTGCCAAAGAGCTTTCCAACGAGGCACGGCTTTCCCTCCTGGCTCTTCGGGCGTGGGAGCTGTCGCCAGAGCCGCGGCCATACCGGAATATGCTTCTATGGCTGGTGCAGCGGCCCCACGTGGGCGCCGGTGGCGCCGAGGCTGACGGCCGCCGCAAAGCCCGCAGCCCCATGGGCTGTGGGGCCACGCGAGCGGCTGCCAAAGAGCTTTCCAACGAGGCACGGCTTTCCCTCCTGGCTCTTCGGCCGTGGGAGCTGTCGCCAGAGCCGCGGCCCTACCGGAAAATGCTTCGCAGGCTGGCGCGGTCGTGCCACGTGGGCGCCGGTGGCGCCCAGGCTGACGGCCGCCGGAACGCCCGCAGCCCCACGGGCTGTGGGGCCACGCGAGCGACTGCAAAAGAGCTTTCCAATGAGGCACGTCTTTCCCTCCTGGCTCTTCGGGCGTGGGAGCTGTCGCCAGAGACGCGGCCCTACTGGAAAATACTTCGCAGGCTGGTGCAGCGGTGCCACGTGGGCGCCGGTGGCGCCGAGGCTGACGGCCGCCGCAAAGCCCGCAGCCCCACGGGCTGTGGGGCCACGCGAGGGGCTGCCAAAGAGCTTTCCAACGAGGCACGGCTTTCCCTCCTGGCTCTTCGGGCGTGGGAGCTGTCGCCAGAGCCGCGGCCCTACCGGAAAATGCTTCGCCGGCTGGCGCGGCGGCCCCACCTGGGCGCCGGAGGCGCCGAGGCTGACGGCCGCCGCAAAGCCCGCAGCCTCACAGGCTTTAGGGCCATGCGAGTGGCTGCCAAAGAGCTTTCCAACGAGGCACGGCTTTCCCTCCTGGCTCTTCAGGCGTGGGAGCTGTCGCCAGAGCCGCGGCCCTACCGGAAAATGCTTCGCAGGCTGGCGCGGCGGCCCCAGCTGGGCGTCGGTGTCGCCCAGGCTGACGGCTGACGGAAAGCCCGCAGCCCCATGGGCTGTGGGGCCACGCGAGCAGCTGCCAAAGAGCTTTCCAACGAGGCACGGCTTTCCCTCCTGGCTCTTCGGGCGTGGGAGCTGTCGCCAGAGACGCGGCCCTACTGGATAATGCTTCTATGGCTGGTGCAGCGGCCCCACGTTGGCGCCGGTGGCGCCGAGGCTGACGGCCGCCGCAAAGCCCGCAGCCCCATGGGCTGTGGGGCCACGCGAGCGGCTGCCAAAGAGCTTTCCAACGAGGCACGGCTTTCCCTCCTGGCTCTTCGGGCGTGGGAGCTGTCGCCAGAGCCGCGGCCCTACCGGAAAATTCTTTGCAGGCTGGCGCGGCGGCCCGACATTGGCGCCGGTGTCGCCCAGGCTGACGGCCGCCGCAAAGCCCGCAGCCCCACGGGCTGTGGGGCCACGTGAGTGGCTGCCAAAGAGCTTTCCAACGAGGCACGGCTTTCCCTCCTGGCTCTTCAGGCGTGGGAGCTGTCGCCAGAGCCGCGGCCCTACCGGAAAATGCTTCGCAGGCTGGCGCAGCGGCGCCACGTGGGCGCCGGTGGCGCTGAGGCTCACGGCCGCCGCAAAGCCCGCAGCCCCACGGGCTGTGGGGCCACGCGAGCGGCTGCCAAAGAGCTTTCCAACGAGGCACGGCTTTCCCTCCTGGCTCTTCGGGCGTGGGAGCTGTCGCCAGAGCCGCGGCCCTACCGGAAAATGCTTCGCAGGCTAGCGCGGTGACCCCACCTGGGCGCCGGTGTCGCCCAGGCTGACGGCCGCCGGAAAGCCCGCAGCCCCACGGGCTGTGGGGCCATACGAGCGGCTGCCAAAGAGCTTTCCAACGAGGCACGGCTTTCCCTCCTGGCTCTTCGGCCGTGGGAGCTGTCGCCAGAGCCGCGGCCCTACCGGAAAATGCTTCGCAGGCTGGCGCGACGGCGCAATGTGGGCGCCGGTGGCGCCAAGGCTGACGGCCGCCGCAGAGCCCGCAGCCCCATGGGCTGTGGGGCCACGCGAGCGGCTGCCAAAGAGCTTTCCAACGAGGCACGGCTTTCCCTCCTGGCTCTTCGGGGGTGGGAGCTGTCGCCAGAGCCGCGGCCCTACCGGAAAATGCTTTGCAGGCTGGCGCGGCGGCGCCACGTGGGCGCCGGTGGCGCCAAGGCTGACGGCCACCGGAAAGCCCGCAGCCCCACGGGCTGTGGGGCCATGCGAGCGGCTGCCAAAGAGCTTTCCAACGAGGCACGGCTTTCCCTCCTGGCTCTTTGGCCGTGGGAGCTGTCGCCAGAGCCGCGGCCCTACCGGAAAATGCTTCGCAGGCTGGCGCGGCGGCCCCACGTGGGCGGCGGTGGCGCCGAGGCTGACGGCCGCCGCAAAGCCCGCAGCCCCATGGGCTGTGGGGCCATGCGAGCAGCTGCCAAAGAGCTTTCCAACGAGGCACGGCTTTCCCTCCTGGCTCTTCGGGCGTGGGAGCTGTCGCCAGAGCTGCAGCCCTACCGGAAAATGCTTCGTAGCCTGGCGCGGCGGCCCCACCTAGGCGGCGGTGGCGTCGAGGCTGACGGCTGCCGGAAAGCCCGCAGCCCCATGGGCTGTAGGGCCACGCGAGCGACTGCAAAAGAGCTTTCCAACGAGGCATGTCTTTCCCTCCTGGCTCTTCAGGCGTGGGAGCTGTCGCCAGAGCCGCGGCCCTACCGGAAAATGCTTCGCAGGCTGGCGCGGCGGCCCGACATTGGCGCCGGTGTCGCCCAGGCTGACGGCCGCCGCAAACCCGCAGCCCCACGGGCTGTGGGGCCACGTGAGTGGCTGCCAAAGAGCTTTCCAACGAGGCACGGCTTTCCCTCCTGGCTCTTCGGCCGTGGGAGCTGTCGCCAGAGCCGCGGCCCTACCGGAAAATGCTTCGCAGGCTGGCGCGGTGGCCCCAGCTGGGCGTCGGTGTCGCCCAGGCTGACGGCTGCCGGAAAGCCCGCAGCCCCATGGGCTGTGGGGCCATGCGAGCGGCTGCCAAAGAGCTTTCCAACGAGGCACGGCTTTCCCTCCTGGCTCTTCGGGCGTGGGAGCTGTCGCCAGAGCCGCGGCCATACCGGAATATGCTTCTATGGCTGGTGCAGCGGCCCCACGTGGGCGCCGGTGGCGCCGAGGCTGACGGCCGCCGCAAAGCCCGCAGCCCCATGGGCTGTGGGGCCACGCGAGCGGCTGCCAAAGAGCTTTCCAACGAGGCACGGCTTTCCCTCCT
Source organism: Larus michahellis (assembly GCF_964199755.1). Lineage (NCBI taxonomy): Eukaryota > Metazoa > Chordata > Aves > Charadriiformes > Laridae > Larus > Larus michahellis. Next base: position 951,972 of record NW_027436216.1, read on the forward strand.
GGCTCTTCGGGCGTGGGAGCTGTCGCCAGAGCCGCGGCCCTACCGGAAAATGCTTCGCAGGCTGGCGCGGTCGTGCCACGTGGGCGCCGGTGGCGCCCAGGCTGACGGCCGCCGGAACGCCCGCAGCCCCACGGGCTGTGGGGCCACGCGAGCGACTGCAAAAGAGCTTTCCAATGAGGCACGTCTTTCCCTCCTGGCTCTTCGGGCGTGGGAGCTGTCGCCAGAGACGCGGCCCTACTGGAAAATACTTCGCAGGCTGGTGCAGCGGTGCCACGTGGGCGCCGGTGGCGCCGAGGCTGACGGCCGCCGCAAAGCCCGCAGCCCCACGGGCTGTGGGGCCACGCGAGGGGCTGCCAAAGAGCTTTCCAACGAGGCACGGCTTTCCCTCCTGGCTCTTCGGGCGTGGGAGCTGTCGCCAGAGCCGCGGCCCTACCGGAAAATGCTTCGCCGGCTGGCGCGGCGGCCCCAGCTGGGCGTCGGTGTCGCCCAGGCTGACGGCTGACGGAAAGCCCGCAGCCCCATGGGCTGTGGGGCCACGCGAGCAGCTGCCAAAGAGCTTTCCAACGAGGCACGGCTTTCCCTCCTGGCTCTTCGGGCGTGGGAGCTGTCGCCAGAGACGCGGCCCTACTGGAAAATGCTTCTATGGCTGGTGCAGCGGCCCCACGTTGGCGCCGGTGGCGCCGAGGCTTACGGCCGCCGCAAAGCCCGCAGCCCCATGGGCTGTGGGGCCACGCGAGCGGCTGCCAAAGAGCTTTCCAACGAGGCACGGCTTTCCCTCCTGGCTCTTCGGGCGTGGGAGCTGTCGCCAGAGCCGCGGCCCTACCGGAAAATGCTTCGCAGGCTAGCGCGGTGACCCCACCTGGGCGCCGGTGTCGCCCAGGCTGACGGCCGCCGCAAAGCCCGCAGCCCCACGGGCTGTGGGGCCATACGAGCGGCTGCCAAAGAGCTTTCCAACGAGGCACGGCTTTCCCTCCTGGCTCTTCGGCCGTGGGAGCTGTCGCCAGAGCCGCGGCCCTACCGGAAAATGCTTCGCAGGCTGGCGCGACGGCGCAACGTGGGCGCCGGTGGCGCCAAGGCTGACGGCCGCCGCAGAGCCCGCAGCCCCATGGGCTGTGGGGCCACGCGAGCGGCTGCCAAAGAGCTTTCCAACGAGGCACGGCTTTCCCTCCTGGCTCTTCGGGGGTGGGAGCTGTCGCCAGAACCGCGGCCCTACCGGAAAATGCTTCGCAGGCTGGCGCGGTCGTGCCACGTGGGCGCCGGTGGTGCCGAGGCTGACAGCCGACGCAAAGCCCGCAGCCCCACGGGCTGTGGGGCCACGCGAGCGGCTGCAAAAGAGCTTTCCAACGAGGCACGGCTTTCCCTCCTGGCTCTTCGGGCGTGGGAGCTGTCGCCAGAGACGCGGCCCTACTGGAAAATACTTCGCAGGCTGGTGCAGCGGTGCCACGTGGGCGCCGGTGGCGCCGAGGCTGACGGCTGCCGGAAAGCCCGCAGCCCCACGGGCTGTGGGGCCACGCGAGGGGCTGCCAAAGAGCTTTCCAACGAGGCACGGCTTTCCCTCCTGGCTCTTCGGGCGTGGGAGCTGTCGCCAGAGACGGGGCCCTACCGGAAAATGCTTCTATGGCTGGTGCAGCGGCCCCACGTGGGCGCCAGTGTCGCCGAGGCTGACAGCCGCCGCAAAGCCCACAGCCGCACGGGCTGTGGGGCCACGCGAGCGGCTGCCAAAGAGCTTTCCAACGAGGCACGGCTTTCCCTCCTGGCTCTTCGGGCGTGGGAGCTGTCGCCAGAGCCGCGGCCCTACCGGAAAATGCTTCGCAGGCTGGCGCGGCGGCGCAACGTGGGCACCGGTGGCGCCGAGGCTGACGGCCGCCGCAAAGCCCGCAGCCCCACGGGCTGTGGGGCCACGCGAGCGGCTGCCAAAGAGCTTTCCAACGAGGCACGGCTTTCCCCCCTGGCTCTTTGGCCGTGGGAGCTGTCGCCAGAGCCGCGGCCCTACCGGAAAATGCTTTGCAGGCTGGCGCGGCGGCGCCACGTGGGCGCCGGTGGCGCCAAGGCTGACGGCCACCGGAAAGCCCGCAGCCCCACGGGCTGTGGGGCCATGCGAGCGGCTGCCAAAGAGCTTTCCAACGAGGCACGGCTTTCCCTCCTGGCTCTTTGGCCGTGGGAGCTGTCGCCAGAGCCGCGGCCCTACCGGAAAATGCTTCGCAGGCTGGCGCGGCGGCCCCACGTGGGCGCCGGTGGTGCCGAGGCTGACGGCCGCCGCAAAGCCCGCAGCCCCATGGGCTGTGGGGCCATGCGAGCAGCTGCCAAAGAGCTTTCCAACGAGGCACGGCTTTCCCTCCTGGCTCTTCGGGCGTGGGAGCTGTCGCCAGAGCTGCAGCCCTACCGGAAAATGCTTCGTAGGCTGGCGCGGCGGCCCCACCTAGGCGGCGGTGGCGTCGAGGCTGACGGCTGCCGGAAAGCCCGCAGCCCCATGGGCTTTGGGGCCACGCGAGCGACTGCAAAAGAGCTTTCCAATGAGGCATGTCTTTCCCTCCTGGCTCTTTAGGCGTGGGAGCTGTCGCCAGAGCCGCGGCCCTACCGGAAAATGCTTCGCAGGCTGGCGCGGCGGCCCGACATTGGCGCCGGTGTCGCCCAGGCTGACGGCCGCCGCAAACCCACAGCCCCACGGGCTGTGGGGCCACGTGAGTGGCTGCCAAAGAGCTTTCCAACGAGGCACGGCTTTCCCTCCTGGCTCTTCGGCCGTGGGAGCTGTCGCCAGAGCCGCGGCCCTACCGGAAAATGCTTTGCAGGCTGGCGCAGCGGCGCCACGTGGGCGCCGGTGTCGCCGAGGCTGACGGCCGCCGCAAAGCCCGCAGCCCCACGGGCTGTGGGGCCACGCGAGCGGCTGCCAAAGAGCTTTCCAACGAGGCACGGCTTTCCCTCCTGGCTCTTCGGGCGTGGGAGCTGTCGCCAGAGCCGCGGCCCTACCGGAAAATGCTTCGCAGGCTGGCGCGGCGGCGCCACGTGGGCGCCGGTGGCGCCGAGGGTGACGGCCACCGGAAAGCCCGCAGCCCCAAGGGCTGTGGGGCCACGCGAGGGACTGCCAAAGATCTTTCCAAGGAGGCACGGCTTTCCCTCCTGGCTCTTCGGCCGTGGGAGCTGTCGCCAGAGACGCGGCCCTACCGGAAAATGCTTCGCAGGCTGGCGCGGCGGCCCCAGCTGGGCGTCGGTGTCGCCCAGGCTGACGGCTGACGGAAAGCCCGCAGCCCCATGGGCTGTGGGGCCACGCGAGCAGCTGCCAAAGAGCTTTCCAACGAGGCACGGCTTTCCCTCCTGGCTCTTCGGGCGTGGGAGCTGTCGCCAGAGACGCGGCCCTACTGGAAAATGCTTCTATGGCTGGTGCAGCGGCCCCACGTTGGCGCCGGTGGCGCCGAGGCTGACGGCCGCCGCAAAGCCCGCAGCCCCATGGGCTGTGGGGCCACGCGAGCGGCTGCCAAAGAGCTTTCCAACGAGGCACGGCTTTCCCTCCTGGCTCTTCGGGCGTGGGAGCTGTCGCCAGAGCCGCGGCCCTACCGGAAAATTCTTTGCAGGCTGGCGCGGCGGCCCGACATTGGCGCCGGTGTCGCCCAGGCTGACGGCCGCCGCAAAGCCCGCAGCCCCACGGGCTGTGGGGCCACGTGAGTGGCTGCCAAAGAGCTTTCCAACGAGGCACGGCTTTCCCTCCTGGCTCTTCAGGCGTGGGAGCTGTCGCCAGAGCCGCGGCCCTACCGGAAAATGCTTCGCAGGCTGGCGCAGCGGCGCCACGTGGGCGCCGGTGGCGCTGAGGCTCACGGCCGCCGCAAAGCCCGCAGCCCCACGGGCTGTGGGGCCACGCGAGCGGCTGCCAAAGAGCTTTCCAACGAGGCACGGCTTTCCCTCCTGGCTCTTCGGGCGTGGGAGCTGTCGCCAGAGCCGCGGCCCTACCGGAAAATGCTTCGCAGGCTAGCGCGGTGACCCCACCTGGGCGCCGGTGTCGCCCAGGCTGACGGCCGCCGCAAAGCCCGCAGCCCCACGGGCTGTGGGGCCATACGAGCGGCTGCCAAAGAGCTTTCCAACGAGGCACGGCTTTCCCTCCTGGCTCTTCGGCCGTGGGAGCTGTCGCCAGAGCCGCGGCCCTACCGGAAAATGCTTCGCAGGCTGGCGCGACGGCGCAACGTGGGCGCCGGTGGCGCCAAGGCTGACGGCCGCCGCAGAGCCCGCAGCCCCATGGGCTGTGGGGCCACGCGAGCGGCTGCCAAAGAGCTTTCCAACGAGGCACGGCTTTCCCTCCTGGCTCTTCGGGCGTGGGAGCTGTCGCCAGAACCGCGGCCCTACCGGAAAATGCTTCGCAGGCTGGCGCGGTCGTGCCACGTGGGCGCCGGTGGTGCCGAGGCTGACAGCCGACGCAAAGCCCGCAGCCCCACGGGCTGTGGGGACACGCGAGCGGCTGCAAAAGAGCTTTCCAACGAGGCACGGCTTTCCCTCCTGGCTCTTCGGGCGTGGGAGCTGTCGCCAGAGACGCGGCCCTACTGGAAAATACTTCGCAGGCTGGTGCAGCGGTGCCACGTGGGCGCCGGTGGCGCCGAGGCTGACGGCTGCCGGAAAGCCCGCAGCCCCACGGGCTGTGGGGCCACGCGAGGGGCTGCCAAAGAGCTTTCCAACGAGGCACGGCTTTCCCTCCTGGCTCTTCGGGCGTGGGAGCTGTCGCCAGAGACGGGGCCCTACCGGAAAATGCTTCTATGGCTGGTGCAGCGGCCCCACGTGGGCGCCAGTGTCGCCGAGGCTGACAGCCGCCGCAAAGCCCACAGCCGCACGGGCTGTGGGGCCACGCGAGCGGCTGCCAAAGAGCTTTCCAACGAGGCACGGCTTTCCCTCCTGGCTCTTCGGGCGTGGGAGCTGTCGCCAGAGCCGCGGCCCTACCGGAAAATGCTTCGCAGGCTGGCGCAGCGGTGCCATGTGGGCGGCGGTGGCGCCGAGGCTGACGGCCGCCGCAAAGCCCGCAGCCCCACGGGCTGTGGGGCCACGCGAGCGGCTGCCAAAGAGCTTTCCAACGAGGCACGGCTTTCCCCCCTGGCTCTTTGGCCGTGGGAGCTGTCGCCAGAGCCGCGGCCCTACCGGAAAATGCTTTGCAGGCTGGCGCGGCGGCGCCACGTGGGCGCCGGTGGCGCCAAGGCTGACGGCCACCGGAAAGCCCGCAGCCCCACGGGCTGTGGGGCCACGCGAGCGGCTGCCAAAGAGCTTTCCAACGAGGCACGGCTTTCCCTCCTGGCTCTTCGGGCGTGGGAGCTGTCGCCAGAGCCGCGGCCCTACCGGAAAATGCTTCGCAGGCTAGCGCGGTGACCCCACCTGGGCGCCGGTGTCGCCCAGGCTGACGGCCGCCGCAAAGCCCGCAGCCCCACGGGCTGTGGGGCCATACGAGCGGCTGCCAAAGAGCTTTCCAACGAGGCACGGCTTTCCCTCCTGGCTCTTCGGCCGTGGGAGCTGTCGCCAGAGCCGCGGCCCTACCGGAAAATGCTTCGCAGGCTGGCGCGACGGCGCAACGTGGGCGCCGGTGGCGCCAAGGCTGACGGCCGCCGCAGAGCCCGCAGCCCCATGGGCTGTGGGGCCACGCGAGCGGCTGCCAAAGAGCTTTCCAACGAGGCACGGCTTTCCCTCCTGGCTCTTCGGGCGTGGGAGCTGTCGCCAGAACCGCGGCCCTACCGGAAAATGCTTCGCAGGCTGGCGCGGTCGTGCCACGTGGGCGCCGGTGGTGCCGAGGCTGACAGCCGACGCAAAGCCCGCAGCCCCACGGGCTGTGGGGCCACGCGAGCGGCTGCAAAAGAGCTTTCCAACGAGGCACGGCTTTCCCTCCTGGCTCTTCGGGCGTGGGAGCTGTCGCCAGAGACGCGGCCCTACCGGAAAATACTTCGCAGGCTGGTGCAGCGGTGCCACGTGGGCGCCGGTGGCGCCGAGGCTGACGGCTGCCGGAAAGCCCGCAGCCCCACGGGCTGTGGGGCCACGCGAGGGGCTGCCAAAGAGCTTTCCAACGAGGCACGGCTTTCCCTCCTGGCTCTTCGGGCGTGGGAGCTGTCGCCAGAGACGGGGCCCTACCGGAAAATGCTTCTATGGCTGGTGCAGCGGCCCCACGTGGGCGCCAGTGTCGCCGAGGCTGACAGCCGCCGCAAAGCCCACAGCCGCACGGGCTGTGGGGCCACGCGAGCGGCTGCCAAAGAGCTTTCCAACGAGGCACGGCTTTCCCTCCTGGCTCTTCGGGCGTGGGAGCTGTCGCCAGAGCCGCGGCCCTACCGGAAAATGCTTCGCAGGCTGGCGCAGCGGTGCCATGTGGGCGGCGGTGGCGCCGAGGCTGACGGCCGCCGCAAAGCCCGCAGCCCCACGGGCTGTGGGGCCACGCGAGCGGCTGCCAAAGAGCTTTCCAACGAGGCACGGCTTTCCCCCCTGGCTCTTCGGGCGTGGGAGCTGTCGCCAGAGCCGCGGCCCTACCGGAAAATGCTTTGCAGGCTGGCGCGGCGGCGCCACGTGGGCGCCGGTGGCGCCAAGGCTGACGGCCACCGGAAAGCCCGCAGCCCCACGGGCTGTGGGGCCATGCGAGCGGCTGCCAAAGAGCTTTCCAACGAGGCACGGCTTTCCCTCCTGGCTCTTTGGCCGTGGGAGCTGTCGCCAGAGCCGCGGCCCTACCGGAAAATGCTTCGCAGGCTGGCGCGGCGGCCCCACGTGGGCGCCGGTGGTGCCGAGGCTGACGGCCGCCGCAAAGCCCGCAGCCCCATGGGCTGTGGGGCCATGCGAGCAGCTGCCAAAGAGCTTTCCAACGAGGCACGGCTTTCCCTCCTGGCTCTTCGGGCGTGGGAGCTGTCGCCAGAGCTGCAGCCCTACCGGAAAATGCTTCGTAGGCTGGCGCGGCGGCCCCACCTAGGCGGCGGTGGCGTCGAGGCTGACGGCTGCCGGAAAGCCCGCAGCCCCATGGGCTGTGGGGCCACGCGAGCGACTGCAAAAGAGCTTTCCAATGAGGCATGTCTTTCCCTCCTGGCTCTTCAGGCGTGGGAGCTGTCGCCAGAGCCGCGGCCCTACCGGAAAATGCTTCGCAGGCTGGCGCGGCGGCCCGACATTGGCGCCGGTGTCGCCCAGGCTGACGGCCGCCGCAAACCCACAGCCCCACGGGCTGTGGGGCCATGCGAGTGGCTGCCAAAGAGCTTTCCAACGAGGCACGGCTTTCCCTCCTGGCTCTTCGGCCGTGGGAGCTGTCGCCAGAGCCGCGGCCCTACCGGAAAATGCTTCGCAGGCTGGCGCGGCGGCCCCAGCTGGGCGTCGGTGTCGCCCAGGCTGACGGCTGACGGAAAGCCCGCAGCCCCATGGGCTGTGGGGCCACGCGAGCGGCTGCCAAAGAGCTTTCCAACGAGGCACGGCTTTCCCTCCTGGCTCTTCGGCCGTGGGAGCTGTCGCCAGAGCCGCGGCCCTACCGGAAAATGCTTCGCAGGCTGGCGCGGCGGCGCAACGTGGGCGCCGGTGGCGCTGAGGCTGACGGCCGCCGCAGAACCCGCAGCCCCATGGGCTGTGGGGCCACGCGAGCGGCTGCCAAAGAGCTTTCCAACGAGGCACGGCTTTCCCTCCTGGCTCTTCGGGCGTGGGAGCTGTCGCCAGAGCTGCGGCCCTACCGGAAAATGCTTCGCAGGCTGGCGCGGTCGTGCCACGTGGGCGCCGGTGGCGCCGAGGCTAACAGCCGCCGCAAAGCCCGCAGCCCCACGGGCTGTGGGGCCACGCGAGCGACTGCCAAAGAGCTTTCTAATGAGGCACGTCTTTCCCACCTGGCTCTTCGGGCGTGGGAGCTGTCGCCAGAGCCGCAGCCCTACTGGAAAATGCTTCGCAGGCTGGTGCAGCGGTGCCACGTGGGCGCCGGTGGCGCCGAGGCTGACGGCTGCCGGAAAGCCCGCAGCCCCACGGGCTGTGGGGCCACGCGAGGGGCTGCCAAAGAGCTTTCCAACGAGGCACTGCTTTCCCTCCTGGCTCTTCGGGCGTGGGAGCTGTCGCCAGAGCCGCGGCCATACCGGAATATGCTTCTATGGATGGTGCAGCGGCCCCACGTGGGCGCCGGTGGCGCCGAGGCTGACGGCCGCCGCAAAGCCCGCAGCCCCACGGGCTGTGGGGCCACGCGAGCGGCTGCCAAAGAGCTTTCCAACGAGGCACAGCTTTCCCTCCTGGCTCTTCGGCCATGCGAGCTGTCGCCAGAGCCGCGGCCCTACCGGAAAATGCTTCGCAGGCTGGCGTGGCGGCCCGACGTGGGCGCCGGTGGCGCCCAGGCTGACGGCCGCCGGAACGCCCGCAGCCCCACGGGCTGTGGGGCCACGCGAGCGACTGCAAAAGAGCTTTCCAATGAGGCACGTCTTTCCCTCCTGGCTCTTCGGGCGTGGGAGCTGTCGCCAGAGACGCGGCCCTACTGGAAAATACTTCGCAGGCTGGTGCAGCGGTGCCACGTGGGCGCCGGTGGCGCCGAGGCTGACGGCCGCCGCAAAGCCCGCAGCCCCACGGGCTGTGGGGCCACGCGAGCGGCTGCCAAAGAGCTTTCCAACGAGGCACGGCTTTCCCTCCTGGCTCTTCGGGCGTGGGAGCTGTCGCCAGAGCCGTGGCCCTACCGGAAAATGCTTCTATGGCTGGTGCAGCGGCCCCACGTGGGCGCCGGTGGCGCCGAGGCTGACGGCCGCCGCAAAGCCCGCAGCCCCACGGGCTGTGGGGCCACGTGAGTGGCTGCCAAAGAGCTTTCCAACGAGGCACGGCTTTCCCTCCTGGCTCTTCGGGCGTGGGAGCTGTCGCCAGAGCCGCGGCCCTACCGGAAAATGCTTCGCCGGCTGGCGCGGCGGCCCCACCTGGGCGCCGGTGGCGCCGAGGCTGACGGCCGCCGCAAAGCCCGCAGCCTCACAGGCTTTAGGGCCATGCGAGTGGCTGCCAAAGAGCTTTCCAACGAGGCACGGCTTTCCCTCCTGGCTCTTCGGGCGTGGGAGCTTACACCAGAGCCGCGGCCCTACCGGAAAATTCTTCGCAGGCTGGCGCGGCCGCCCCACCTGGGCGTCGGTGTCACCCAGGCTGACGGCTGCCGCAAAGCCCGCAGCCCCACGGGCTGTGGGGCCACGTGAGTGGCTGCCAAAGAGCTTTCCAACGAGGCACGGCTTTCCCTCCTGGCTCTTCGGGCGTGGGAGCTGTCGCCAGAGCCGCGGCCCTACCGGAAAATGCTTCGCAGGCTGGCGCGGCGGCCCCACGTGGGCGCCGGTGGCGCGGAAGCTGACGGCCACCGGAAAGCCCGCAGCCCCACGGGCTGTGGGGCCACGCGAGCGGCTGCCAAAGAGCTTTCCAACGAGGCACGGCTTTCCCTCCTGGCTCTTTGGCCGTGGGAGCTGTCGCCAGAGCCGCGGCACTACCGGAAAATGCTTTGCAGGCTGGCGCGGCGGCGCCACTTGGGCGCCGGTGGCGCCAAGGCTGACGGCCACCGGAAAGCCCGCAGCCCCACGGGCTGTGGGGCCATGCGAGCGGCTGCCAAAGACCTTTCCAACGAGGCACGGCTTTCCCTCCTGGCTCTTTGGCCGTGGGAGCTGTCGCCAGAGACGCGGCCCTACCGGAAAATGCTTCGCAGGCTGGCGCGGCGGCCCCACGTGGGCGGCGGTGGCGCCGAGGCTGACGGCCGCCGCAAAGCCCGCAGCCCCATGGTCTGTGGGGCCATGCGAGCAGCTGCCAAAGAGCTTTCCAACGAGGCACGGCTTTCCCTCCTGGCTCTTCGGGCGTGGGAGCTGTCGCCAGAGCTGCAGCCCTACCGGAAAATGCTTCGCAGGCTGGCGCGGCGGCCCCACCTGGGCGCCGGTGGCGTCGAGGCTGACGGCTGCCGCAAAGCCCGCAGCCCCATGGGCTGTGGGGCCACGCGAGCGACTGCAAAAGAGCTTTCCAATGAGGCATGTCTTTCCCTCCTGGCTCTTCGGGCGTGGGAGCTGTCGCCAGAGCCGCGGCCCTACTGGAAAATGCTTCTATGGCTGGTGCAGCGGCCCCACGTTGGCGCCGGTGGCGCCGAGGCTGACGGCCGCCGCAAAGCCCGCAGCCCCATGGGCTGTGGGGCCACGCGAGCGGCTGCCAAAGAGCTTTCCAACGAGGCACGGCTTTCCCTCCTGGCTCTTCGGGCGTGGGAGCTGTCGCCAGAGCCGCGGCCCTACCGGAAAATTCTTTGCAGGCTGGCACGGCGGCCCGACATTGGCGCCGGTGTCGCCCAGGCTGACGGCCGCCGCAAAGCCCGCAGCCCCACGGGCTGTGGGGCCACGTGAGTGGCTGCCAAAGAACTTTCCAACGAGGCACGGCTTTCCCTCCTGGCTCTTCAGGCGTGGGAGCTGTCGCCAGAGCCGCGGCCCTACCGGAAAATGCTTCGCAGGCTGGCGCGGTCGTGCCACGTGGGCGCCGGTGGCGCCGAGGCTGACAGCCGCCGCAAAGCCCGCAGCCCCACGGGCTGTGGGGCCACGCGAGCGACTGCCAAAGAGCTTTCTAATGAGGCACGTCTTTCCCACCTGGCTCTTCGGGCGTGGGAGCTGTCGCCAGAGCCGCAGCCCTACTGGAAAATGCTTCGCAGGCTGGTGCAGCGGTGCCACGTGGGCGCCGGTGGCGCCGAGGCTGACGGCTGCCGGAAAGCCCGCAGCCCCACGGGCTGTGGGGCCACGCGAGGGGCTGCTAAAGAGCTTTCCAACGAGGCACGGCTTTCCCTCCTGGCTCTTCGGGCGTGGGAGCTGTCGCCAGAGCCGCGGCCATACCGGAATATGCTTCTATGGCTGGTGCAGCGGCCCCACGTGGGCGCCGGTGGCGCCGAGGCTGACGGCCGCCGCAAAGCCCGCAGCCCCACGGGCTGTGGGGCCATGTGAGCAGCTGCCAAAGAGCTTTCCAACGAGGCACGGCTTTCCCTCCTGGCTCTTCGGGCGTGGGAGCTGTCGCCAGAGCTGCAGCCCTACCGGAAAATGCTTCGCAGGCTGGCGCGGCGGCCCCACCTGGGCGCCGGTGGCGTCGAGGCTGACGGCTGCCGCAAAGCCCGCAGCCCCATGGGCTGTGGGGCCACGCGAGCGACTGCAAAAGAGCTTTCCAATGAGGCATGTCTTTCCCTCCTGGCTCTTCGGGCGTGGGAGCTGTCGCCAGAGCCGCGGCCCTACTGGAAAATGCTTCTATGGCTGGTGCAGCGGCCCCACGTTGGCGCCGGTGGCGCCGAGGCTGACGGCCGCCGCAAAGCCCGCAGCCCCATGGGCTGTGGGGCCACGCGAGCGGCTGCCAAAGAGCTTTCCAACGAGGCACGGCTTTCCCTCCTGGCTCTTCGGGCGTGGGAGCTGTCGCCAGAGCCGCGGCCCTACCGGAAAATTCTTTGCAGGCTGGCACGGCGGCCCGACATTGGCGCCGGTGTCGCCCAGGCTGACGGCCGCCGCAAAGCCCGCAGCCCCACGGGCTGTGGGGCCACGTGAGTGGCTGCCAAAGAACTTTCCAACGAGGCACGGCTTTCCCTCCTGGCTCTTCAGGCGTGGGAGCTGTCGCCAGAGCCGCGGCCCTACCGGAAAATGCTTCGCAGGCTGGCGCGGTCGTGCCACGTGGGCGCCGGTGGCGCCGAGGCTGACAGCCGCCGCAAAGCCCGCAGCCCCACGGGCTGTGGGGCCACGCGAGCGACTGCCAAAGAGCTTTCTAATGAGGCACGTCTTTCCCACCTGGCTCTTCGGGCGTGGGAGCTGTCGCCAGAGCCGCAGCCCTACTGGAAAATGCTTCGCAGGCTGGTGCAGCGGTGCCACGTGGGCGCCGGTGGCGCCGAGGCTGACGGCTGCCGGAAAGCCCGCAGCCCCACGGGCTGTGGGGCCACGCGAGGGGCTGCCAAAGAGCTTTCCAACGAGGCACGGCTTTCCCTCCTGGCTCTTCGGGCGTGGGAGCTGTCGCCAGAGCCGCGGCCCTACCGGAATATGCTTCTATGGCTGGTGCAGCGGCCCCACGTGGGCGCCGGTGGCGCCGAGGCTGACAGCCGCCGCAAAGCCCGCAGCCCCACGGGCTGTGGGGCCACGCGAGCGGCTGCCAAAGAGCTTTCCAACGAGGCACGGCTTTCCCTCCTGGCTCTTCGGCCGTGCGAGCTGTCGCCAGAGCCGCGGCCCTACCGGAAAATGCTTCGCAGGCTGGCGTGGCGGCCCGACGTGGGCGCCGGTGGCGCCCAGGCTGACGGCCGCCGGAACGCCCGCAGCCCCACGGGCTGTGGGGACACGCGAGCGACTGCAAAAGAGCTTTCCAATGAGGCACGTCTTTCCCTCCTGGCTCTTCGGGCGTGGGAGCTGTCGCCAGAGACGCGGCCCTACTGGAAAATACTTCGCAGGCTGGTGCAGCGGTGCCACGTGGGCGCCGGTGGCGCCGAGGCTGACGGCCGCCGCAAAGACCGCAGCCCCACGGGCTGTGGGGCCACGCGAGGGGCTGCCAAAGAGCTTTCCAACGAGGCACGGCTTTCCCTCCTGGCTCTTCGGGCGTGGGAGCTGTCGCCAGAGCCGTGGCCCTACCGGAAAATGCTTCTATGGCTGGTGCAGCGGCCCCACGTGGGCGCCGGTGGCGCCGAGGCTGACGGCCGCCGCAAAGCCCGCAGCCCCACGGGCTGTGGGGCCACGTGAGTGGCTGCCAAAGAGCTTTCCAACGAGGCACGGCTTTCCCTCCTGGCTCTTCTGGCGTGGGAGCTGTCGCCAGAGCCGCGGCCCTACCGGAAAATGCTTCGCCGGCTTGCGCGGCGGCCCCACCTGGGCGCCGGTGGCGCCGAGGCTGACGGCCGCCGCAAAGCCCGCAGCCCCACAGGCTTTAGGGCCATGCGAGTGGCTGCCAAAGAGCTTTCCAACGAGGCACGGCTTTCCCTCCTGGCTCTTCGGGCGTGGGAGCTTACACCAGAGCCGCGGCCCTACCGGAAAATGCTTCGCAGGCTGGCGCGGCCGCCCCAGCTGGGCGTCGGTGTCACCCAGGCTGACGGCTGCCGCAAAGCCCGCAGCCCCACGGGCTGTGGGGCCACGTGAGTGGCTGCCAAAGAGCTTTCCAACGAGGCACGGCTTTCCCTCCTGGCTCTTCGGGCGTGGGAGCTGTCGCCAGAGCCGCGGCCCTACCGGAAAATCCTTCGCAGGCTGGCGCGGCGGCCCCACGTGGGCGCCGGTGTCGCCCAGGCTGACGGCCGCCGCAAACCCGCAGCCCCACGGGCTGTGGGGCCACGTGAGTGGCTGCCAAAGAGCTTTCCAACGAGGCACGGCTTTCCCTCCTGGCTCTTCAGCCGTGGGAGCTGTCGCCAGAGCCGCGGCCCTACCGGAAAATGCTTTGTGGCTGGCGCAGCGGCGCCACGTGGGCGCCGGTGTCGCCGAGGCTGACGGCCGCCGCAAAGCCCGCAGCCCCACGGGCTGTGGGGCCACGCGAGCGGCTGCCAAAGAGCTTTCCAACGAGGCACGGCTTTCCCTCCTGGCTCTTCGGGCGTGGGAGCTGTCGCCAGAGCCGCGGCCCTACCGGAAAATGCTTTGCAGGCTGGCGCGGCGGCGCCACGTGGGCGCCGGTGGCGCCGAGGTTGACGGCCACCGGAAAGCCCGCAGCCCCACGGGCTGTGGGGCCATGCGAGCGGCTGCCAAAGAGCTTTCCAAGGAGGCACGGCTTTCCCTCCTGGCTCTTCGGCCGTGGGAGCTGTCGCCAGAGACGCGGCCCTACCGGAAAATGCTTCGCAGGCTGGCGCGGCGGCCCCAGCTGGGCGTCGGTGTCGTCCAGGCTGACGGCTGACGGAAAGCCCGCAGCCCCATGGGCTGTGGGGCCACGCGAGCGGCTGCCAAAGAGCTTTCCAACGAGGCACGGCTTTCCCTCCTGGCTCTTCGGGCGTGGGAGCTGTCGCCAGAGCCGCGGCCCTACCGGAAAATGCTTCGCAGGCTGGCGCGGCGGCCCGACGTGGGCGGCGGTGGCGCCGAGGCTGACGGCCGCCGCAAAGCCCGCAGCCCCATGGGCTGTGGGGCCATGCGAGCAGCTGCCAAAGAGCTTTCCAACCAGGCACGGCTTTCCCTCCTGGCTCTTCGGCCGTGGGAGCTGTCGCCAGAGCCGCGGCCCTACCTGAAAATGCTTCGCAGGCTGGTGCAGCGGCCCCACGTTGGCGCCGGTGGCGCCGAGGCTGACGGCCGCCGCAAAGCCCGCAGCCCCATGGGCTGTGGGGCCACGCGAGCGGCTGCCAAAGAGCTTTCCAACGAGGCACGGCTTTCCCTCCTGGCTCTTCGGGCGTGGGAGCTGTCGCCAGAGCCGCGGCCCTACCGGAAAATTCTTTGCAGGCTGGCACGGCGGCCCGACATTGGCGCCGGTGTCGCCCAGGCTGACGGCCGCCGCAAAGCCCGCAGCCCCACGGGCTGTGGGGCCACGTGAGTGGCTGCCAAAGAACTTTCCAACGAGGCACGGCTTTCCCTCCTGGCTCTTCAGGCGTGGGAGCTGTCGCCAGAGCCGCGGCCCTACCAGAAAATGCTTCGCAGGCTGGCGCGGTCGTGCCACGTGGGCGCCGGTGGCGCCGAGGCTGACAGCCGCCGCAAAGCCCGCAGCCCCATGGTCTGTGGGGCCATGCGAGCAGCTGCCAAAGAGCTTTCCAACGAGGCACGGCTTTCCCTCCTGGCTCTTCGGGCGTGGGAGCTGTCGCCAGAGCTGCAGCCCTACCGGAAAATGCTTCGCAGGCTGGCGCGGCGGCCCCACGTGGGCGCCGGTGTCGCCGAGGCTGACGGCCGCCGCAAAGCCCGCAGCCCCACGGGCTGTGGGGCCACGCGAGCGGCTGCCAAAGAGCTTTCCAACGAGGCACGGCTTTCCCTCCTGGCTCTTCGGGCGTGGGAGCTGTCGCCAGAGCCGCGGCCCTACCGGAAAATGCTTTACAGGCTGGCGCAGCGGCGCCACGTGGGCGCCGGTGTCGCCGAGGCTGACAGCCGCCGCAAAGCCCGCAGACCCACGGGCTGTGGGGCCACGCGAGCGGCTGCCAAAGAGCTTTCCAACGAGGCACGGCTTTCCCTCCTGGCTCTTCGGGCGTGGGAGCTGTTGCCAGAGACGCGGCCCTACCGGAAAATGCTTCGCAGGCTGGCGCAGCGGCGCAATGTGGGCGCCGGTGGCGCCGAGGCTGACGGCCGCCGCAAAGCCCGCAGCCCCACGGGCTGTGGGGCCACGCGAGCGGCTGCCAAAGAGCTTTCCAAGGAGGCACGGCTTTCCCTCCTGGCTCTTCGGCCGTGGGAGCTGTCGCCAGAGCCGCGGCCCTACCGGAAAATGCTTCGCAGGCTGGCGCGGCAGCCCCACGTGGGCGGCGGTGGCGCCGAGGCTGACGGCCGCCGCAAAGCCCGCAGCCCCATGGGCTGTGGGGCCATGTGAGCAGCTGCCAAAGAGCTTTCCAACGAGGCACGGCTTTCCCTCCTGGCTCTTCGGGCGTGGGAGCTGTCGCCAGAGCTGCGGCCCTACCGGAAAATGCTTTGCAGGCTGGCGCGGCGGCCCCACCTGGGCGCCGGTGGCGTCGAGGCTGACGGCCACCGGAAAGCCCGCAGCCCCACAGGCTGTGGGGCCACGCGAGCGACAGCAAAAGAGCTTTCCAATGAGGCACGTCTTTCCCTCCTGGCTCTTCGGGCGTGGGAGCTGTCGACAGAGCCGCGGCTCTACTGGAAAATGCTTCGGAGGCTGGTGCAGCGGTGCCACGTGGGCGCCGGTGGCGCCGAGGCTGACGGCTGCCGGAAAGCCCGCAGCCCCACGGGCTGTGGGGCCACGCGAGCGGCTGCCAAAGAGCTTTCCAACGAGGCACGGCTTTCCCTCCTGGCTCTTCGGGCGTGGGAGCTGTCGCCAGAGCTGCGGCCCTACCGGAAAATGCTTCTATGGCTGGTGCAGCGGCCCCACGTGGGCGCCGGTGGCGCCGAGGCTGACGGCCGCCGCAAAGCCCGCAGCCCCACGGGCTGTGGGGCCACGCTAGTGACTGCAAAAGAGCTTTCCAACGAGGCACGGCTTTCCCTCCTGGCTCTTCGGGCCTGGGAGCTGTCGCCAGAGCCGCAGCCCTACCGTAAAATGCTTCTATGGCTGGTGCAGCGGCCCCACCTGGGCGTCGGTGTCACCCAGGCTGACGGCTGCCGCAAAGCCCGCAGCCCCACGGGCTGTGGGGCCACGTGAGTGGCTGCCAAAGAGCTTTCCAACGAGGCACGGCTTTCCCTCCTGGCTCTTCGGGCGTGGGAGCTGTCGCCAGAGCCGCGGCCCTACCGGAAAATGCTTTGCAGGCTGGCGCAGCGGCCCCACGTGGGCGCCGGTGGCGCGGAAGCTGACGGCCACTGGAAAGCCCGCAGCCCCACGGGCTGTGGGGCCACGCGAGCGGCTGCCAAAGAGCTTTCCAACGAGGCACGGCTTTCCCTCCTGGCTCTTCGGCCGTGGGAGCTGTCGCCAGAGCCGTGGCCCTACCGGAAAATGCTTTGCAGGCTGGCGCGGCGGCCCCACGTGGGCGCCGGTGTCGCCGAGGCTGACAGCCGCCGGAAAGCCCGCAGCCGCACGGGCTGTGGGGCCACGCGAGCGGCTGCCAAAGAGCTTTCCAACGAGGCACGGCTTTCCCTCCTGGCTCTTCGGGCGTGGGAGCTGTCGCCAGAGACGCGGCCCTACCGGAAAATGCTTCGCAGGCTGGCGCAGCGGCGCAATGTGGGCGCCGGTGGCGCCGAGGCTGACGGCCGCCGCAAAGCCCGCAGCCCCACGGGCTGCGGGGCCACGCGAGCGGCTGCCAAAGAGCTTTCCAACGAGGCACGGCTTTCCCTCCTGGCTCTTTGGCCGTGGGAGCTGTCGCCAGAGCCGCGGCCCTACCAGAAAATGCTTCGCAGGCTGGCGCGGCGGCCCCACCTGGGCGCCGGTGTCGCCCAGGCTGACGGCCACCGCAAACCCGCAGCCCCACGGGCTGTGGGGCCACGTGAGTGGCTGCCAAAGATCTTTCCAACGAGGCACGGCTTTCCCTCCTGGCTCTTCAGGCGTGGGAGCTGTCGCCAGAGCCGCGGCCCTACCAGAAAATGCTTTGAGGCTGGCGCAGCGGCGCAACGTGGGCGCCGGTGTCGCCGAGGCTGACAGCCGCCGCAAAGCCCGCAGCCCCACGGGCTGTGGGGCCACGCGAGCGGCTGCCAAAGAGCTTTCCAACGAGGCACGGCTTTCCCTCCTGGCTCTTTGGGCGTGGGAGCTGTCGCCAGAGCCGCGGCCCTACCGGAAAATGCTTTGCAGGCTGGCGCGGCGGCGCCACGTGGGCGCCGGTGGCGCCGAGGGTGACGGCCACCGGAAAGCCCGCAGCCCCACGGGCTGTGGGGCCATGCGAGCGTCTGCCAAAGAGCTTTCCAAGGAGGCACGGCTTTCCCTCCTGGCTCTTCGGGCGTGGGAGCTGTCGCCAGAGCCGCGGCCCTACCGGAAAATGCTTCGCAGGCTGGCGCGGCGGCCCCAGCTGGGCGCCGGTGTCGCCCAGGCTGAAGGCTGCCAGAAAGCCCGCAGCCCCATGGGCTGTGGGGCCACGTGAGTGGCTGCCAAAGAGCTTTCCAACGAGGCACGGCTTTCCCTCCTGGCTCTTCGGGCGTGGGAGCTGTCGCCAGAGCCGCGGCCCTACCGGAAAATGCTTCGCAGGCTGGCGCGGCGGCCCCACGTGGGCGGCGGTGGCGCCGAGGCTGACGGCCGCCGCAAAGCCCGCAGCCCCATGGGCTGTGGGGCCATGCGAGCAGCTGCCAAAGAGCTTTCCAACGAGGCACGGCTTTCCCTCCTGGCTCTTCGGGCGTGGGAGCTGTCGCCAGAGCTGCGGCCCTACCGGAAAATGCTTTGCAGGCTGGCGCGGCGGCCCCACCTGGGCGCCGGTGGCGTCGAGGCTGACAGCCGCCGCAAAGCCCGCAGCCCCACGGGCTGTGGGGCCACGCGAGCAACAGCAAAAGAGCTTTCCAACGAGGCACGGCTTTCCCTCCTGGCTCTTCGGCCGTGGGAGCTGTCGCCAGAGCCGCGGCCCTACCGGAAAATGCTTCGGAGGCTGGTGCAGCGGTGCCACGTGGGCGCCGGTGGCGCCGAGGCTGACGGCTGCCGGAAAGCCCGCAGGCCCACGGGCTGTGGGGCCACGCGAGGGGCTGCCAAAGAGCTTTCCAACGAGGCACGGCTTTCCCTCCTGGCTCTTCGGGCGTGGGAGCTGTCGCCAGAGCCGTGGCCCTACCGGAAAATGCTTTGCAGGCTGGCGCGGCGGCACCACGTGGGCGCCGGTGTCGCCGAGGCTGACAGCCGCCGCAAAGCCCGCAGCCGCACGGGCTTTGGGGCCACGCGAGCGGCTGCCAAAGAGCTTTCCAACGAGGCACGGCTTTCCCTCCTGGCTCTTCGGGCGTGGGAGCTGTCGCCAGAGCCGCGGCCCTACCGCAAAATGCTTCGCAGGCTGGCGCGGCAGCCCGACATTGGCGCCGGTGTCGCCCAGGCTGACGGCCGCCGCAAAGCCCGCAGCCCCACGGGCTGTGGGGCCACGCGAGCGGCTGCCAAAGAGCTTTCCAACGAGGCACGGCTTTCCCTCCTGGCTCTTTGGCCGTGGGAGCTGTCGCCAGAGCCGCGGCCCTACCGGAAAATGCTTTGCAGGCTGGCGCGGTGGCGCCACGTGGGCGCCGGTGGCGCCGAGGGTGACAGCCACCGGAAAGCCCGCAGCCCCACGGGCTGTGGGGCCACGCGAGGGGCTGCCAAAGAGCTTTCCAACGAGGCACGGCTTTCCCTCCTGGCTCTTCAGGCGTGGGAGCTTACACCAGAGCCGCGGCCCTACCGGAAAATGCTTCGCAGGCTGGCGCGGCCGCCCCACCTGGGCGTCGGTGTCACCCAGGCTGACGGCTGCCGCAAAGCCCGCAGCCCCACGGGCTGTGGGGCCACGTGAGTGGCTGCCAAAGAGCTTTCCAACGAGGCACGGCTTTCCCTCCTGGCTCTTCAGGCGTGGGAGCTGTCGCCAGAGCCGCGGCCCTACCGGAAAATGCTTCGCAGGCTGGCGCAGCGGCGCCACGTGGGCGCCGGTGGCGCTGAGGCTCACGGCTGCCGCAAAGCCCGCAGCCCCACGGGCTGTGGGGCCACACGAGCGGCTGCCAAAGAGCTTTCCAACGAGGCACGGCTTTCCCTCCTGGCTCTTCGGGCGTGGGAGCTGTCGCCAGAGCCGCGGCCCTACCGGAAAATGCTTCGCAGGCTAGCGCGGTGACCCCACCTGGGCGCCGGTGTCGCCCAGGCTGACGGCCGCCGCAAAGCCCGCAGCCCCACGGGCTGTGGGGCCATACGAGCGGCTGCCAAAGAGCTTTCCAACGAGGCACGGCTTTCCCTCCTGGCTCTTCGGGCGTGGGAGCTGTCGCCAGAGCCGCGGCCCTACCGGAAAATGCTTCGCAGGCTGGCGCGACGGCGCAACGTGGGCGCCGGTGGCGCCAAGGCTGACGGCCGCCGCAGAGCCCGCAGCCCCATGGGCTGTGGGGCCACGCGAGCGGCTGCCAAAGAGCTTTCCAACGAGGCACGGCTTTCCCTCCTGGCTCTTCGGGCGTGGGAGCTGTCGCCAGAACCGCGGCCCTACCGGAAAATGCTTCGCAGGCTGGCGCGGTCGTGCCACGTGGGCGCCGGTGGTGCCGAGGCTGACAGCCGACGCAAAGCCCGCAGCCCCACGGGCTGTGGGGCCACGCGAGCGACTGCAAAAGAGCTTTCCAATGAGGCACGGCTTTCCCTCCTGGCTCTTCGGGCGTGGGAGCTGTCGCCAGAGACGCGGCCCTACTGGAAAATACTTCGCAGGCTGGTGCAGCGGTGCCACGTGGGCGCCGGTGGCGCCGAGGCTGACGGCCGCCGCAAAGCCCGCAGCCCCACGGGCTGTGGGGCCACGCGAGGGGCTGCCAAAGAGCTTTCCAACGAGGCACGGCTTTCCCTCCTGGCTCTTCGGGCGTGGGAGCTGTCGCCAGAGACGGGGCCCTACCGGAAAATGCTTCTATGGCTGGTGCAGCGGCCCCACGTGGGCGCCGGTGTCGCCGAGGCTGACAGCCGCCGCAAAGCCCACAGCCGCACGGGCTGTGGGGCCACGCGAGCGGCTGCCAAAGAGCTTTCCAACGAGGCACGGCTTTCCCTCCTGGCTCTTCGGGCGTGGGAGCTGTCGCCAGAGCCGCGGCCCTACCGGAAAATGCTTCGCATGCTGGCGCAGCGGTGCCATGTGGGCGGCGGTGGCGCCGAGGCTGACGGCCGCCGCAAAGCCCGCAGCCCCACGGGCTGTGGGGCCACGCGAGCGGCTGCCAAAGAGCTTTCCAACGAGGCACGGCTTTCCCTCCTGGCTCTTCGGCCGTGGGAGCTGTCGCCAGAGCCGCGGCCCTACCGGAAAATGCTTTGCAGGCTGGCGCGGCGGCGCCACGTGGGCGCCGGTGGCGCCAAGGCTGACGGCCACCGGAAAGCCCGCAGCCCCACGGGCTGTGGGGCCATGCGAGCGGCTGCCAAAGAGCTTTCCAACGAGGCACGGCTTTCCCTCCTGGCTCTTCGGGCGTGGGAGCTGTCGCCAGAGCCGCGGCCCTACCGGAAAATGCTTCGCAGGCTGGCGCGGCGGCCCCACGTGGGCGGCGGTGGCGCCGAGGCTGACGGCCGCCGCAAAGCCCGCAGCCCCATGGGCTGTGGGGCCATGCGAGCAGCTGCCAAAGAGCTTTCCAACGAGGCACGGCTTTCCCTCCTGGCTCTTCGGGCGTGGGAGCTGTCGCCAGAGCTGCAGCCCTACCGGAAAATGCTTCGCAGGCTGGCGCGGCGGCCCGACATTGGCGCCGGTGTCGCCCAGGCTGACGGCCGCCGCAAACCCGCAGCCCCACGGGCTGTGGGGCCACGTGAGTGGCTGCCAAAGAGCTTTCCAACGAGGCATGGCTTTCCCTCCTGGCTCTTCGGCCGTGGGAGCTGTCGCCAGAGCCGCGGCCCTACCGGAAAATGCTTCGCAGGCTGGCGCGGCGGCGCAACGTGGGCGCCGGTGGCGCTGAGGCTGACGGCCGCCGCAGAGCCCGCAGCCCCATGGGCTGTGGGGCCACGCGAGCGGCTGCCAAAGAGCTTTCCAACGAGGCACGGCTTTCCCTCCTGGCTCTTCGGGCGTGGGAGCTGTCGCCAGAGACGCGGCCCTACCGGAAAATGCTTCGCAGGCTGGCGCGGTCGTGCCACGTGGGCGCCGGTGGCGCCGAGGCTGACAGCCGCCGCAAAGCCCGCAGCCCCACGGGCTGTGGGGCCACGCGAGCGACTGCCAAAGAGCTTTCCAATGAGGCACGTCTTTCCCACCTGGCTCTTCGGGCGTGGGAGCTGTCGCCAGAGCCGCAGCCCTACTGGAAAATGCTTCGCAGGCTGGTGCAGCGGTGCCACGTGGGCGCCGGTGGCGCCGAGGCTGACGGCCGCCGGAAAGCCCGCAGCCCCACGGGCTGTGGGGCCACGCGAGGGGCTGCCAAAGAGCTTTCCAACGAGGCACGGCTTTCCCTCCTGGCTCTTCGGGCGTGGGAGCTGTCGCCAGAGCCGCGGCCATACCGGAATATGCTTCTATGGCTGGTGCAGCGGCGCCACGTGGGCGCCGGTGGCGCCGAGGCTGACGGCCGCCGGAAAGCCCGCAGCCCCACGGGCTGTGGGGCCACGCGAGCGGCTGCCAAAGAGCTTTCCAACGAGGCACGGCTTTCCCTCCTGGCTCTTCGGCCGTGCGAGCTGTCGCCAGAGCCGCGGCCCTACCGGAAAATGCTTCGCAGGCTGGCGTGGCGGCCCGACGTGGGCGCCGGTGGCGCCCAGGCTGACGGCCGCCGGAACGCCCGCAGCCCCACGGGCTGTGGGGCCACGCGAGCGACTGCAAAAGAGCTTTCCAATGAGGCACGTCTTTCCCTCCTGGCTCTTCGGGCGTGGGAGCTGTCGCCAGAGACGCGGCCCTACTGGAAAATACTTCGCAGGCTGGTGCAGCGGTGCCACGTGGGCGCCGGTGGCGCCGAGGCTGACGGCCGCCGCAAAGCCCGCAGCCCCACGGGCTGTGGGGCCACGCGAGGGGCTGCCAAAGAGCTTTCCAACGAGGCACGGCTTTCCCTCCTGGCTCTTCGGGCGTGGGAGCTGTCGCCAGAGCCGCGGCCCTACCGGAAAATGCTTCGCCGGCTGGCGCGGCGGCCCCACCTGGGCGCCGGAGGCGCCGAGGCTGACGGCCGCCGCAAAGCCCGCAGCCTCACAGGCTTTAGGGCCATGCGAGTGGCTGCCAAAGAGCTTTCCAACGAGGCACGGCTTTCCCTCCTGGCTCTTCGGGCGTGGGAGCTTACACCAGAGCCGCGGCCCTACCGGAAAATGCTTCGCAGGCTGGCGCGGCCGCCCCACCTGGGCGTCGGTGTCACCCAGGCTGACGGCTGCCGCAAAGCCCGCAGCCCCACGGGCTGTGGGGCCACGTGAGTGGCTGCCAAAGAGCTTTCCAACGAGGCACGGCTTTCCCTCCTGGCTCTTCGGGCGTGGGAGCTGTCGCCAGAGCCGCGGCCCAACCGGAAAATCCTTCGCAGGCTGGCGCGGCGGCCCCACGTGGGCGCCGGTGTCGCCCAGGCTGACGGCCGCCGCAAACCCGCAGCCCCACGGGCTATGGGGCCACGTGAGTGGCTGCCAAAGAGCTTTCCAACGAGGCACGGCTTTCCCTCCTGGCTCTTCAGGCGTGGGAGCTGTCGCCAGAGCCGCGGCCCTACCGGAAAATGCTTTGCAGGCTGGCGCAGCGGCGCCACGTGGGCGCCGGTGTCGCCGAGGCTGACGGCCGCCGCAAAGCCCGCAGCCCCACGGGCTGTGGGGCCACGCGAGCGGCTGCCAAAGAGCTTTCCAACGAGGCACGGCTTTCCCTCCTGGCTCTTCGGGCGTGGGAGCTGTCGCCAGAGCCGCGGCCCTACCGGAAAATGCTTTGCAGGCTGGCGCGGCGGCGCCACGTGGGCGCCGGTGGCGCCGAGGGTGACGGCCACCGGAAAGCCCGCAGCCCCAAGGGCTGTGGGGCCACGCGAGGGACTGCCAAAGAGCTTTCCAAGGAGGCACGGCTTTCCCTCCTGGCTCTTCGGCCGTGGGAGCTGTCGCCAGAGACGCGGCCCTACCGGAAAATGCTTCGCAGGCTGGCGCGGCGGCCCCAGCTGGGCGTCGGTGTCGCCCAGGCTGACGGCTGACGGAAAGCCCGCAGCCCCATGGGCTGTGGGGCCACGCGAGCAGCTGCCAAAGACCTTTCCAACGAGGCACGGCTTTCCCTCCTGGCTCTTCGGGCGTGGGAGCTGTCGCCAGAGCCGCGGCCCTACTGGAAAATGCTTCTATGGCTGGTGCAGCGGCCCCACGTTGGCGCCGGTGGCGCCGAGGCTGACGGCCGCCGCAAAGCCCGCAGCCCCATGGGCTGTGGGGCCACGCGAGCGGCTGCCAAAGAGCTTTCCAACGAGGCACGGCTTTCCCTCCTGGCTCTTCGGGCGTGGGAGCTGTCGCCAGAGCCGCGGCCCTACCGGAAAATTCTTTGCAGGCTGGCGCGGCGGCCCGACATTGGCGCCGGTGTCGCCCAGGCTGACGGCCGCCGCAAAGCCCGCAGCCCCACGGGCTGTGGGGCCACGTGAGTGGCTGCCAAAGAGCTTTCCAACGAGGCACGGCTTTCCCTCCTGGCTCTTCGGCCGTGGGAGCTGTCGCCAGAGCCGCGGCCCTACCGGAAAATGCTTCGCAGGCTGGCGCAGCGGCGCCACGTGGGCGCCGGTGGCGCTGAGGCTCACGGCCGCCGCAAAGCCCGCAGCCCCACGGGCTGTGGGGCCACGCGAGCGGCTGCCAAAGAGCTTTCCAACGAGGCACGGCTTTCCCTCCTGGCTCTTCGGGCGTGGGAGCTGTCGCCAGAGCCGCGGCCCTACCGGAAAATGCTTCGCAGGCTAGCGCGGTGACCCCACCTGGGCGCCGGTGTCGCCCAGGCTGACAGCCGCCGGAAAGCCCGCAGCCCCACGGGCTGTGGGGCCATACGAGCGGCTGCCAAAGAGCTTTCCAACGAGGCACGGCTTTCCCTCCTGGCTCTTCGGGCGTGGGAGCTGTCGCCAGAGCCGCGGCCCTACCGGAAAATGCTTCGCAGGCTGGCGCGACGGCGCAACGTGGGAGCCGGTGGCGCCAAGGCTGACGGCCGCCGCAGAGCCCGCAGCCCCATGGGCTGTGGGGCCACGCGAGCGGCTGCCAAAGAGCTTTCCAACGAGGCACGGCTTTCCCTCCTGGCTCTTCGGGGGTGGGAGCTGTCGCCAGAACCGCGGCCCTACCGGAAAATGCTTCGCAGGCTGGCGCGGTCGTGCCACGTGGGCGCCGGTGGTGCCGAGGCTGACAGCCGACGCAAACCCGCAGCCCCACGGGCTGTGGGGCCACGCGAGCGACTGCAAAAGAGCTTTCCAACGAGGCACGGCTTTCCCTCCTGGCTCTTCGGGCGTGGGAGCTGTCGCCAGAGCCGCGGCTCTACTGTAAAATGCTTCGGAGGCTGGTGCAGCGGTGCCACGTGGGCGCCGGTGGCGCCGAGGCTGACGGCTGCCGGAAAGCCCGCAGCCCCACAGGCTGTGGGGCCACGCGAGCGACAGCAAGACAGCTTTCCAATGAGGCACGTCTTTCCCTCCTGGCTCTTCGGGCGTGGGAGCTGTCGCCAGAGCCGCGGCTCTACTGTAAAATGCTTCGGAGGCTGGTGCAGCGGTGCCACGTGGGCGCCGGTGGCGCCGAGGCTGACGGCTGCCGGAAAGCCCGCAGCCCCACGGGCTGTGGGGCCACGCGAGGGGCTGCCAAAGAGCTTTCCAACGAGGCACGGCTTTCCCTCCTGGCTCTTCGGGCGTGGGAGCTGTCGCCAGAGACGGGGCCCTACCGGAAAATGCTTCTATGGCTGGTGCAGCGGCCCCACGTGGGCGCCAGTGTCGCCGAGGCTGACGGCCGCCGCAAAGCCCACAGCCGCACGGGCTGTGGGGCCACGCGAGCGGCTGCCAAAGAGCTTTCCAACGAGGCACGGCTTTCCCTCCTGGCTCTTTGGCCGTGGGAGCTGTCGCCAGAGCCGCGGCCCTACCGGAAAATGCTTCGCAGGCTGGCGCGGCGGCGCCACGTGGGCGCCGGTGGCGCCAAGGCTGACGGCCACCGGAAAGCCCGCAGCCCCACGGGCTGTGGGGCCATGCGAGCGGCTGCCAAAGAGCTTTCCAACGAGGCACGGCTTTCCCTCCTGGCTCTTTGGCCGTGGGAGCTGTCGCCAGAGCCGCGGCCCTACCGGAAAATGCTTCGCAGGCTGGCGCGGCGGCCCCACGTGGGCGCCGGTGGCCCCGAGGCTGACGGCCGCCGCAAAGCCCGCAGCCCCATGGGCTGTGGGGCCATGCGAGCAGCTGCCAAAGAGCTTTCCAACGAGGCACGGCTTTCCCTCCTGGCTCTTCGGGCGTGGGAGCTGTCGCCAGAGCTGCAGCCCTACCGGAAAATGCTTCGTAGGCTGGCGCGGCGGCCCCACCTAGGCGGCGGTGGCGTCGAGGCTGACGGCTGCCGGAAAGCCCGCAGCCCCATGGGCTGTGGGGCCACGCGAGCGACTGCAAAAGAGCTTTCCAATGAGGCATGTCTTTCCCTCCTGGCTCTTCAGGCGTGGGAGCTGTCGCCAGAACCGCGGCCCTACCGGAAAATGCTTCGCAGGCTGGCGCGGCGGCCCGACATTGGCGCCGGTGTCGCCCAGGCTGACGGCCGCCGCAAACCCACAGCCCCACGGGCTGTGGGGCCACGTGAGTGGCTGCCAAAGAGCTTTCCAACGAGGCACGGCTTTCCCTCCTGGCTCTTCGGGCGTGGGAGCTGTCGCCAGAGCCGCGGCCCTACCGGAAAATGCTTCGCAGGCTGGCGCGGCGGCCCCAGCTGGGCGTCGGTGTCGCCCAGGCTGACGGCTGACGGAAAGCCCGCAGCCCCATGGGCTGTGGGGCCACGCGAGCGGCTGCCAAAGAGCTTTCCAACGAGGCACGGCTTTCCCTCCTGGCTCTTCGGCCGTGGGAGCTGTCGCCAGAGCCGCGGCCCTACCGGAAAATGCTTCGCAGGCTGGCGCGGCGGCGCAACGTGGGCGCCGGTGGCGCTGAGGCTGACGGCCGCCGCAGAGCCCGCAGCCCCATGGGCTGTGGGGCCACGCGAGCGGCTGCCAAAGAGCTTTCCAACGAGGCACGGCTTTCCCTCCTGGCTCTTCGGCCGTGGGAGCTGTCGCCAGAGCTGCGGCCCTACCGGAAAATGCTTCGCAGGCTGGCGCGGTCGTGCCACGTGGGCGCCGGTGGCGCCGAGGCTGACAGCCGCCGCAAAGCCCGCAGCCCCACGGGCTGTGGGGCCACGCGAGCGACTGCCAAAGAGCTTTCTAATGAGGCACGTCTTTCCCACCTGGCTCTTCGGGCGTGGGAGCTGTCGCCAGAGCCGCAGCCCTACTGGAAAATGCTTCGCAGGCTGGTGCAGCGGTGCCACGTGGGCGCCGGTGGCGCCGAGGCTGACGGCTGCCGGAAAGCCCGCAGCCCCACGGGCTGTGGGGCCACGCGAGGGGCTGCCAAAGAGCTTTCCAACGAGGCACGGCTTTCCCTCCTGGCTCTTCGGGCGTGGGAGCTGTCGCCAGAGCCGCGGCCATACCGGAATATGCTTCTATGGATGGTGCAGCGGCCCCACGTGGGCGCCGGTGGCGCCGAGGCTGACGGCCGCCGCAAAGCCCGCAGCCCCACGGGCTGTGGGGCCACGCGAGCGGCTGCCAAAGAGCTTTCCAACGAGGCACAGCTTTCCCTCCTGGCTCTTCGGCCATGCGAGCTGTCGCCAGAGCCGCGGCCCTACCGGAAAATGCTTCGCAGGCTGGCGTGGCGGCCCGACGTGGGCGCCGGTGGCGCCCAGGCTGACGGCCGCCGGAACGCCCGCAGCCCCACGGGCTGTGGGGCCACGCGAGCGACTGCAAAAGAGCTTTCCAATGAGGCAAGGCTTTCCCTCCTGGCTCTTCGGGCGTGGGAGCTGTCGCCAGAGCCGCGGCCCTACTGGAAAATACTTCGCAGGCTGGTGCAGCGGTGCCACGTGGGCGCCGGTGGCGCCGAGGCTGACGGCCGCCGCAAAGCCCGCAGCCCCACGGGCTGTGGGGCCACGCGAGCGGCTGCCAAAGAGCTTTCCAACGAGGCACGGCTTTCCCTCCTGGCTCTTCGGGCGTGGGAGCTGTCGCCAGAGCCGTGGCCCTACCGGAAAATGCTTCTATGGCTGGTGCAGCGGCCCCACGTGGGCGCCGGTGGCGCCGAGGCTGACGGCCGCCGCAAAGCCCGCAGCCCCACGGGCTGTGGGGCCACGTGAGTGGCTGCCAAAGAGCTTTCCAACGAGGCACGGCTTTCCCTCCTGGCTCTTCGGGCGTGGGAGCTGTCGCCAGAGCCGCGGCCCTACCGGAAAATGCTTCGCCGGCTGGCGCGGCGGCCCCACCTGGGCGCCGGTGGCGCCGAGGCTGACGGCCGCCGCAAAGCCCGCAGCCCCACGGGCTGTGGGGCCACGCGAGAGGCTTCCAAAGAGCTTTCCAACGAGGCACGGCTTTCCCTCCTGGCTCTTCGGGCGTGGGAGCTTACACCAGAGCCGCGGCCCTACCGGAAAATGCTTCGCAGGCTGGCGCGGCCGCCCCACCTGGGCGTCGGTGTCACCCAGGCTGACGGCTGCCGCAAAGCCCGCAGCCCCACGGGCTGTGGGGCCACGTGAGTGGCTGCCAAAGAGCTTTCCAACGAGGCACGGCTTTCCCTCCTGGCTCTTCGGGCGTGGGAGCTGTCGCCAGAGCCGCGGCCCTACCGGAAAATGCTTCGCAGGCTGGCGCGGCGGCGCCACGTGGGCGCCGGTGGCGCGGAAGCTGACGGCCACCGGAAAGCCCGCAGCCCCACGGGCTGTGGGGCCACGCGAGCGGCTGCCAAAGAGCTTTCCAACGAGGCACGGCTTTCCCTCCTGGCTCTTTGGCCGTGGGAGCTGTCGCCAGAGCCGCGGCCCTACCGGAAAATGCTTTGCAGGCTTGCGCGGCGGCGCCACGTGGGCGCCGGTGGCGCCAAGGCTGACGGCCACCGGAAAGCCCGCAGCCCCACGGGCTGTGGGGCCATGCGAGCGGCTGCCAAAGAGCTTTCCAACGAGGCACGGCTTTCCCTCCTGGCTCTTTGGCCGTGGGAGCTGTCGCCAGAGCTGCAGCCCTACCGGAAAATGCTTCGTAGGCTGGCGCGGCGGCCCCACCTAGGCGGCGGTGGCGTCGAGGCTGACGGCTGCCGGAAAGCCCGCAGCCCCATGGGCTGTGGGGCCACGCGAGCGACTGCAAAAGAGCTTTCCAATGAGGCATGTCTTTCCCTCCTGGCTCTTCAGGCGTGGGAGCTGTCGCCAGAGCCGCGGCCCTACCGGAAAATGCTTCGCAGGCTGGCGCGGCGGCCCGACATTGGCGTCGGTGTCGCCCAGGCTGACGGCCGCCGCAAACCCACAGCCCCACGGGCTGTGGGGCCACGTGAGTGGCTGCCAAAGAGCTTTCCAACGAGGCACGGCTTTCCCTCCTGGCTCTTCGGCCGTGGGAGCTGTCGCCAGAGCCGCGGCCCTACCGGAAAATGCTTCGCAGGCTGGCGCGGCGGCCCCAGCTGGGCGTCGGTGTCGCCCAGGCTGACGGCTGACGGAAAGCCCGCAGCCCCATGGGCTGTGGGGCCACGCGAGCGGCTGCCAAAGAGCTTTCCAACGAGGCACGGCTTTCCCTCCTGGCTCTTCGGCCGTGGGAGCTGTCGCCAGAGCCGCGGCCCTACCGGAAAATGCTTCGCAGGCTGGCGCGGCGGCGCAACGTGGGCGCCGGTGGCGCTGAGGCTGACGGCCGCCGCAGAGCCCGCAGCCCCATGGGCTGTGGGGCCACGCGAGCGGCTGCCAAAGAGCTTTCCAACGAGGCACGGCTTTCCCTCCTGGCTCTTCGGGCGTGGGAGCTGTCGCCAGAGCTGCGGCCCTACCGGAAAATGCTTCGCAGGCTGGCGCGGTCGTGCCACGTGGGCGCCGGTGGCGCCGAGGCTGACAGCCGCCGCAAAGCCCGCAGCCCCACGGGCTGTGGGGCCACGCGAGCGACTGCCAAAGAGCTTTCTAATGAGGCACGTCTTTCCCACCTGGCTCTTCGGGCGTGGGAGCTGTCGCCAGAGCCGCAGCCCTACTGGAAAATGCTTCGCAGGCTGGTGCAGCGGTGCCACGTGGGCGCCGGTGGCCCCCAGGCTGACGGCTGCCGGAAAGCCCGCAGCCCCACGGGCTGTGGGGCCACGCGAGGGGCTGCCAAAGAGCTTTCCAACGAGGCACGGCTTTCCCTCCTGGCTCTTCGGGCGTGGGAGCTGTCGCCAGAGCCGCGGCCATACCGGAATATGCTTCTATGGATGGTGCAGCGGCCCCACGTGGGCGCCGGTGGCGCCGAGGCTGACGGCCGCCGCAAAGCCCGCAGCCCCACGGGCTGTGGGGCCACGCGAGCGGCTGCCAAAGAGCTTTCCAACGAGGCACAGCTTTCCCTCCTGGCTCTTCGGCCATGCGAGCTGTCGCCAGAGACGCGGCCCTACCGGAAAATGCTTCGCAGGCTGCCGTGGCGGCCCGACGTGGGCGCCGGTGGCGCCCAGGCTGACGGCCGCCGGAACGCCCGCAGCCCCACGGGCTGTGGGGCCACGCGAGCGACTGCAAAAGAGCTTTCCAATGAGGCACGGCTTTCCCTCCTGGCTCTTCGGGCGTGGGAGCTGTCGCCAGAGACGCGGCCCTACTGGAAAATACTTCGCAGGCTGGTGCAGCGGTGCCACGTGGGCGCCGGTGGCGCCGAGGCTGACGGCCGCCGCAAAGCCCGCAGCCCCACGGGCTGTGGGGCCACGCGAGCGGCTGCCAAAGAGCTTTCCAACGAGGCACGGCTTTCCCTCCTGGCTCTTCGGGCG
Source organism: Larus michahellis (assembly GCF_964199755.1). Taxonomy (NCBI): domain Eukaryota; kingdom Metazoa; phylum Chordata; class Aves; order Charadriiformes; family Laridae; genus Larus; species Larus michahellis. The sequence goes on from NW_027436216.1 coordinate 981,809, forward strand.
TGGGAGCTGTCGCCAGAGCCGTGGCCCTACCGGAAAATGCTTCTATGGCTGGTGCAGCGGCCCCACGTGGGCGCCGGTGGCGCCGAGGCTGACGGCCGCCGCAAAGCCCGCAGCCCCACGGGCTGTGGGGCCACGTGAGTGGCTGCCAAAGAGCTTTCCAACGAGGCACGGCTTTCCCTCCTGGCTCTTCGGGCGTGGGAGCTGTCGCCAGAGCCGCGGCCCTACCGGAAAATGCTTCGCCGGCTGGCGCGGCGGCCCCACCTGGGCGCCGGTGGCGCCGAGGCTGACGGCCGCCGCAAAGCCCGCAGCCCCACGGGCTGTGGGGCCACGCGAGTGGCTGCCAAAGAGCTTTCCAACGAGGCACGGCTTTCCCTCCTGGCTCTTCGGGCGTGGGAGCTTACACCAGAGCCGCGGCCCTACCGGAAAATGCTTCGCAGGCTGGCGCGGCCGCCCCACCTGGGCGTCGGTGTCACCCAGGCTGACGGCTGCCGCAAAGCCCGCAGCCCCACGGGCTGTGGGGCCACGTGAGTGGCTGCCAAAGAGCTTTCCAACGAGGCACGGCTTTCCCTCCTGGCTCTTCGGGCGTGGGAGCTGTCGCCAGAGCCGCGGCCCTACCGGAAAATGCTTCGCAGGCTGGCGCGGCGGCGCCACGTGGGCGCCGGTGGCGCGGAAGCTGACGGCCACCGGAAAGCCCGCAGCCCCACGGGCTGTGGGGCCACGCGAGCGGCTGCCAAAGAGCTTTCCAACGAGGCACGGCTTTCCCTCCTGGCTCTTTGGCCGTGGGAGCTGTCGCCAGAGCCGCGGCCCTACCGGAAAATGCTTTGCAGGCTGGCGCGGCGGCGCCACTTGGGCGCCGGTGGCGCCAAGGCTGACGGCCACCGGAAAGCCCGCAGCCCCACGGGCTGTGGGGCCATGCGAGCGGCTGCCAAAGAGCTTTCCAACGAGGCACGGCTTTCCCTCCTGGCTCTTTGGCCGTGGGAGCTGTCGCCAGAGACGCGGCCCTACCGGAAAATGCTTCGCAGGCTGGCGCGGCGGCCCCACGTGGGCGGCGGTGGCGCCGAGGCTGACGGCCGCCGCAAAGCCCGCAGGCCCATGGTCTGTGGGGCCATGCGAGCAGCTGCCAAAGAGCTTTCCAACGAGGCACGGCTTTCCCTCCTGGCTCTTCGGGCGTGGGAGCTGTCGCCAGAGCTGCAGCCCTACCGGAAAATGCTTCGCAGGCTGGCGCGGCGGCCCCACCTGGGCGCCGGTGGCGTCGAGACTGACGGCTGCCGCAAAGCCCGCAGCCCCATGGGCTGTGGGGCCACGCGAGCGACTGCAAAAGAGCTTTCCAATGAGGCATGTCTTTCCCTCCTGGCTCTTCGGGCGTGGGAGCTGTCGCCAGAGCCGCGGCCCTACTGGAAAATGCTTCTATGGCTGGTGCAGCGGCCCCACGTTGGCGCCGGTGGCGCCGAGGCTGACGGCCGCCGCAAAGCCCGCAGCCCCATGGGCTGTGGGGCCACGCGAGCGGCTGCCAAAGAGCTTTCCAACGAGGCACGGCTTTCCCTCCTGGCTCTTCGGGCGTGGGAGCTGTCGCCAGAGCCGCGGCCCTACCGGAAAATTCTTTGCAGGCTGGCACGGCGGCCCGACATTGGCGCCGGTGTCGCCGAGGCTGACGGCCGCCGCAAAGCCCGCAGCCCCACGGGCTGTGGGGCCACGTGAGTGGCTGCCAAAGAACTTTCCAACGAGGCACGGCTTTCCCTCCTGGCTCTTCAGGCGTGGGAGCTGTCGCCAGAGCCGCGGCCCTACCGGAAAATGCTTCGCAGGCTGGCGCGGTCGTGCCACGTGGGCGCCGGTGGCGCCGAGGCTGACAGCCGCCGCAAAGCCCGCAGCCCCACGGGCTGTGGGGCCACGCGAGCGACTGCCAAAGAGCTTTCTAATGAGGCACGTGTTTCCCACCTGGCTCTTCGGGCGTGGGAGCTGTCGCCAGAGCCGCAGCCCTACTGGAAAATGCTTCGCAGGCTGGTGCAGCGGTGCCACGTGGGCGCCGGTGGCGCCGAGGCTGACGGCTGCCGGAAAGCCCGCAGCCCCACGGGCTGTGGGGCCACGCGAGGGGCTGCCAAAGAGCTTTCCAACGAGGCACGGCTTTCCCTCCTGGCTCTTCGGGCGTGGGAGCTGTCGCCAGAGCCGCGGCCATACCGGAATATGCTTCTATGGCTGGTGCAGCGGCCCCACGTGGGCGCCGGTGGCGCCGAGGCTGACGGCCGCCGCAAAGCCCGCAGCCCCACGGGCTGTGGGGCCACGCGAGCGGCTGCCAAAGAGCTTTCCAACGAGGCACGGCTTTCCCTCCTGGCTCTTCGGCCGTGCGAGCTGTCGCCAGAGCCGCGGCCCTACCGGAAAATGCTTCGCAGGCTGGCGTGGCGGCCCGACGTGGGCGCCGGTGGCGCCCAGGCTGACGGCCGCCGGAACGCCCGCAGCCCCACGGGCTGTGGGGCCACGCGAGCGACTGCAAAAGAGCTTTCCAATGAGGCACGTCTTTCCCTCCTGGCTCTTCGGGCGTGGGAGCTGTCGCCAGAGACGCGGCCCTACTGGAAAATACTTCGCAGGCTGGTGCAGCGGTGCCACGTGGGCGCCGGTGGCGCCGAGGCTGACGGCCGCCGCAAAGACCGCAGCCCCACGGGCTGTGGGGCCACGCGAGGGGCTGCCAAAGAGCTTTCCAACGAGGCACGGCTTTCCCTCCTGGCTCTTCGGGCGTGGGAGCTGTCGCCAGAGCCGTGGCCCTACCGGAAAATGCTTCTATGGCTGGTGCAGCGGCCCCACGTGGGCGCCGGTGGCGCCGAGGCTGACGGCCGCCGCAAAGCCCGCAGCCCCACGGGCTGTGGGGCCACGTGAGTGGCTGCCAAAGAGCTTTCCAACGAGGCACGGCTTTCCCTCCTGGCTCTTCTGGCGTGGGAGCTGTCGCCAGAGCCGCGGCCCTACCGGAAAATGCTTCGCCGGCTTGCGCGGCGGCCCCACCTGGGCGCCGGTGGCGCCGAGGCTGACGGCCGCCGCAAAGCCCGCAGCCTCACAGGCTTTAGGGCCATGCGAGTGGCTGCCAAAGAGCTTTGCAACGAGGCACGGCTTTCCCTCCTGGCTCTTCGGGCGTGGGAGCTTACACCAGAGCCGCGGCCCTACCGGAAAATGCTTCGCAGGCTGACGCGGCGGCCCCACCTGGGCGTCGGTGTCACCCAGGCTGACGGCTGCCGCAAAGCCCGCAGCCCCACGGGCTGTGGGGCCACGTGAGTGGCTGCCAAAGAGCTTTCCAACGAGGCACGGCTTTCCCTCCTGGCTCTTCGGGCGTGGGAGCTGTCGCCAGAGCCGCGGCCCTACCGGAAAATGCTTCGCAGGCTGGCGCGGCGGCGCCACGTGGGCGCCGGTGGCGCGGAAGCTGACGGCCACCGGAAAGCCCGCAGCCCCACGGGCTGTGGGGCCACGCGAGCGGCTGCCAAAGAGCTTTCCAACGAGGCACGGCTTTCCCTCCTGGCTCTTTGGCCGTGGGAGCTGTCGCCAGAGCCGCGGCCCTACCGGAAAATGCTTTGCAGGCTGGCGCGGCGGCGCCACTTGGGCGCCGGTGGCGCCAAGGCTGACGGCCACCGGAAAGCCCGCAGCCCCACGGGCTGTGGGGCCATGCGAGCGGCTGCCAAAGAGCTTTCCAACGAGGCACGGCTTTCCCTCCTGGCTCTTTGGCCGTGGGAGCTGTCGCCAGAGACGCGGCCCTACCGGAAAATGCTTCGCAGGCTGGCGCGGCGGCCCCACGTGGGCGGCGGTGGCGCCGAGGCTGACGGCCGCCGCAAAGCCCGCAGCCCCATGGTCTGTGGGGCCATGCGAGCAGCTGCCAAAGAGCTTTCCAATGAGGCATGTCTTTCCCTCCTGGCTCTTCGGGCGTGGGAGCTGTCGCCAGAGCCGCGGCCCTACCGGAAAATCCTTCGCAGGCTGGCGCGGCGGCCCCACGTGGGCGCCGGTGTCGCCCAGGCTGACGGCCGCCGCAAACCCGCAGCCCCACGGGCTGTGGGGCCACGTGAGTGGCTGCCAAAGAGCTTTCCAACGAGGCACGGCTTTCCCTCCTGGCTCTTCAGCCGTGGGAGCTGTCGCCAGAGCCGCGGCCCTACCGGAAAATGCTTTGCAGGCTGGCGCAGCGGCGCCACGTGGGCGCCGGTGTCGCCGAGGCTGACGGCCGCCGCAAAGCCCGCAGCCCCACGGGCTGTGGGGCCACGCGAGCGGCTGCCAAAGAGCTTTCCAACGAGGCACGGCTTTCCCTCCTGGCTCTTCGGGCGTGGGAGCTGTCGCCAGAGCCGCGGCCCTACCGGAAAATGCTTTGCAGGCTGGCGCGGCGGCGCCACGTGGGCGCCGGTGGCGCCGAGGTTGACGGCCACCGGAAAGCCCGCAGCCCCACGGGCTGTGGGGCCATGCGAGCGGCTGCCAAAGAGCTTTCCAAGGAGGCACGGCTTTCCCTCCTGGCTCTTCGGCCGTGGGAGCTGTCGCCAGAGCCGCGGCCCTACCGGAAAATGCTTCGCAGGCTGGCGCGGCGGCCCCAGCTGGGCGTCGGTGTCGTCCAGGCTGACGGCTGACGGAAAGCCCGCAGCCCCATGGGCTGTGGGGCCACGCGAGCGGCTGCCAAAGAGCTTTCCAACGAGGCACGGCTTTCCCTCCTGGCTCTTCGGGCGTGGGAGCTGTCGCCAGAGCCGCGGCCCTACCGGAAAATGCTTCGCAGGCTGGCGCGGCGGCCCGACGTGGGCGGCGGTGGCGCCGAGGCTGACGGCCGCCGCAAAGCCCGCAGCCCCATGGGCTGTGGGGCCATGCGAGCAGCTGCCAAAGAGCTTTCCAACCAGGCACGGCTTTCCCTCCTGGCTCTTCGGGCGTGGGAGCTGTCGCCAGAGCCGCGGCCCTACCTGAAAATGCTTCGCAGGCTGGTGCAGCGGCCCCACGTTGGCGCCGGTGGCGCCGAGGCTGACGGCCGCCGCAAAGCCCGCAGCCCCATGGGCTGTGGGGCCACGCGAGCGGCTGCCAAAGAGCTTTCCAACGAGGCACGGCTTTCCCTCCTGGCTCTTCGGGCGTGGGAGCTGTCGCCAGAGCCGCGGCCCTACCGGAAAATTCTTTGCAGGCTGGCACGGCGGCCCGACATTGGCGCCGGTGTCGCCCAGGCTGACGGCCGCCGCAAAGCCCGCAGCCCCACGGGCTGTGGGGCCACGTGAGTGGCTGCCAAAGAACTTTCCAACGAGGCACGGCTTTCCCTCCTGGCTCTTCAGGCGTGGGAGCTGTCGCCAGAGCCGCGGCCCTACCGGAAAATGCTTCGCAGGCTGGCGCGGTCGTGCCACGTGGGCGCCGGTGGCGCCGAGGCTGACAGCCGCCGCAAAGCCCGCAGCCCCATGGTCTGTGGGGCCATGCGAGCAGATGCCAAAGAGCTTTCCAACGAGGCACGGCTTTCCCTCCTGGCTCTTCGGGCGTGGGAGCTGTCGCCAGAGCTGCAGCCCTACCGGAAAATGCTTCGCAGGCTGGCGCGGCGGCCCCACCTGGGCGCCGGTGGCGTCGAGGCTGACGGCTGCCGCAAAGCCCGCAGCCCCATGGGCTGTGGGGCCACGCGAGCGACTGCAAAAGAGCTTTCCAATGAGGCATGTCTTTCCCTCCTGGCTCTTCGGGTGTGGGAGCTGTCGCCAGAGCCGCGGCCCTACCGGAAAATCCTTCGCAGGCTGGCGCGGCGGCCCCACGTGGGCGCCGGTGTCGCCCAGGCTGACGGCCGCCGCAAACCCGCAGCCCCACGGGCTGTGGGGCCACGTGAGTGGCTGCCAAAGAGCTTTCCAACGAGGCACGACTTTCCCTCCTGGCTCTTCAGCCGTGGGAGCTGTCGCCAGAGCCGCGGCCCTACCAGAAAATGCTTTGCAGGCTGGCGCAGCGGCGCCACGTGGGCGCCGGTGTCGCCGAGGCTGACGGCCGCCGCAAAGCCCGCAGCCCCACGGGCTGTGGGGCCACGCGAGCGGCTGCCAAAGAGCTTTCCAACGAGGCACGGCTTTCCCTCCTGGGTCTTCGGCCGTGGGAGCTGTCGCCAGAGCCGCGGCCCTACCGGAAAATGCTTTGCAGGCTGGCGCGGCACCGCCACGTGGGCGCCGGTGGCGCCGAGGTTGACGGCCACCGGAAAGCCCGCAGCCCCACGGGCTGTGGGGCCACGCGAGCGGCTGCCAAAGAGCTTTCCAAGGAGGCACGGCTTTCCCTCCTGGCTCTTCGGCCGTGGGAGCTGTCGCCAGAGCCGCGGCCCTACCGGAAAATGCTTCGCAGGCTGGCGCGGCGGCCCCAGCTGGGCGTCGGTGTCGTCCAGGCTGACGGCTGACGGAAAGCCCGCAGCCCCATGGGCTGTGGGGCCACGCGAGCGGCTGCCAAAGAGCTTTCCAACGAGGCACGGCTTTCCCTCCTGGCTCTTCGGGCGTGGGAGCTGTCGCCAGAGCCGCGGCCCTACCTGAAAATGCTTCGCAGGCTGGCGCGGCGGCCCGACGTGGGCGGCGATGGCGCCGAGGCTGACGGCCGCCGCAAAGCCCGCAGCCCCATGGGCTGTGGGGCCATGCGAGCAGCTGCCAAAGAGCTTTCCAACCAGGCACGGCTTTCCCTCCTGGCTCTTCGGGCGTGGGAGCTGTCGCCAGAGCCGCGGCCCTACTGGAAAATGCTTCTATGGCTGGTGCAGCGGCCCCACGTTGGCGCCGGTGGCGCCGAGGCTGACGGCCGCCGCAAAGCCCGCAGCCCCATGGGCTGTGGGGCCACGCGAGCGGCTGCCAAAGAGCTTTCCAACGAGGCACGGCTTTCCCTCCTGGCTCTTCGGGCGTGGGAGCTGTCGCCAGAGCCGCGGCCCTACCGGAAAATTCTTTGCAGGCTGGCACGGCGGCCCGACATTGGCGCCGGTGTCGCCCAGGCTGACGGCCGCCGCAAAGCCCGCAGCCCCACGGGCTGTGGGGCCACGTGAGTGGCTGCCAAAGAACTTTCCAACGAGGCACGGCTTTCCCTCCTGGCTCTTCGGCCGTGGGAGCTGTCGCCAGAGCCGCGGCCCTACCGGAAAATGCTTCGCAGGCTGGCGCGGCGGCGCAACGTGGGCGCCGGTGGTGCCGAGGCTGACGGCCGCCGCAGAGCCCGCAGCCCCATGGGCTGTGGGGCCACGCGAGCGGCTGCCAAAGAGCTTTCCAACGAGGCACGGCTTTCCCTCCTGGCTCTTCGGGCGTGGGAGCTGTCGCCAGAACCGCGGCCCTACCGGAAAATGCTTCGCAGGCTGGCGCGGTCGTGCCACGTGGGCGCCGGTGGTGCCGAGGCTGACAGCCGCCGCAAAGCCCGCACCCCCACGGGCTGTGGGGCCACGCGAGCGACTGCAAAAGAGCTTTCCAATGAGGCACGTCTTTCCCTCCTGGCTCTTCGGGCGTGGGAGCTGTCGCCAGAGCCGCGGCCCTACTGGAAAATACTTCGCAGGCTGGTGCAGCGGTGCCACGTGGGCGCCGGTGGTGCCGAGGCTGACGGCTGCCGGAAAGCCCGCAGCCCCACGGGCTGTGGGGCCACGCGAGTGGCTGCCAAAGAGCTTTCCAATGAGGCACGGCTTTCCCTCCTGGCTCTTCGGGCGTGGGAGCTGTCGCCAGAGCCGCGGCCCTACTGGAAAATGCTTCTATGGCTGGTGCAGCGGTGCCACGTGGGCGCCGGTGGCGCCGAGGCTGACGGCTGCCGGAAAGCCCGCAGCCCCACGGGCTGTGGGGCCACGTGAGTGGCTGCCAAAGAGCTTTCCAACGAGGCACGGCTTTCCCTCCTAGCTCTTCGGGCGTGGGAGCTGTCGCCAGAGCCGCGGCCCTACCGGAAAATGCTTCGCAGGCTAGCGCGGTGACCCCACCTGGGCGACGGTGTCGCCCAGGCTGTCGGCCGCCAGAAAGCCCGCAGCCCCACGGGCTGTGGGGCCACACGAGCGGCTGCCAAAAAGCTTTCCAACGAGGCACGGCTTTCCCTCCTGGCTCTTCGGGCGTGGGAGCTGTCGCCAGAGACGCGGCCCTACCGGAAAATGCTTCGCAGGTTGGCGCGGCGGCGCCACGTGGGCGCCGGCGGCGCCGAGGCTGACGGCCACCGCAAAGCCCACAGCCCCACGGGCTGTGGGGCCACGCGAGTGGCTGCCAAAGAGCTTTCCAACGAGGCACGGCTTTCCCTCCTGGCTCTTCGGCCGTGGGAGCTGTCGCCAGAGCCGCGGCCCTACCGGAAAATGATTCCAGGCTGGCGTGGCGGCCCGACGTGGGCGCCGGTGGCGCACAGGCTGACGGCCGCTGGAAACCCCACAGCCCCACGGGCTGTGGGGCCACAAGAGCGGCTGCCAAAGAGCTTTCCAACGAAGCACGGCTTTCCCTCCTGGATCTTCGGGTGTGGGAGCTGTCGCCAGAGCCGCGGCCCTAACGGAAAATGCTTCGCAGGCTGGCGTGGCGGCGCCACGTGGGCGCCGGTGTCGCCCAGGCTGACGGCCTCCGCAAAGCCCGCAGCCCCACGGGCTGTGGGGCCACGCGAGTGGCTGCCAAAGAGCTTTTCAACGAGGCACGGCTTTCCCTCCTGGCTCTTCGGCCGTGGGAGCTGTCGCCAGAGCCGCGGCCCTACTGGAAAATGCTTCGCAGGCTGGCGCGGCGGCGCCAAGTGGGCGCCGGTGTCGCCCAGGCTGACGGCCGCCGCAAAGCCCGCAGCCCCACGGGCTGTGGGGCCACGCGAGTGGCTGCCAAAGAGCTTTCCAATGAGGCACGTCTTTCCCTCCTGGCTCTTCGGGCGTGGGAGCTGTCGCCAGAGACGCGGCCCTACTGGAAAATACTTCGCAGGCTGGTGCAGCGGTGCCACGTGGGCGCCGGTGGCGCCGAGGCTGACGGCCGCCGCAAAGACCGCAGCCCCACGGGCTGTGGGGCCACGCGAGGGGCTGCCAAAGAGCTTTCCAACGAGGCACGGCTTTCCCTCCTGGCTCTTCGGGCGTGGGAGCTGTCGCCAGAGCCGTGGCCCTACCGGAAAATGCTTCTATGGCTGGTGCAGCGGCCCCACGTGGGCGCCGGTGGCGCCGAGGCTGACGGCCGCCGCAAAGCCCGCAGCCCCACGGGCTGTGGGGCCACGTGAGTGGCTGCCAAAGAGCTTTCCAACGAGGCACGGCTTTCCCTCCTGGCTCTTCTGGCGTGGGAGCTGTCGCCAGAGCCGCGGCCCTACCGGAAAATGCTTCGCCGGCTTGCGCGGCGGCCCCACCTGGGCGCCGGTGGCGCCGAGGCTGACGGCCGCCGCAAAGCCCGCAGCCTCACAGGCTTTAGGGCCATGCGAGTGGCTGCCAAAGAGCTTTGCAACGAGGCACGGCTTTCCCTCCTGGCTCTTCGGGCGTGGGAGCTTACACCAGAGCCGCGGCCCTACCGGAAAATGCTTCGCAGGCTGACGCGGCGGCCCCACCTGGGCGTCGGTGTCACCCAGGCTGACGGCTGCCGCAAAGCCCGCAGCCCCACGGGCTGTGGGGCCACGTGAGTGGCTGCCAAAGAGCTTTCCAACGAGGCACGGCTTTCCCTCCTGGCTCTTCGGGCGTGGGAGCTGTCGCCAGAGCCGCGGCCCTACCGGAAAATGCTTCGCAGGCTGGCGCGGCGGCGCCACGTGGGCGCCGGTGGCGCGGAAGCTGACGGCCACCGGAAAGCCCGCAGCCCCACGGGCTGTGGGGCCACGCGAGCGGCTGCCAAAGAGCTTTCCAACGAGGCACGGCTTTCCCTCCTGGCTCTTTGGCCGTGGGAGCTGTCGCCAGAGCCGCGGCCCTACCGGAAAATGCTTTGCAGGCTGGCGCGGCGGCGCCACTTGGGCGCCGGTGGCGCCAAGGCTGACGGCCACCGGAAAGCCCGCAGCCCCACGGGCTGTGGGGCCATGCGAGCGGCTGCCAAAGAGCTTTCCAACGAGGCACGGCTTTCCCTCCTGGCTCTTTGGCCGTGGGAGCTGTCGCCAGAGACGCGGCCCTACCGGAAAATGCTTCGCAGGCTGGCGCGGCGGCCCCACGTGGGCGGCGGTGGCGCCGAGGCTGACGGCCGCCGCAAAGCCCGCAGCCCCATGGTCTGTGGGGCCATGCGAGCAGCTGCCAAAGAGCTTTCCAATGAGGCATGTCTTTCCCTCCTGGCTCTTCGGGCGTGGGAGCTGTCGCCAGAGCCGCGGCCCTACCGGAAAATGCTTCGCAGGCTGGCGCGGCGGCCCCACGTGGGCGCCGGTGTCGCCCAGGCTGACGGCCGCCGCAAACCCGCAGCCCCACGGGCTGTGGGGCCACGTGAGTGCCTGCCAAAGAGCTTTCCAACGAGGCACGGCTTTCCCTCCTGGCTCTTCAGCCGTGGGAGCTGTCGCCAGAGCCGCGGCCCTACCGGAAAATGCTTTGCAGGCTGGCGCAGCGGCGCCACGTGGGCGCCGGTGTCGCCGAGGCTGACGGCCGCCGCAAAGCCCGCAGCCCCACGGGCTGTGGGGCCACGCGAGCGGCTGCCAAAGAGCTTTCCAACGAGGCACGGCTTTCCCTCCTGGCTCTTCGGGCGTGGGAGCTGTCGCCAGAGCCGCGGCCCTACCGGAAAATTCTTTGCAGGCTGGCGCGGCGGCGCCACGTGGGCGCCGGTGGCGCCGAGGTTGACGGCCACCGGAAAGCCCGCAGCCCCACGGGCTGTGGGGCCATGCGAGCGGCTGCCAAAGAGCTTTCCAAGGAGGCACGGCTTTCCCTCCTGGCTCTTCGGCCGTGGGAGCTGTCGCCAGAGCCGCGGCCCTACCGGAAAATGCTTCGCAGGCTGGCGCGGCGGCCCCAGCTGGGCGTCGGTGTCGTCCAGGCTGACGGCTGACGGAAAGCCCGCAGCCCCATGGGCTGTGGGGCCACGCGAGCGGCTGCCAAAGAGCTTTCCAACGAGGCACGGCTTTCCCTCCTGGCTCTTCGGGCGTGGGAGCTGTCGCCAGAGCCGCGGCCCTACCGGAAAATGCTTCGCAGGCTGGCGCGGCGGCCCGACGTGGGCGGCGGTGGCGCCGAGGCTGACGGCCGCCGCAAAGCCCGCAGCCCCATGGGCTGTGGGGCCATGCGAGCAGCTGCCAAAGAGCTTTCCAACAAGGCACGGCTTTCCCTCCTGGCTCTTCGGGCGTGGGAGCTGTCGCCAGAGCCGCGGCCCTACGTGAAAATGCTTCGCAGGCTGGTGCAGCGGCCCCACGTTGGCGCCGGTGGCGCCGAGGCTGACGGCCGCCGCAAAGCCCGCAGCCCCATGGGCTGTGGGGCCACGCGAGCGGCTGCCAAAGAGCTTTCCAACGAGGCACGGCTTTCCCTCCTGGCTCTTCGGGCGTGGGAGCTGTCGCCAGAGCCGCGGCCCTACCGGAAAATTCTTTGCAGGCTGGCACGGCGGCCCGACATTGGCGCCGGTGTCGCCCAGGCTGACGGCCGCCGCAAAGCCCGCAGCCCCACGGGCTGTGGGGCCACGTGAGTGGCTGCCAAAGAACTTTCCAACGAGGCACGGCTTTCCCTCCTGGCTCTTCAGGCGTGGGAGCTGTCGCCAGAGCCGCGGCCCTACCGGAAAATGCTTCGCAGGCTGGCGCGGTCGTGCCACGTGGGCGCCGGTGGCGCCGAGGCTGACAGCCGCCGCAAAGCCCGCAGCCCCATGGGCTGTGGGGCCATGCGAGCAGATGCCAAAGAGCTTTCCAACGAGGCACGGCTTTCCCTCCTGGCTCTTCGGGCGTGGGAGCTGTCGCCAGAGCTGCAGCCCTACCGGAAAATGCTTCGCAGGCTGGCGCGGCGGCCCCACCTGGGCGCCGGTGGCGTCGAGGCTGACGGCTGCCGCAAAGCCCGCAGCCCCATGGGCTGTGGGGCCACGCGAGCGACTGCAAAAGAGCTTTCCAATGAGGCATGTCTTTCCCTCCTGGCTCTTCGGGTGTGGGAGCTGTCGCCAGAGCCGCGGCCCTACCGGAAAATCCTTCGCAGGCTGGCGCGGCGGCCCCACGTGGGCGCCGGTGTCGCCCAGGCTGACGGCCGCCGCAAACCCGCAGCCCCACGGGCTGTGGGGCCACGTGAGTGGCTGCCAAAGAGCTTTCCAACGAGGCACGACTTTCCCTCCTGGCTCTTCAGCCGTGGGAGCTGTCGCCAGAGCCGCGGCCCTACCAGAAAATGCTTTGCAGGCTGGCGCAGCGGCGCCACGTGGGCGCCGGTGTCGCCGAGGCTGACGGCCGCCGCAAAGCCCGCAGCCCCACGGGCTGTGGGGCCACGCGAGCGGCTGCCAAAGAGCTTTCCAACGAGGCACGGCTTTCCCTCCTGGGTCTTCGGCCGTGGGAGCTGTCGCCAGAGCCGCGGCCCTACCGGAAAATGCTTTGCAGGCTGGCGCGGCACCGCCACGTGGGCGCCGGTGGCGCCGAGGTTGACGGCCACCGGAAAGCCCGCAGCCCCACGGGCTGTGGGGCCACGCGAGCGGCTGCCAAAGAGCTTTCCAAGGAGGCACGGCTTTCCCTCCTGGCTCTTCGGCCGTGGGAGCTGTCGCCAGAGCCGCGGCCCTACCGGAAAATGCTTCGCAGGCTGGCGCGGCGGCCCCAGCTGGGCGTCGGTGTCGTCCAGGCTGACGGCTGACGGAAAGCCCGCAGCCCCATGGGCTGTGGGGCCACGCGAGCGGCTGCCAAAGAGCTTTCCAACGAGGCACGGCTTTCCCTCCTGGCTCTTCGGGCGTGGGAGCTGTCGCCAGAGCCGCGGCCCTACCTGAAAATGCTTCGCAGGCTGGCGCGGCGGCCCGACGTGGGCGGCGATGGCGCCGAGGCTGACGGCCGCCGCAAAGCCCGCAGCCCCATGGGCTGTGGGGCCATGCGAGCAGCTGCCAAAGAGCTTTCCAACCAGGCACGGCTTTCCCTCCTGGCTCTTCGGGCGTGGGAGCTGTCGCCAGAGCCGCGGCCCTACTGGAAAATGCTTCTATGGCTGGTGCAGCGGCCCCACGTTGGCGCCGGTGGCGCCGAGGCTGACGGCCGCCGCAAAGCCCGCAGCCCCATGGGCTGTGGGGCCACGCGAGCGGCTGCCAAAGAGCTTTCCAACGAGGCACGGCTTTCCCTCCTGGCTCTTCAGGCGTGGGAGCTGTCGCCAGAGCCGCGGCCCTACCGGAAAATTCTTTGCAGGCTGGCACGGCGGCCCGACATTGGCGCCGGTGTCGCCCAGGCTGACGGCCGCCGCAAAGCCCGCAGCCCCACGGGCTGTGGGGCCACGTGAGTGGCTGCCAAAGAACTTTCCAACGAGGCACGGCTTTCCCTCCTGGCTCTTCAGGCGTGGGAGCTGTCGCCAGAGCCGCGGCCCTACCGGAAAATGCTTCGCAGGCTGGCGCAGCGGCGCCACGTGGGCGCCGGTGGCGCTGAGGCTCACGGCCACCGCAAAGCCCGCAGCCCCACGGGCTGTGGGGCCACGCGAGCGGCTGCCAAAGAGCTTTCCAACGAGGCACGGCTTTCCCTCCTGGCTCTTCGGGCGTGGGAGCTGTCGACAGAGCCGCGGCCCTACCGGAAAATGCTTCGCAGGCTAGCGCGGTGACCCCACCTGGGCGCCGGTGTCGCCCAGGCTGACGGCCGCCGGAAAGCCCGCAGCCCCACGGGCTGTGGGGCCACACGAGCGGCTGCCAAAAGGCTTTCCAACGAGGCACGGCTTTCCCTCCTGGCTCTTCGGCCGTGGGAGCTGTCGCCAGAGCCGCGGCCCTACCGGAAAATGCTTCGCAGGCTGGCGCGGCGGCGCAACGTGGGCGCCGGTGGCGCCGAGGCTGACGGCCGCCGCAGAGCCCGCAGCCCCATGGGCTGTGGGGCCACGCGAGCGGCTGCCAAAGAGCTTTCCAACGAGGCACGGCTTTCCCTCCTGGCTCTTCGGGCGTGGGAGCTGTCGCCAGAACCGCGGCCCTACCGGAAAATGCTTCGCAGGCTGGCGCGGTCGTGCCACGTGGGCGCCGGTGGTGCCGAGGCTGACAGCCGCCGCAAAGCCCGCACCCCCACGGGCTGTGGGGCCACGCGAGCGACTGCAAAAGATCTTTCCAATGAGGCACGTCTTTCCCTCCTGGCTCTTCGGGCGTGGGAGCTGTCGCCAGAGCCGCGGCCCTACTGGAAAATACTTCGCAGGCTGGTGCAGCGGTGCCACGTGGGCGCCGGTGGTGCCGAGGCTGACGGCTGCCGGAAAGCCCGCAGCCCCACGGGCTGTGGGGCCACGCGAGTGGCTGCCAAAGAGCTTTCCAATGAGGCACGGCTTTCCCTCCTGGCTCTTCGGGCGTGGGAGCTGTCGCCAGAGCCGCGGCCCTACTGGAAAATGCTTCTATGGCTGGTGCAGCGGTGCCACGTGGGCGCCGGTGGCGCCGAGGCTGACGGCTGCCGGAAAGCCCGCAGCCCCACGGGCTGTGGGGCCACGTGAGTGGCTGCCAAAGAGCTTTCCAACGAGGCACGGCTTTCCCTCCTAGCTCTTCGGGCGTGGGAGCTGTCGCCAGAGCCGCGGCCCTACCGGAAAATGCTTCGCAGGCTAGCGCGGTGACCCCACCTGGGCGACGGTGTCGCCCAGGCTGTCGGCCGCCAGAAAGCCCGCAGCCCCACGGGCTGTGGGGCCACACGAGCGGCTGCCAAAAAGCTTTCCAACGAGGCACGGCTTTCCCTCCTGGCTCTTCGGGCGTGGGAGCTGTCGCCAGAGACGCGGCCCTACCGGAAAATGCTTCGCAGGTTGGCGCGGCGGCGCCACGTGGGCGCCGGCGGCGCCGAGGCTGACGGCCACCGCAAAGCCCACAGCCCCACGGGCTGTGGGGCCACGCGAGTGGCTGCCAAAGAGCTTTCCAACGAGGCACGGCTTTCCCTCCTGGCTCTTCGGCCGTGGGAGCTGTCGCCAGAGCCGCGGCCCTACCGGAAAATGATTCCAGGCTGGCGTGGCGGCCCGACGTGGGCGCCGGTGGCGCACAGGCTGACGGCCGCTGGAAACCCCACAGCCCCACGGGCTGTGGGGCCACACGAGCGGCTGCCAAAGAGCTTTCCAACGAAGCACGGCTTTCCCTCCTGGATCTTCGGGTGTGGGAGCTGTCGCCAGAGCCGCGGCCCTACCGGAAAATGCTTCGCAGGCTGGCGTGGCGGTGCCACGTGGGCGCCGGTGTCGCCCAGGCTGACGGCCGCCGCAAAGCCCGCAGCCCCACGGGCTGTGGGGCCACGCGAGTGGCTGCCAAAGAGCTTTTCAACGAGGCACGGCTTTCCCTCCTGGCTCTTCGGCCGTGGGAGCTGTCGCCAGAGCCGCGGCCCTACTGGAAAATGCTTCGCAGGCTGGCGCGGCGGCGCCAAGTGGGCGCCGGTGTCGCCCAGGCTGACGGCCGCCGCAAAGCCCGCAGCCCCACGGGCTGTGGGGCCACGCGAGTGGCTGCCAAAGAGCTTTCCAACGAGGCACGGCTTTCCCTCCTGCCTCTTCGGGCGTGGGAGCTGTCGCCAGAGCCGCGGCCCTACCGGAAAATGCTTTGCAGGCTGGCGTGGTGGCCAGACGTGGGCGCCGGTGTCGCCGAGGCTGACGGCCGCCGCAAAGCCCGCAGCCCCACGGGCTGTGGGGCCACGCGAGGGGCTGCCAAAGAGCTTTCCAACGAGGCACGGCTTTCCCTCCTGGCTCTTCGGGCGTGGGAGCTGTCGCCAGAGCCGCGGCCCTACCGGAAAATGCTTTGCAGGCTGGCGCGATGGCGCCACGTGGGCGCCGGTGGCGCGGAAGCTGACGGCCACCGGAAAGCCCGCAGCCCCACGGGCTGTGGGGCCACGCGAGCGGCTGCCAAAGAGCTTTCCAATGAGGCAAGGCTTTCCCTCCTGGCTCTTCGGCCGTGGGAGCTGTCGCCAGAGCCGCGGCCCTACCGGAAAATGCTTCGCAGGCAGGCGTGGCGGCCTGACGTGGGCGCCGGTGGCGCCGAGGCTGACGGCCGCCGCAAAGCCCGCAGCCCAACGCGCTGTGGGGCCACGCGAGCGGCTGCCAAAGAGCTTTCCAATGAGGCACGGCTTTCCCTCCTGGCTCTTCGGGCGTGGGAGCTGTCGCCAGAGCCGCGGCCCTACCGGAAAATGCTTCGCAGGCTGGCGCGGCGGCGCCACGTGGGCGCCGGTGGCGCCGAGGCTGACGGCCGCCGCAAAGCCCGCAGCGCAACAGGCTTTAGGACCATGCGAGTGGCTGCCAAAGAGCTTTCCAACGAGGCACGGCTTTCCCTCCTGGCTCTTCGGGCGTGGGAGCTGTCGACAGAGACGTGGCCCTACCGGAAAATGCTTCGCAGGCTGGCGCGGCGGCCCGACGTGGGCACCGGTGTCGCCCAGGCTGACGGCCGCCGGAAACCCCGCAGCCCCACGGGCTGTGGGGCCACACGAGCGGCTGCCAAAGAGCTTTCCAACGAGGCACGGCTTTCCCTCCTGGCTCTTCGGGCGTGGGAGCTGTCGCCAGAGACGCGGCCCTACCGGAAAATGCTTCGCAGGCTGGCGCGGCGGCCAGACGTAGGCGCCGCTGGCGCCGAGGCTGACGGCCGCCGCAAAGCCCGCAGCCCCACGGGCTGTGGGGCCACGCGAGTGGCTGCCAAAGAGCTTTCCAACGAGGCACGGCTTTCCCTCCTGGCTCTTCGGGCGTGGGAGCTGTCGCCAGAGCCGCGGCCCTACCGGAAAATGCTTCGCAGGCTGGCGCGGCGGTGCAACGTGGGCGCCGATGGCGCTGAGGCTGACGGCCGCCGCAAAACCCGCAGCCCCATGGGCTGTGGGGCCACGCGAGCGGCTGTCAAAGAGCTTTCCAACGAGGCACGGCTTTCCCTCCTGGCTCTTCGGCCATGGGAGCTGTCGCCAGAGCCGCGGCCCTACCGGAAAATGCTCGCAGGCTGGCGCGGCGGCATCACCTGGGTGCCGGTGTCGCCCAGGCTGACGGCCGCCGCAAAGCCCGCAGCCCCACGGGCTGTGGGGCCACGCGAGCGGCTGCCAAAGAGCTTTCCAATGAGGCACGGCTTTCCCTCCTGGCTCTTCGGGCGTGGGAGCTGTCGCCAGAGCCGCGGCCCTACCGGAAAATGCTTCGCAGGCTGGCGCGGCGGCGCAACGTGGGCGCCGGTGGCGCTGAGGCTGACGGCCGCCGCAAAGCCTGCAGCCCCATGGGCTGTGGGGCCACGCGAGCGGCTGCCAAAGAGCTTTCCAACGAGGCATGGCTTTCCCTCCTGGCTCTTCGGGCGTGGGAGCTGTCGCCAGAGCCGCGGCCCTACCGGAAAATGCTTCGCAGGCTGGCGCAGCGGCGCAATGTGGGCGCCGGTGGCGCCGAGGCTGACGGCCGCCGCAAAGCCCGCAGCCCCACGGGCTGTGGGGCCACGCGAGCGGCTGCCAAAGAGCTTTCCAACGAGGCATGGCTTTCCCTCCTGGCTCTTCGGGCGTGGGAGCTGTCGCCAGAGACGCGGCCCTACCGGAAAATGCTTTGCAGGCTGGCGCGGCGGCCCCACCTGGGCGCCGGTGGCGCCGAGGCTGACGGCCGCCGCAAAGCCCGCAGCCCCACGGGCTGTGGGGCCACGCGAGCGGCTGCCAAAGAGCTTTCCAACGAGGCACGGCTATCCCTCCTGGCTCTTCGGGTGTGGGAGCTGTCGCCAGAGCCGCGGCCCTACCGGAAAATGCTTCGCAGGCTGGCGCGGCGGCGCCACGTGGGCGCTGGTGGCGCCGAGGCTGACGGCCGCCGGAAAGCCCGCAGCCCCACGGGCTGTGGGGCCACGCGAGCGGCTGCCAAAGAGCTTTCCAACGAGGCACGGCTTTCCCTCCTGGCTCTTTGGCCGTGGGAGCTGTCGCCAGAGCCGTGGCCCTACCGGAAAATGCTTCGCAGGCTGGCGCGGCGGCCCGACGTGGGCGCCGCTGGCGCCGAGGCTGACGGCCGCCGGAAAGCCCGCAGCCCCACGGGCTGTGGGGCCATGCGAGTGGCTGCCAAAGAGCTTTCCAACGAGGCATGGCTTTCCCTCCTGGCTCTTTGGCCGTGGGAGCTGTCGCCAGAGACGCGGCCCTACCGGAAAATGCTTTGCAGGCTGGCGCAGCGGCCCCACGTGGGCACCGGTGGCGCCGAGGCTGACGGCCGCCGCAAAGCCCGCAGCCCCATGGGCTGTGGGGCCACGCGAGCGGCTGCCAAAGAGCTTTCCAACGAGGCACGGCTTTCCCTCCTGGCTCTTCGGGCGTGGGAGCTGTCGACAGAGCCGCGGCC
Source organism: Larus michahellis (assembly GCF_964199755.1). Lineage (NCBI taxonomy): Eukaryota > Metazoa > Chordata > Aves > Charadriiformes > Laridae > Larus > Larus michahellis. Next base: position 999,963 of record NW_027436216.1, read on the forward strand.
CTACCGGAAAATGCTTCGCAGGCTGGCGCGGCGGCGCAACGTGGGCGCCGGTGGCGCCGAGGCTGACGGCCGCCGGAAAGCCCGCAGCCCCACGGGCTGTGGGGCCACGCGAGCGGCTGCCAAAGAGCTTTCCAACGAGGCACGGCTTTCCCTCCTGGCTCTTCGGGTGTGAGAGCTGTCGCCAGAGCCGCGGCCCTACCGGAAAATGCTTCGCAGGCTGGCGCGGCGGCCCGACGTGGGCGCCGATGGCGCCGAGGCTGATGGCCGCCGCAAAGCCCGCAGCCCAACGGGCTCTGGGGCCACCCGAGCGGCTGCCAAAGAGCTTTCCAACGAGGCATGGCTTTCCCTCCTGGCTCTTCGGGCGTGGGAGCTGTCGCCAGAGCCGCGGCCCTACCGGAAAATGCTTTGCAGGCTGGCGCGGCGGCCCCACGTGGGCGCCGGTGGCGCCGAGGCTGACGGCCGCCGCAAAGCCCGCAGCCCCACGGGCTGTGGGGCCACGCGAGCGGCTGCCAAAGAGCTTTCCAATGAGGCACGGCTTTCCCTCCTGGCTCTTCGGGCGTGGGAGCTGTCGCCAGAGCCGCGGCCCTACCGGAAAATGCTTCGCAGGCTGGCGCGGTCGTGCCACGTGGGCGCCGGTGGCGCCAAGGCTGACGGCTGCCGCAAAGCCCGCAGCCCCACGTGCTGTGGGGCCACGCGAGCGGCTGCCAAAGAGCTTTCCTATGAGGCACGGCTTTCCCTCCTGTCTCTTCGGGCGTGGGAGCTGTCGATAGAGACGCGGCCCTACCGGAAAATGCTTCGCAGGCTGGCGCGGCGGCCCGACGTGGGCGCCGGTGGCGCCGAGGCTGACGGCCGCCGCAAAGCCCGCAGCCCCACAGGCTTTAGGACCATGCGAGTGGCTGCCAAAGAGCTTTCCAATGAGGCACGTCTTTCCCTCCTGGCTCTTCGGGCGTGGGAGCTGTCGACAGAGACGCGGCCCTACCGGAAAATGCTTCACAGGCTGGCGCGGCGTCGCAACGTGGGCGCCGGTGGCGCTGAGGCTGACGGCCGCCGCAAAGCCCGCAGCCCCATGGGCTGTGGGGCCACGCGAGCGGCTGCCAAAGAGCTTTCCAACGAGGCATGGCTTTCCCTCCTGGCTCTTCGGGCGTGGGAGCTGTCGCCAGAGCCGCGGCCCTACCGGAAAATGCTTCGCAGGCTGGCGCAGCGGCGCAATGTGGGCGCCGGTGGCGCCGAGGCTGACGGCCGCCGCAAAGCCCGCAGCCCCATGGGCTGTGGGGCCACGCGAGCGGCTGCCAAAGAGCTTTCCAACGAGGCACGGCTTTCCCTCCTGGCTCTTCGGGCGTGGGAGCTGTCGCCAGAGCCGCGGCCCTAACGGAAAATGCTTCGCAGGCTGGCGCGGCGGCGCAACGTGGGCACCGGTGGCGCCTAGGCTGACGGCCGCCGCAAAGCCCGCAGCCCCACGGGCTGTGGGGCCACACGAGCGGCTGCCAAAGAGCTTTCCAATGAGGCACGGCTTTCCCTCCTGGCTCTTCGGGCGTGGGAGCTGTCGCCAGAGCCGCGGCCCTACCGCAAAATGCTTCGCAGGCTGGCGCTGCGGCGCCACGTGGGCGCCGGTGGCGCCGAGGCTGACGGCCGCCGCAAAGCCCGCAGCCCCACAGGCTTTAGGGCCATGCGAGCGGCTGCCAAAGAGCTTTCCAACGAGGCACGGCTTTCCCTCCTGGCTCTTCGGGCGTGGGAGCTGTCGACAGAGCCGCGGCCCTACCGGAAAATGCTTCGCAGGCTGGCGCGGCGGCCCGACGTGGGCACCGGTGGCGCCGAGGCTGACGGCCGCCGCAAAGCCCGCAGCCCCATGGGCTGTGGGGCCACGCGAGCGGCTTCCAAAGAGCTTTCCAACGAGGCACGGCTTTCCCTCCTGGCTCTTCGGGTGTGGGAGCTGTCGCCAGAGCCGCGGCCCTACCGGAAAATGCTTCGCAGGCTGGCGCGGCGGCCCGACGTGGGCGACGATGGCGCCAAGGCTGACGGCCGCCGCAAAGCCCGCAGCCCCACGGGCTGTGGGGCCACACGAGCGGCTGCCAAAGAGCTTTCCAACGAGGCATGGCTTTCCCTCCTGGCTCTTCGGGCGTGGGAGCTGTCGCCAGAGACGCGGCCCTACCGGAAAATGCTTTGCAGGCTGGCGCGGCGGCCCCACCTGGGCGCCGGTGGCGCCGAGGCTGACGGCCGCCGCAAAGCCCGCAGCCCCACGGGCTGTGGGGCCACGCGAGCGGCTGCCAAAGAGCTTTCCAACGAGGCACGGCTATCCCTCCTGGCTCTTCGGGTGTGGGAGCTGTCGCCAGAGCCGCGGCCCTACCGGAAAATGCTTCGCAGGCTGGCGCGGTCGTGCCACGTGGGCGCCGCTGGCGCCGAGGCTGACAGCCGCCGGAAAGCCCGCAGCCCTACGGGCTGTGGGGCCACACGAGCGGCTGCCAAAGAGCTTTCCAATGAGGCACGGCTTTCCCTCCTGGCTCTTCGGGCGTGGGAGCTGTCGCCAGAGCCGCGGCCCTACCGGAAAATGCTTCGCAGGCTGGCGCTGCGGCGCCACGTGGGCGCCGGTGTCGCCGAGGCTGACGGCCGCCGCAAAGCCCGCAGCCCCACAGGCTTTAGGGCCATGCGAGCGGCTGCCAAAGAGCTTTCCAACGAGGCACGGCTTTCCCTCCTGGCTCTTCGGGCGTGGGAGCTGTCGACAGAGCCGCGGCCCTACCGGAAAATGCTTCGCAGGCTGGCGCGGCGGCCCGACGTGGGCACCGGTGGCGCCGAGGCTGACGGCCGCCGCAAAGCCCGCAGCCCCATGGGCTGTGGGGCCACGCGAGCGGCTGCCAAAGAGCTTTCCAACGAGGCACGGCTTTCCCTCCTGGCTCTTCGGGCGTGGGAGCTGTCGCCAGAGCCGCGGCCCTACCGGAAAATGCTTCGCAGGCTGGCGCGGTCGTGCCACGTGGGCGCCGGTGGCGCCGAGGCTGACGGCCGCCGCAAAGCCCGCAGCCCCACGGGCTGTGGGGCCACACGAGCGGCTGCCAAAGAGCTTTCCAACGAGGCACGGCTTTCCCTCCTGGCTCTTCGGGCGTGGGAGCTGTCGCCAGAGCCGCGGCCCTACCGGAAAATGCTTCGCAGGCTGGCGCGGCGGCCCGACGTGGGCGCCGGTGGCACTGAGGCTGACGGCCGCCGCAAAGCCCGCAGCCCCATGGGCTGTGGGGCCACGCGAGCGGCTGCCAAAGAGCTTTCCAACGAGGCACGGCTTTCCCTCCTGGCTCTTCGGCCGTGGGAGCTGTCGCCAGAGCTGCGGCCCTACCGGAAAATGCTTTGCTGGCTGTCGCGGTCGTGCCACGTGGGCGCCGGTGGCGCCGAGGCTGACAGCCGCCGGAAAGCCCGCAGCCCCACGGGCGGTGGGGCCACGTGAGTGGCTGCCAAAGAGCTTTCCAACGAGGCACGGCTTTCCCTCCTGGCTCTTCGGGCGTGGGAGCTGTCACCAGAGCCGCGGCCCTACCGGAAAATGCTTCGCAGACTGGCGCGGCGGCGCCACGTGTGCGCCGGTGGCGCCGAGGCTGACGGCCGCCGCAAAGCCCGCAGCCCCACAGGCTTTAGGTCCATGCGAGTGGCTGCCAAAGAGCTTTCCAATGAGGCACGGCTTTCCCTCCTGGCTCTTCGGGCGTGGGAGCTGTCGCCAGAGCCGCGGCCCTACCGGAAAATGCTTCGCAGGCTGGCGCGGCGGCCCGACGTGGGCACCGGTGGCGCCGAGGCTGACGGCCGCCGCAAAGCCCGCAGCCCCATGGGCTGTGGGGCCACGCGAGCAGCTGCCAAAGAGCTTTCCAACGAGGCACGGCTTTCCCTCCTGGCTCTTCGGGCGTGGGAGCTGTCGCCAGAGCCGCGGCCCTACCGGAAAATGCTTCGCAGGCTGTCGCGGTCGTGCCACGTGGGCGCCGGTGGCGCCGAGGCTGACGGCCGCCGCAAAGCCCGCAGCCCCACGGGCTGTGGGGCCACACGAGCGGCTGCCAAAGAGCTTTCCAACGAGGCACGGCTTTCCCTCCTGGCTCTTCGGGCGTGGGAGCTGTCGCCAGAGCCGCGGCCCTACCGGAAAATGCTTCGCAGGCTGGCGCGGCGGCCCGACGTGGGCGCCGATGGCGCCGAGGCTGACGGCCGCCGGAAAGCCCGCAGCCCCACGGGCTGTGGGGCCACGCGAGCGGCTGCCAAAGAGCTTTCCAACGAGGCACGGCTTTCCCTCCTGGCTCTTCGGGTGTGGGAGCTGTCGCCAGAGACGCGGCCCTACCGGAAAATGCTTCGCAGGCTGGCACGGCGGCGCAACGTGGGCGCCGGTGGCGCTGAGGCTGACGGCCACCGCAAAGCCCGCAGCCCCACGGGCTGTGGGGCCACGCGAGCGGCTGCCAAAGAGCTTTCCAACGAGGCACGGCTTTCCCTCCTGGCTTTTCGGGCGTGGGAGCTGTCGCCAGAGCCGCGGCCCTACCGGAAAATGCTTTGCAGGCTGGCGCGGCGGCGCAACGTGGGCGCCGGTGGCACTGAGGCTGACGGCCGCCACAAAGCCCGCAGCCCCATGGGCTGTGGGGCCATGCGAGCGTCTGCCAAAGAGCTTTCCAAGGAGGCACGGCTTTCCCTCCTGGCTCTTCGGGCGTGGGAGCTGTCGCCAGAGCCGCGGCCCTACCGGAAAATGCTTCGCAGGCTGGCGCGGTCGTGCCACGTGGGCGCCGGTGGCGCCGAGGCTGACAGCCGCCGGAAAGCCCGCAGCCCTACGGGCTGTGGGGCCACACGAGCGGCTGCCAAAGAGCTTTCCAATGAGGCACGGCTTTCCCTCCTGGCTCTTCGGGCGTGGGAGCTGTCGCCAGAGACGCGGCCCTACCGGAAAATGCTTCGCAGGCTGGCGCGGCGGCGCCACGTGGGCGCCGGTGGCGCCGAGGCTGACGGCCGCCGCAAAGCCCGCAGCCCCATGAGCTGTGGGGCCACGCGAGCGGCTGCCAAAGAGCTTTCTAACGAGGCACGGCTTTCCCTCCTGGCTCTTTGGGCGTGGGAGCTGTCGCCAGAGCCGCGGCCCTACCGGAAAATGCTTCGCAGGCTGGCGCGGCGGCCCGACGTGGGCGCCGATGGCGCCGAGGCTGACGGCCGCCGCAAAGCCCGCCGCCCCATGGGCTGTGGGGCCACGCGAGCGGCTGCCAAAGAGCTTTCCAACGAGGCATGGCTTTCCCTCCTGGCTCTTCGGCCGTGGGAGCTGTCGCCAGAGACGCGGCCCTACCGGAAAATGCTTTGCAGGCTGGCGCAGCGACCCCACGCGGGCGCCGGTGGCGCCGAGGCTGACGGCCGCCGCAAAGCCCGCAGCCCCATGGGCTGTGGGGCCACGCGAGCGGCTGCCAAAGAGCTTTCCAAGGAGGCACGGCTTTCCCTCCTGGCTCTTTGGCCGTGGGAGCTGTCGCCAGAGCCGCGGCCCTACCGGAAAATGCTTCGCAGGCTCTCGCGGCGGCGCAACGTGGGAGCCGGTGGCGCTGAGGCTGACGACCGCCGCAAAGCCCGCAGCCCCATGGGCTGTGGGGCCACGCGAGCGGCTGCCAAAGAGCTTTCCAACGAGGCACGGCTTTCCCTCCTGGCTCTTCGGGCGTGGGAGCTGTCGCCAGAGCTGCGGCCCTACCGGAAAATGCTTCGCAGGCTGGCGCGGTCGTGCCACGTGGGCGCCAGTGGCGCCGAGGCTGACAGCCGCCGGAAAGCCCGCAGCCCCACGGGCTGTGGGGCCACGTGAGTGGCTGCCAAAGAGCTTTCCAATGAGGCACGGCTTTCCCTCCTGGCTCTTCGGGCGTGGGAGCTGTCGCCAGAGACGCGGCCCTACCGGAAAATGCTTCGCAGGCTGGCGCGGCGGCGCCACGTGGGCGCCGGTGGCGCCGAGGCTGACGGCCGCCGCAAAGCCCGCAGCCCCACAGGCTTTAGGTCCATGCGAGTGGCTGCCAAAGAGCTTTCCAATGAGGCACGGCTTTCCCTCCTGGCTCTTCGGGCGTGGGAGCTGTCGCCAGAGCCGCGGCCCTACCAGAAAATGCTTCGCAGGCTTGCGCGGCGGCCCGACGTGGGCACCGGTGGCGCCGAGGCTGACGGCCGCCGGAAAGCCCGCAGCCCCATGGGCTGTGGGGCCACGCGAGCGGCTGCCAAAGAGCTTTCCAACGAGGCACGGCTTTCCCTCCTGGCTCTTCGGGCGTGGGAGCTGTTGCCAGAGACGCGGCCCTACCGGAAAATGCTTCGCAGGCTGGCGCGGCGGCCCCACGTGGGCGCCGGTGGCGCCGAGGCTGACGGCCGCCGCAAAGCCCGCAGCCCCACAGGCTTTAGGACCATGCGAGTGGCTGCCAAAGAGCTTTCCAACGAGGCACGGCTTTCCCTCCTGGCTCTTCGGGCGTGGGAGCTGTCGCCAGAGACGCGGCCCTACCGGAAAATGCTTCGCAGGCTGGCGCGGCGGCCCGACGTGGGCACCGGTGTCGCCCAGGCTGACGGCCGCCGGAAAACCCGCAGCCCCAAGGGCTGTGGGGCCACACGAGCGGCTGCCAAAGAGCTTTCCAACGAGGCATGGCTTTCCCTCCTGGCTCTTCGGGCGTGGGAGCTGTCACCAGAGCCGCGGCCCTACCGGAAAATGCTTCGCAGGCTGGCGCGGCGGCCTGACGTGGGTGCCGATGGCGCCGAGGCTGACGGCCGCCGGAAAGCCCGCAGCCCCACGGGCTGTGGGGCCACGCGAGCGGCTGCCAAAGAGCTTTCCAACGAGGCATGGCTTTCCCTCCTGGCTCTTCGGGCGTGGGAGCTGTCGCCAGAGACGCGGCCCTACCGGAAAATGCTTTGCAGGCTGGCGCAGCGGCACCACGTGGGCGCCGGTGGCGCCGAGGCTGACGGCCGCCGCAAAGCCCGCAGCCCCATGGGCTGTGGGGCCACGCGAGCGGCTGTCAAAGAGCTTTCCAACGAGGCACGGCTTTCCCTCCTGGCTTTTCGGGCGTGGGAGCTGTCGCCAGAGCCGCGGCCCTACCGGAAAATGCTTCGCAGGCTGGCGTGGCGGCGCAACATGGGCGCCGGTGTCGCCGAGGCTGACGGCCGCCGCAAAGCCCGCAGCCCCATGGGCTGTGGGCCACGCAAGCGGCTGCCAAAGAGCTTTCCAACGAGGCACGGCTATCCCTCCTGGCTCTTCGGGTGTGGGAGCTGTCGCCAGAGCCGCGGCCCTACCGGAAAATGCTTCGCAGGCTGGCGCGGCGGCGCCACGTGGGCGCTGGTGGCGCCGAGGCTGACGGCCGCTGCAAAGCCCGCAGCCCCAAGGGCTGTGGGGCCACGCGAGCGGCTGCCAAAGAGCTTTCCAACGAGGCACGGCTTTCCCTCTTGGCTCTTCGAGCGTGGGAGCTGTTGCCAGAGACGCGGCCCTACCGGAAAATGCTTCGCAGGCTGGCGCGGCGGCATCACCTGGGTGCTGGTGTAGCCCAGGCTGACGGCCGCCGGAAAGCCCGCAGCCCCACGGGCTGTGGGGCCACGCGAGCGGCTTCCAAAGAGCTTTCCAACGAGGCACGGCTTTCCCTCCTTGCTCTTCGGGTGTGGGAGCTGTCGCCAGAGCCGCGGCCCTACCGGAAAATGCTTCGCAGGCAGGCGCGGCGGCCCGACGTGGGCGCCGATGGCGCCGAGGCTGACGGCCGCCGCAAAGCCCGCAGCCCCACGGGCTCTGGGGCCACGCGAGCGGCTGCCAAAGAGCTTTCCAACGAGGCACGGCTTTCCCTCCTGGCTCTTCGGCCGTGGGAGCTGTCGCCAGAGACGCGGCCCTACCGGAAAATGCTTTGTAGGCTGGCGTGGCGGCCCCACGTGGGCGCCGGTGGCGCCGAGGCTGACGGCCGCCGCAAAGCCTGCAGCCCCACGGGCTGTGGGGCCACGCGAGCGGCTGCCAAAGAGCTTTCCAACGAGGCACGGCTATCCCTCCTGGCTCTTCGGGTGTGGGAGCTGTCGCCAGAGCCGCGGCCCTACCGGAAAATGCTTCGCAGGCTGGCGCGGTCGTGCCACGTGGGCGCCGGTGGCGCCGAGGCTGACGGCCGCTGCAAAGCCCGCAGCCCCAAGGGCTGTGGGGCCACTCGAGCGGCTGCCAAAGAGCTTTCCAACGAGGCACGGCTTTCCCTCCTGGATCTTCGGGCGTGGGAGCTGTCGCCAGAGCCGCGGCCCTACCGGAAAATGCTTCGCAGGCTGGCGCGGCGGCGCCACGTGAGCGCCGGTGGCGCCGAGGCTGACGGCCGCCGCAAAGCCCGCAGCCCCATGGGCTGTGGGGCCACGCGACCGGCTGCCAAAGAGCTTTCTAACGAGGCACGGCTTTCCCTCCTGGCTCTTCGGGCGTGGGAGCTGTCTCCAGAGCAGCGGCCCTACCGGAAAATGCTTTGCAGGCTGGCGCAGCGGCCCCACGTGGGCGCCGGTGTCGCCGAGGCTGACGGCCGCCGCAAAGCCCGCAGCCCCACGGGCTGTGGGGCCACGCGAGCGGCTGCCAAAGAGCTTTCCAACGAGGCACAGCTTTCCCTCCTGGCTCTTCGGGTGTGGGAGCTGTCGCCAGAGACGCGGCCCTACCGGAAAATGCTTCGCAGGCTGGCGCGGCGGTGCAACGTGGGCGCCGGTGTCACTGAGGCTGACGGCCGCCGCAAAGCCCGCAGCCCCATGGGCTGTGCGGCCACGCGAGCGGCTGCCAAAGAGCTTTCCAACGAGGCACGGCTTTCCCTCCTTTCTCTTCGGGCGTGGGAGCTGTCGCCAGAGCCGCGGCCCTACCGGAAAATTCTTTGCAGGCTGGCGCGGCGGCCCCACCTGGGCGCCGGTGTCGCCGAGGCTGACGGCCGCCGCAAAGCCCGCAGCCCCACGGGCTGTGGGGCCACGCGAGCGGCTGCCAAAGAGCTTTCCAACGAGGCACGGCTTTCCCTCCTGGCTCTTCCGGCGTGGGAGCTGTCGCCAGAGCCGCGGCCCTACCGGAAAATGCTTCGCAGGCTGGCATGGCGGCCCGACGTGGGTGCCGGTGGCGCCGAGGCTGACGGCCGCCGCAAAGCCCGCAGCCCCATGGGCTGTGGGGCCACGCGAGCGGCTGCCAAAGAGCTTTCCAACGAGGCACGGCTTTCCCTCCTGGCTCTTCGGGCGTGGGAGCTGTCGCCAGAGACGCGGCCCTACCGGAAAATGCTTTGCAGGCTGGCGCGGTCGCGCCACGTGGGCGCCGGTGGCGCCGAGGCTGACAGCAGCCGGAAAGCCCGCAGCCCCACGGGCTGTGGGGCCACGCGAGTGGCTGCCAAAGAGCTTTCCAACGAGGCACGGCTTTCCCTCCTGGCTCTTCGGGCGTGGGAGCTGTTGCCAGAGACGCGGCCCTACCGGAAAATGCTTCGCAGGCTGGCGCGGCGGCATCACCTGGGTGCCGGTGGCGCCCAGGCTGACGGCCGCCGCAAAGCCCGCAGCCCCACGGGCTGTGGGGCCACGCGAGCGGCTGCCAAAGAGCTTTCCAATGAGGCACGGCTTTCCCTCCTGGCTCTTCGGGCGTGGGAGCTGTCGCCAGAGCCGCGGCCCTACCGGAAAATGCTTCGCAGGCTGGCGCGGCGGCGCAACGTGGGCGCCGGTGTCGCCCAGGCTGACGGCCGCCGCAAAGCCCGCAGCCCCACGGGCTGTGGGGCCACGCGAGCGGCTGCCAAAGAGCTTTCCAACGAGGCACGGCTTTCCCTCCTGGCTCTTCGGGCGTGGGAGCTGTCGCCAGAGCCGCGGCCCTACCGGAAAATGCTTTGCAGGCTGGCGCGGCGGCCCGATGTGGGCGCCGGTGGCGCCGAGGCTGACGGCCGCCGCAAAGCCTGCAGCCCCACGGGCTGTGGGGCCACGCGAGCGGCTGCCAAAGAGCTTTCCAACGAGGCACGGCTATCCCTCCTGGCTCTTCGCGCGTGGGAGCTGTCGCCAGAGACGAGGCCCTACCGGAAAATGCTTTGCAGGCTGGCGCGGTCGCGCCACGTGGGCGCCGGTGGCGCCGAGGCTAACAGCCGCCGGAAAGCCCGCAGCCCCACGGGCTGTGGGGCCACACGAGCGGCTGCCAAAGAGCTTTCCAACGAGGCACGGCTTTCCCTCCTGGCTCTTCGGGCGTGGGAGCTGTCGCCAGAGCCGCGGCCCTACCGGAAAATGCTTCGCAGGCTGGTGCGGCGGCCCGACGTGGGCGCCGGTGGCGCCGAGGCTGACGGCCGCCGGAAAGCCCGCAGCCCCACGGGCTGTGGGGCCACGCGAGCGGCTGCCAAAGAGCTTTCCAACGAGGCATGGCTTTCCCTCCTGGCTCTTCGGCCGTGGGAGCTGTCGCCAGAGACGCGGCCCTACCGGAAAATGCTTTGCAGGCTGGCGCGGCGGCCCCACGTGGGCGCCGGTGGCGCCGAGGCTGACGGCCGCTGCAAAGCCCGCAGCCCCACGGGCTGTGGGGCCACGCGAGCGGCTGCCAAAGAGCTTTCCAACGAGGCACGGCTTTCCCTCCTGGCTCTTCGGGCGTGGGAGCTGTCGCCAGAGCCGCGGCCCTACCGGAAAATGCTTCGCAGGCTGGTGCGGCGGCCCGACGTGGGCGCCGATGGCGCCGAGGCTGACGGCCGCCGGAAAGCCCGCAGCCCCACGGGCTGTGGGGCCACGCGAGCGGCTGCCAAAGAGCTTTCCAACGAGGCACGGCTTTCCCTCCTGGCTCTTCGGGCGTGGGAGCTGTCGCCAGAGCCGCGGCCCTACCGGAAAATGCTTTGCAGGCTGGCGCGGCGGCCCGATGTGGGCGCCGGTGGCGCCGAGGCTGACGGCCGCCGCAAAGCCTGCAGCCCCATGGGCTGTGGGGCCACGCGAGCGGCTGCCAAAGAGCTTTCCAACGAGGCACGGCTATCCCTCCTGGCTCTTCGCGCGTGGGAGCTGTCGCCAGAGACGCGGCCCTACCGGAAAATGCTTTGCAGGCTGGCGCGGCGGCCCCACGTGGGCGCCGGTGGCGCCGAGGCTGACGGCCGCTGCAAAGCCCGCAGCCCCATGGGCTGTGGGGCCACGCGAGCGGCTGCCAAAGAGCTTTCCAACGAGGCACGGCTTTCCCTCCTGGCTCTTCGGGCGTGGGAGCTGTCGCCAGAGACGCGGCCCTACCGGAAAATGCTTCGCAGGCTGGCGCAGCGGCGCAACGTGGGCGCCGGTGGCGCTGAGGCTGACGGCCGCCGCAAAGCCCGCAGCCCCATGGGATGTGGGGCCACGCGAGCGGCTGTCAAAGAGCTTTCCAACGAGGCACGGCTTTCCCTCCTGGCTTTTCGGGCGTGGGAGCTGTCGCCAGAGCCGCGGCCCTACCGCAAAATGCTTCGCAGGCTGGCGTGGCGGCGCAACGTGGGCGCCGGTGGCGCCGAGGCTGACGGCCGCCGCAAAGCCCGCAGCCCCATGGGCTGTGGGGCCACGCGAGCGGCTGCCAAAGAGCTTTCTAACGAGGCACGGCTTTCCCTCCTGGCTCTTCGGGTGTGGGAGCTGTCGCCAGAGCCGCGGGTCTACCGGAAAATGCTTCGCAGGCTGGCGCGGCGGTGCAACGTGGGCGCCGGTGTCACTGAGGCTGACGGCCGCCGCAAAGCCCGCAGCCCCATGGGCTGTGGGGCCACGCGAGCGGCTGCCAAAGAGCTTTCCAACGAGGCACGGCTTTCCATCCTTTCTCTTCGGGCGTGGGAGCTGTCGCCAGAGCCGCGGCCCTACCGGAAAATTCTTTGCAGGCTGGCGCGGCGGCCCCACCTGGGCGCCGGTGTCGCCGAGGCTGACGGCCGCCGCAAAGCCCGCAGCCCCACGGGCTGTGGGGCCACGCGAGCGGCTGCCAAAGAGCTTTCCAACGAGGCACGGCTTTCCCTCCTGGCTCTTCGGGTGTGGGAGCTGTCGCCAGAGCCGCGGCGCTACCGCAAAATGCTTCGCAGGCTGGCGTGGCGGCGCAACGTGGGCGCCGGTGGCGCCCAGGCTGACGGCCGCCGCAAAGCCCGCAGCCCCATGGGCTGTGGGGCCACACGAGCGGCTGCCAAAGAGCTTTCCAACGAGGCACGGCTTTCCCTCCTGGCTCTTCGGGTGTGGGAGCTGTCGCCAGAGCCGCGGCCCTACCGGAAAATGCTTCGCAGGCTGGCGCGGCGGACCGACGTGGGCGCCGATGGCGCCGAGGCTGACGGTCGCCGCAAAGCCCGCAGCCCCATGGGATGTGGGGCCACGCGAGCGGCTGCCAAAGAGATTTCCAACGAGGCACGGCTTTCCCTCCTGGCTCTTCGGGCGTGGGAGCTGTCGCCAGAGCCGCGGCCCTACCGGAAAATGCTTCGCAGGCTGGCGCGGCGGCCCCACGTGGGCGCCGGTGGCGCCGAGGCTGACGGCCGCCGCAAAGCCCGCAGCCCCACGGGCTGTGGGGCCACACGAGCGGCTGCCAAAGAGCTTTCCAACGAGGCACGGCTTTCCCTCCTGGCTCTTCGGGCGTGGGAGCTGTCACCAGAGCCGCGGCCCTACCAGAAAATGCTTCGCAGGCTGGCGCGGCGGCCCGACGTGGGCGCCGGTGGCGCCGAGGCTGACGGCCGCCGCAAAGCCCGCAGCCCCATGGGCTGTGGGGCCACGTGAGCGGCTGCCAAAGAGCTTTCCAACGAGGCACGGCTTTCCCTCCTGGCTCTTCGGGCGTGGGAGCTGTCGCCAGAGCCGCGGCCCTACCGGAAAATGCTTCGCAGGCTGGCGCGGCGGCATCACCTGGGTGCCGGTGTCGCCCAGGCTGACGGCCGCCGCAAAGCCCGCAGCCGCATGGGCTGTGGGGCCACGCGAGCGGCTGCCAAAGAGCTTTCCAATGAGGCACGGCTTTCCCTCCTGGCTCTTCGGGCGTGGGAGCTGTCGCCAGAGCCGCGGCCCTACCGGAAAATGCTTCGCAGGCTGGCGCGGCGGCGCAACGTGGGCGCCGGTGGCGCTGAGGCTGACGGCCGCCGCAAAGCCCGCAGCCCCATGGGCTGTGGGGCCACGCGAGCGGCTGCCAAAGAGCTTTCCAACGAGGCACGGCTTTCCCTCCTGGCTCTTCAGGCGTGGGAGCTGTCGCCAGAGCCGCGGCCCTACCGGAAAATGCTTCGCAGGCTGGCGCAGCGGCGCAATGTGGGCGCCGGTGGCGCCGAGGCTGACGGCCGCCGGAAAGCCCGCAGCCCCATGGGCTGTGGGGCCACGCGAGCGGCTTCCAAAGAGCTTTCCAACGAGGCACGGCTTTCCCTCCTGGCTCTTCGGGTGTGGGAGCTGTCGCCAGAGCCGCGGCCCTAAAGGAAAATGCTTCGCAGGCTGGCGCGGCGGCCCGACGTGGGCGCCGATGGCGCCGAGGCTGACGGCCGCCGCAAAGCCCGCAGCCCCACGGGCTCTGGGGCCACGCGAGCGGCTGCCAAAGAGCTTTCCAACGAGGCATGGCTTTCCCTCCTGGCTCTTCGGCCGTGGGAGCTGTCGCCAGAGACGTGTCCCTACCGGAAAATGCTTTGCAGGCTGGCGCAGCGGCCCCACGTGGGCACCGGTGGCGCCGAGGCTGACGGCCGCCGCAAAGCCCGCAGCCCCATGGGCTGTGGGGCCACGCGAGCGGCTGCCAAAGAGCTTTCCAACGAGGCACGGCTTTCCCTCCTGGCTCTTCGGGTGTGGGAGCTGTCGCCAGAGCCGCGGCCCTACCGGAAAATGCTTCGCAGGCTGGCGCGGCGGCATCACCTGGGCGCCGGTGTCGCCCAGGCTGACGGCAGCCGCAAAGCCCGCAGCCCCACGGGCTCTGGGGCCACGTGAGCGGCTGCCAAAGAGCTTTCCAACGAGGCACGGCTTTCCCTCCTGGCTCTTCGGGCGTGGGAGCTGTCGCCAGAGCCGCGGCCCTACCGGAAAATGCTTCGCAGGCTGGCGCGGCGGCGCAACGTGGGAGCCGGTGGCGCTGAGGCTGACGGCCGCCGCAAAGCCCGCAGCCCCATGGGCTGTGGGGCCACGCGAGCGGCTGCCAAAGAGCTTTCCAACGAGGCATGGCTTTCCCTCCTGGCTCTTCGGGCGTGGGAGCTGTCGCCAGAGCCGCGGCCCTACCGGAAAATGCTTCGCAGGCTGTTGCGGTCGTGCCACGTGGGCGCCGGTGGCGCCGAAGCTGACAGCCGCCGGAAAGCCCGCAGCCCCACGGGCTGTGGGGCCACGCGAGCGGCTGCCAAAGAGCTTTCCAATGAGGCACGGCTTTCCCTCCTGGCTCTTCGGGCGTGGGAGCTGTCGCCAGAGCCGCGGCCCTACCGCAAAATGCTTCGCAGGCTGGCGCAGCGGCCCGACGTGGGCACAGGTGGCGCCGAGGCTGACGGCCGCCGCAAAGCCCGCAGCCCCATGGGCTGTGGGGCCACGCGAGCGGCTGCCAAAGAGCTTTCCAATGAGGCATGGCTTTCCCTCCTGGCTCTTCGGCCGTGGGAGCTGTCGCCAGAGACGTGGCCCTACCGGAAAATGCTTTGCAGGCTGGCGCAGCGGCCCCACGTGGGCACCGGTGGCGCCGAGGCTGACGGCCGCCGCAAAGCCCGCAGCCCCATGGGCTGTGGGGCCACGCGAGCGGCTGCCAAAGAGCTTTCCAACGAGGCACGGCTTTCCCTCCTGGCTCTTCGGCCGTGGGAGCTGTCGCCAGAGCCGCGGCCCTACCGGAAAATGCTTCGCAGGCTGGCGCGGCGGCATCACCTGGGCGCCGGTGTCGCCCAGGCTGACGGCCGCCGCAAAGCCCGCAGCCCCACGGGCTCTGGGGCCTCGTGAGCGGCTGCCAAAGAGCTTTCCAATGAGGCACGGCTTTCCCTCCTGGCTCTTCGGGCGTGGGAGCTGTCGCCAGAGCCGCGGCCCTACCGGAAAATGCTTCGCAGGCTGGCGCGGCGGCGCAACGTGGGCGCCGGTGGCGCTGAGGCTGACGGCCGCCGCAAAGCCCGCAGCCCCATGGGCTGTGGGGCCACGCGAGCGGCTGCCAAAGAGCTTTCCAACGAGGCACGGCTTTCCCTCCTGGCTCTTCGGGTGTGGGAGCTGTCGCCAGAGCCGCGGCCCTAACGGAAAATGCTTCGCAGGCTGGCGCGGCGGCCCGACGTGGGCGCCGATGGCGCCGAGGCTGACGGCCGCCGCAAAGCCCGCAGCCCCATGGGCTGTGGGGCCACGCGAGCGGCTGCCAAAGAGCTTTCCAACGAGGCACGGCTTTCCCTCCTGGCTCTTCGGCCGTGGGAGCTGTCGCCAGAGCTGTGGCCCTACCGGAAAATGCTTCGCAGGCTGGCGCGGTCGTGCCACGTGGGCGCCGGTGGCGCCGAGGCTGACGGCCGCCGCAAAGCCCGCAGCCCCACGGGCTGTGGGGCCACGTGAGTGGCTGCCAAAGAGCTTTCCAACGAGGCACGGCTTTCCCTCCTGGCTCTTCGGGCGTGGGAGCTGTCGCCAGAGCCGCGGCCCTACCGGAAAATGCTTCGCAGGCTGGCGCGGCGGCAACACTTGGGCGCCAGTGGCGCCGAGGCTGACGGCCGCCGCAAAGCCCGCAGCCCCACGGGCTGTGGGACCACGCGAGCGGCTGCCAAAGAGCTTTCCAACGAGGCACGGCTTTCCCTCCTGGCTCTTCGGGCGTGGGAGCTGTCGCCAGAGCCGCGGCCCTACCGGAAAATACTTCGCAGGCTGGCGCGGCGGCCCGACGTGGGCGCCGGTGGCGCCGAGGCTGACGGCCGCCGGAAAGCCCGCAGCCCCAAGGGCTGTGGGGCCACGCGAGCGGCTGCCAAAGAGCTTTCCAACGAGGCACGGCTTTCCCTCCTGGCTCTTCGGGCGTGGGAGCTGTCGCCAGAGCCGCAGCCCTACCAGAAAATTCTTTGCAGGCTGGCGCGGCGGCCCCACCTGGGCGCCGGTGTCGCCGAGGCTGACGGCCGCTGCAAAGCCCGCAGCCCCACGGGCTGTGGGGCCACGCGAGCGGCTGCCAAAGAGCTTTCCAACGAGGCACGGCTTTCCCTCCTGGCTCTTTGGCCGTGGGAGCTGTCGCCAGAGCCACGGCCCTACCGGAAAATGCTTTGCAGGCTGGCATGGCGGCCCGACGTGGGCGCCGGTGGCGCCGAGGCTGACGGCCGCCGCAAAGCCCGCAGCCCCATGGGCTGTGGGGCCACGCGAGCGGCTGCCAAAGAGCTTTCCAATGAGGCACGGCTTTCCCTCCTGGCTCTTCGGGCGTGGGAGCTGTCGCCAGAGACGCGGCCCTACCGGAAAATGCATTGCAGGCTGGCGCGGTCGCGCCACGTGGGCGCCGGTGGCGCCGAGGCTGACAGCCGCCAGAAAGCCCGCAGCCCCACGGGCTGTGGGGCCAAGCGAGTGGCTGCCAAAGAGCTTTCCAACGAGGCACGGCTTTCCCTCCTGGCTCTTCGGGCGTGGGAGCTGTTGCCAGAGACGCGGCCCTACCGGAAAATGCTTCGCAGGCTGGCGCGGCGGCATCACCTGGGTGCCGGTGTCGCCCAGGCTGACGGCCGCCGCAAAGCCCGCAGCCTCATGGGCTGTGGGGCCACGCGAGCGGCTGCCAAAGAGCTTTCCAATGAGGCACGGCTTTCCCTCCTGGCTCTTCGGGCGTGGGAGCTGTCGCCAGAGCCGCGGCCCTACCGGAAAATGCTTCGCAGGCTGGCGCGGCGGCGCAACGTGGGCGCCGGTGGCGCTGAGGCTGACGGCCGCCGCAAAGCCCGCAGCCCCATGGGCTGTGGGGCCACGCGAGCGGCTGCCAAAGAGCTTTCCAACGAGGCATGGCTTTCCCTCCTGGCTCTTCGGGCGTGGGAGCTGTCGCCAGAGCCGCGGCCCTACCGGAAAATGCTTCGCAGGCTGGCGCAGCGGCGCAATGTGGGCGCCGGTGGCGCCGAGGCTGACGGCCGCCGCAAAGCCCGCAGCCCCATGGGCTGTGGGGCCACGCGAGCGGCTTCCAAAGAGCTTTCCAACGAGGCACGGCTTTCCCTCCTGGCTCTTCGGGCGTGGGAGCTGTCGCCAGAGCCGCGGCCCTAACGGAAAATGCTTCGCAGGCTGGCGCGGCGGCCCGACGTGGGCGCCGATGGCGCCGAGGCTGACGGCCGCCGCAAAGCCCGCAGCCCCACGGGCTCTGGGGCCACGCGAGCAGCTGCCAAAGAGCTTTCCAACGAGGCATGGCTTTCCCTCCTGGCTCTTTGGGCGTGGGAGCTGTCGCCAGAGACGTGGCCCTACCGGAAAATGCTTTGCAGGCTGGCGCAGCGGCCCCACGTGGGCACCGGTGGCGCCGAGGCTGACGGCCGCCGCAAAGCCCGCAGCCCCATGGGCTGTGGGGCCACGCGAGCGGCTGCCAAAGAGCTTTCCAATGAGGCACGGCTTTCCCTCGTGGCTCTTCGGGCGTGGGAGCTGTCGCCAGAGAGGCGGCCCTACCGGAAAATGCTTCGCAGGCTGGCGCGGCGGCATCACCTGGGCGCCGGTGTCGCCCAGGCTGACGGCCGCCGCAAAGCCCGCAGCCCCAAGGGCTGTGGGGCCACGCGAGCGGCTGCCAAAGAGCTTTCCAACGAGGCATGGCTTTCCCTCCTGGCTCTTCGGGCGTGGGAGCTGTCGCCAGAGACGCGGCCCTACCGGAAAATGCTTTGCAGGCTGGCGCAGCGGCCCCACGTGGGCGCCGGTGGAGCCGAGGCTGACGGCCGCCGCAAAGCCCGCAGCCCCATGGGCTGTGGGGCCACGCGAGCGGCTGCCAAAGAGCTTTCCAACGAGGCACGGCTTTCCCTCCTGGCTCTTCGGGCGTGGGAGCTGTCGCCAGAGCCGCAGCCCTACCGGAAAATTCTTTGCAGGCTGGCGCGGCGGCCCCACCTGGGCGCCGGTGTCGCCGAGGCTGACGGCCGCCGCAAAGCCCGCAGCCCCAAGGGCTGTGGGGCCACGCGAGCGGCTGCCAAAGAGCTTTCCAACGAGGCATGGCTTTCCCTCCTGGCTCTTCGGGCGTGGGAGCTGTCGCCAGAGCCGCGGCCCTACCGGAAAATGCTTCGCAGGCTGGCGCAGCGGCGCAATGTGGGTGCCGGTGTCGCCGAGGCTGACGGCCGCCGCAAAGCCCGCAGCCCCATGGGCTGTGGGGCCACGCGAGCGGCTTCCAAAGAGCTTTCCAACGAGGCACGGCTTTCCCTCCTGGCTCTTCGGGTGTGGGAGCTGTCGCCAGAGCCGCGGCCCTACCGGAAAATGCTTCGCAGGCTGGCGCGGCGGCGCAACGTGGGCGCCGATGGCGCCGAGGCTGACGGCCGCCGCAAAGCCCGCAGCCCCACGGGCTCTGGGGCCACGCGAGCGGCTGCCAAAGAGCTTTCCAACGAGGCATGGCTTTCCCTCCTGGCTCTTCGGCCGTGGGAGCTGTCGCCAGAGACGTGGCCCTACAGGAAAATGCTTTGCAGGCTGGCGCAGTGGCCCCACGTGGGCACCGGTGGCGCCGAGGCTGACGGCCGCCGCAAAGGCCGCAGCCCCATGGGCTGTGGGGCCACGCGAGCGGCTGCCAAAGAGCTTTCCAACGAGGCACGGCTTTCCCTCCTGGCTCTTCGGGCGTGGGAGCTGTCGCCAGAGCCGCGGCCCTACCGGAAAATGCTTCGCAGGCTGGCGCGGCGGCATTACCTGGGCGCCGGTGTCGCCCAGGCTGACGGCCGCCGCAAAGCCCGCAGCCCCACGGGCTCTGGGGCCACGTGAGCGGCTGCCAAAGAGCTTTCCAATGAGGCACGGCTTTCCCTCCTGGCTCTTCGGGCGTGGGAGCTGTCGCCAGAGACGCGGCCCTACCGGAAAATGATTTGCAGGCTGGCGCGGTCGCGCCACGTGGGCGCCTGTGGCGCCGAGGCTGACAGCCGCCAGAAAGCCCGCAGCACCACGGGCTGTGGGGCCACGCGAGCGGCTGTCAAAGTGCTTTCCAACGAGGCATGGCTTTCCCTCCTGGCTCTTCGGGCGTGGGAGCTGTTGCCAGAGACGCGGCCCTACCGGAAAATGCTTCGCAGGCTGGCGCGGCGGCATCGCCTGGGCGCCGGTGTCGCCCAGGCTGACGGCCGCCGCAAAGCCCGCAGCCCCATGGGCTGTGGGGCCACGCGAGCGGCTGCCAAAGAGCTTTCCAACGAGGCACGGCTTTCCCTCCTGGCTCTTCAGGCGTGGGAGCTGTCGCCAGAGCCGCGGCCCTACCGGAATATGCTTCGCAGGCTGGCGCGGTCGTGCCACGTGGGCGCCGGTGGCGCCGAGGCTGACAGCCGCCGGAAAGCCCGCAGCCCCACGGGCTGTGGGGCCACACGAGCGGCTGCCAAAGAGCTTTCCAATGAGGCACGGCTTTCCCTCCTGGCTCTTCGGGCGTGGGAGCTGTCGCCAGAGACGCGGCCCTACCGGAAAATGCTTCGCAGGCTGGCGCGGCGGCCTGACGTGGGCGCCGGTGGCGCCCAGGCTGACGGCCGCCACAAAGCCCGCAGCCCCACGGGCTGTGGGGCCACACGAGCGGCTGCCAAAGAGCTTTCCAACGAGGCACGGCTTTCCCTCCTGGCTCTTTGGGCGTGGGAGCTGTCGCCAGAGCCACGGCCCTACCGGAAAATGCTTCGCAGGCTGGCGCGGCGGCCCGATGTGGGCGCCGGTGGCGCCTAGGCTGACGGCCGCCGGAAAGCCCGCAGCCCCACGGGCTCTGGGGCCACGCGAGTGGCTGCCAAAGAGCTTTCCAACGAGGCACGGCTTTCCCTCCTGGCTCTTCGGGCGTGGGAGCTGTCGCCAGAGCCGCGGCCCTACCGGAAAATGCTTCGCAGGCTAGCGCGGCGGAGCAATGTGGGCGCCGGTGGCGCCGAGGCTGACGGCCGCCGCAAAGCCCGCAGCCCCACAGGCTTTAGGGCCATGCGAGTGGCTGCCAAAGAGCATTCCAACGAGGCACAGCTTTCCCTCCTGGCTCTTCGGGCGTGGGAGCTGTCGCCAGAGACGCGGCCCTACCGGAAAATGCTTTGCAGGGTGGCGCGGCGGCCCGACGTGGGCGCCGGTCGCGCCCAGGCTGACGGCCGCCGGAAAGCCTGCAGCCCCACGGGCTGTGGGGCCACACGAGCGGCTGCCAAAGAGCTTTCCAAAGAGGCACGGCTTTCCCTCCTGGCTCTTTGGGCGTGGGAGCTGTCGCCAGAGCCGCGGCCCTACCAGAAAATGCTTCGCAGGCTGACGCGGCGGCCCGACGTGGGCGCCGGTGGCGCACAGGCTGACGGCCGCCAGAAACCCCGCAGCCCCACGGGCTGTGGGGCCACACGAGCGGCTGCCAAAGAGATTTCCAACGAGGCACGGCTTTCCCTCCTGGCTCTTTGGGCGTGGGAGCTGTCGCCAGAGCCACGGCTCTACCAGAAAATGCTTCGCAGGCTGGCGCGGCGGCGCCACGTGGGCGCCGGTGGCGCCCAGGCTGACGGCCGCCACAAAGCCCGCAGCCCCACGGGCTGTGGGGCCACACGAGCGGCTGCCAAAGAGCTTTCCAACGAGGCACGGCTTTCCCTCCTGGCTCTTTGGGCGTGGGAGCTGTCGCCAGAGCCACGGCCCTACCGGAAAATGCTTCGCAGGCTGGCGCGGCGGCCCGATGTGGGCGCCGGTGGCGCCTAGGCTGACGGCCGCCGGAAAGCCCGCAGCCCCACGGGCTCTGGGGCCACGCGAGTGGCTGCCAAAGAGCTTTCCAACGAGGCACGGCTTTCCCTCCTGGCTCTTCGGGCGTGGGAGCTGTCGCCAGAGCCGCGGCCCTACCGGAAAATGCTTCGCAGGCTAGCGCGGCGGAGCAATGTGGGCGCCGGTGGCGCCGAGGCTGACGGCCGCCGCAAAGCCCGCAGCCCCACAGGCTTTAGGGCCATGCGAGTGGCTGCCAAAGAGCATTCCAACGAGGCACAGCTTTCCCTCCTGGCTCTTCGGGCGTGGGAGCTGTCGCCAGAGACGCGGCCCTACCGGAAAATGCTTTGCAGGGTGGCGCGGCGGCCCGACGTGGGCGCCGGTCGCGCCCAGGCTGACGGCCGCCGGAAAGCCTGCAGCCCCACGGGCTGTGGGGCCACACGAGCGGCTGCCAAAGAGCTTTCCAAAGAGGCACGGCTTTCCCTCCTGGCTCTTTGGGCGTGGGAGCTGTCGCCAGAGCCGCGGCCCTACCAGAAAATGCTTCGCAGGCTGACGCGGCGGCCCGACGTGGGCGCCGGTGGCGCACAGGCTGACGGCCGCCAGAAACCCCGCAGCCCCACGGGCTGTGGGGCCACACGAGCGGCTGCCAAAGAGATTTCCAACGAGGCACGGCTTTCCCTCCTGGCTCTTTGGGCGTGGGAGCTGTCGCCAGAGCCACGGCTCTACCAGAAAATGCTTCGCAGGCTGGCGCGGCGGCGCCACGTGGGCGCCGGTGGCGCCGAGGCTGACGGCCGCCGCAAAGCCCGCAGCCCCACGGGCTGTGGGGCCACACGAGCGGCTGCCAAAGAGCTTTCCAACGAGGCACGGCTTTCCCTCCTGGCTCTTCGGGCGTGGGAGCTGTCGCCAGAGCCGCGGCCCTACCAGAAAATGCTTCGCAGGCTGACGCGGCGGCCCGACGTGGGCGCCGGTGGCGCACAGGCTGACGGCCGCCAGAAACCCCGCAGCCCCACGTGCTGTGGGGCCACACGAGCGGCTGCCAAAGAGCTTTCCAACGAGGCACGGCTTTCCCTCCTGGCTCTTTGGGCGTGGGAGCTGTCGCCAGAGCCACGGCTCTACCAGAAAATGCTTCGCAGGCTGGCGCGGCGGCGCCACGTGGGCGCCGGTGGCGCCGAGGCTGACGGCCGCCGCAAAGCCCGCAGCCCCACGGGCTGTGGGGCCACACGAGCGGCTGCCAAAGAGCTTTCCAACGAGGCATGGCTTTCCCTCCTGGCTCTTCGGGCGTGGGAGCTGTCGCCAGAGCCGCGGCCCTACCGGAAAATGCTTCGCAGGCTGGCGCGGCGGCCCGACGTGGGCGCCGATGGCGCCGAGGCTGACGGCCGCCGGAAAGCCCGCAGCCCCACGGGCTGTGGGGCCACGCGAGCGGCTGCCAAAGAGTTTTCCAACGAGGCATGTCTTTCCCTCCTGGCTCTTCGGCCGTGGGAGCTGTCGCCAGAGCCGCGGCCCTACCGGAAAATGCTTTGCAGGCTGGCGCAGCGGCCCCACGTGGGCGCCGGTTGCGCCGAGGCTGACGGCCGCCGCAAAGCCCGCAGCCCCATGGGCTGTGGGGCCACGCGAGCGGCTGCCAAAGAGCTTTCCAACGAGGCACGGCTTTCCCTCCTGGCTCTTTGGCCGTGGGAGCTGTCGCCAGAGCCGCGGCCCTACCAGAAAATTCTTTGCAGGCTGGCGCGGCGGCCGCACCTGGGCGCCGGTGTCGCCGAGGCTGACGGCCGCCGCAAAGCCCGCAGCCCCACGGGCTGTGGGGCCACGCGAGCGGCTGCCAAAGAGATTTCCAACGAGGCACGGCTTTCCCTCCTGGCTCTTCGGGCATGGGAGCTGTCGCCAGAGACGCAGCCCTACCGGAAAATGCTTCGCAGGCTGGCGCGGCGGCGCAACGTGGGCGCCGGTGGCACTGAGGCTGACGGCCGCTGCAAAGCCCGCAGCCCCATGGGCTGTGGGGCCACGCGAGCCGCTGCCAAAGAGCTTTCCAACGAGGCACGGCTTTCCCTCCTGGCTCTTCGGGCGTGGGAGCTTACACCAGAGCCGCGGCCCTACCGGAAAATGCTTCGCAGGCTGGCGCGGCGGCATCGCCTGGGCGCCGGTGTCGCCCAGGCTGACGGCCGCCGCAAAGCCCGCAGCCCCATGGGCTGTGGGGCCACGCGAGCGGCTGCCAAAGAGCTTTCCAATGAGGCACGGCTTTCCCTCCTGGCTCTTCGGGCGTGGGAGCTGTCGCCAGAGCCGCGGCCCTACCGGAAAATGCTTCGCAGGCTGGCGCGGCGGCGCAACGTGGGAGCCGGTGGAGCTGAGGCTGACGGCCGCCGCAAAGCCCGCAGCCCCACGGGCTGTGGGGCCACGCGAGCGGCTGCCAAAGAGCTTTCCAACGAGGCACGGCTTTCCCTCCTGGCTCTTCGGGCGTGGGAGCTGTCGCCAGAGCCGCGGCCCTACTGGAAAATGCTTCGCAGGCTGTCGCGGTCGTGCCACGTGGGCGCCGGTGGCGCCGAGGCTGACGGTCGCTGCAAAGCCCGCAGCCCCACGGGCTGTGGGGCCATGCGAGCGGCTGCCAAAGAGCTTTCCAACGAGGCACGGCTTTCCCTCCTGGCTCTTCGGCCGTGGGAGCTGTCGCCAGAGCCGCGGCCCTACTGGAAAATGCTTCGCAGGCTGTCGCAGTCGTGCCACGTGGGCGCCGGTGGCGCCCAGGCTGACGGCCGCCTGAAAGCCCGCAGCCCCATGGGCTGTGGGGCCACACGAGCGGCTGCCAAAGAGCTTTCCAACGAGGCACAGCTTTCCCTCCTGGCTCTTCGGGCGTGGGAGCTGTCGCCAGAGCCGCGGCCCTAGCGGAAAATGCTTCGCAGGCTGGCGCGGCGGCCCCACCTGGGCGCCGATGGCGCCGAGGCTGACGGCCGCCGCAAAGCCCGCAGCCCCACGGGCTGTGGGGCCACGCGAGCGGCTGCCAAAGAGCTTTCCAACGAGGCACGGCTTTCCCTCCTGGCTCTTCGGGCGTGGGAGCTGTCGCCAGAGCCGCGGCCCTACCGGAAAATGCTTCGCAGGCTGGCGCGGTCGTGCCACGTGGCCGCCGGTGGCACCGAGGCTGACAGCCGCCGGAAAGCCCGCAGCCCCACAGGCTTTAGGGCCATGCGAGTGGCTGCCAAAGAGCATTCCAACGAGGCACAGCTTTCCCTCCTGGCTCTTCGGGCGTGGGAGCTGTCGCCAGAGCCGCGGCCCTACCGGAAAATGCTTTGCAGGCTGGCGCGGCGGCCCGACGTGGGCGCCGGTCGCGCCCAGGCTGACGGCCGCCGGAAAGCCTGCAGCCCCACGGGCTGTGGGGCCACACGAGCGGCTGCCAAAGAGCTTTCCAAAGAGGCACGGCTTTCCCTCCTGGCTCTTTGGGCGTGGGAGCTGTCGCCAGAGCCGCGGCCCTACCAGAAAATGCTTCGAAGGCTGACGCGGCGGCCCGACGTGGGCGCCGGTGGCGCACAGGCTGACGGCCGCCAGAAACCCCGCAGCCCCACGGGCTGTGGGGCCACACGAGCGGCTGCCAAAGAGATTTCCAACGAGGCACGGCTTTCCCTCCTGGCTCTTTGGGCGTGGGAGCTGTCGCCAGAGCCACGGCTCTACCAGAAAATGCTTCGCAGGCTGGCGCGGCGGCGCCACGTGGGCGCCGGTGGCGCCGAGGCTGACGGCCGCCGCAAAGCCCGCAGCCCCACGGGCTGTGGGGCCACACGAGCGGCTGCCAAAGAGCTTTCCAACGAGGCACGGCTTTCCCTCCTGGCTCTTCGGGCGTGGGAGCTGTCGCCAGAGCCGCGGCCCTACCGGAAAACGCTTCGCAGGCTGGCGCGGCGGCCCGACGTGGGCGCCGATGGCGCCGAGGCTGACGGCCGCCGGAAAGCCCGCAGCCCCACGGGCTGTGGGGCCACGCGAGCGGCTGCCAAAGAGTTTTCCAACGAGGCATGGCTTTCCCTCCTGGCTCTTCGGGCGTGGGAGCTGTCGACAGAGACGCGGCCCTACCGGAAAATGCTTTGCAGGCTGGCGCA
This sequence comes from Larus michahellis, assembly GCF_964199755.1. Classification (NCBI taxonomy): domain Eukaryota; kingdom Metazoa; phylum Chordata; class Aves; order Charadriiformes; family Laridae; genus Larus; species Larus michahellis. The sequence goes on from NW_027436216.1 coordinate 1,024,562, forward strand.
GCGGCCCCACGTGGGCGCCGGTTGCGCCGAGGCTGACGGCCGCCGCAAAGCCCGCAGCCCCATGGGCTGTGGGGCCACGCGAGCGGCTGCCAAAGAGCTTTCCAACGAGGCACGGCTTTCCCTCCTGGCTCTTTGGCCGTGGGAGCTGTCGCCAGAGCCGCGGCCCTACCAGAAAATTCTTTGCAGGCTGGCGCGGCGGCCGCACCTGGGCGCCGGTGTCGCCGAGGCTGACGGCCGCCGCAAAGCCCGCAGCCCCACGGGCTGTGGGGCCACGCGAGCGGCTGCCAAAGAGCTTTCCAACGAGGCACGGCTTTCCCTCCTGGCTCTTCGGGCGTGGGAGCTGTCGCCAGAGACGCGGCCCTACCGAAAAATGCTTCGCAGGCTGGCGCAGCGGCGCAATGTGGGCGCCGGTGGCGCCGAGGCTGACGGCCGCCGCACAGCCCGCAGCCCCACAGGCTTTAGGGCCATGCGAGTGGCTGCCAAAGAGCATTCCAACGAGGCACAGCTTTCCCTCCTGGCTCTTCGGGCGTGGGAGCTGTCGCCAGAGCCGCGGCCCTACCGGAAAATGCTTTGCAGGCTGGCGCGGCGGCCCGACGTGGGCGCCGGTCGCGCCCAGGCTGACGGCCGCTGCAAAGCCCGCAGCCCCACGGGCTGTGGGGCCACGCGAGCGGCTGCCAAAGAGCTTTCCAACGAGGCACGGCTTTCCCTCCTGGCTCTTCGGGCGTGGGAGCTGTCGCCAGAGCCGCTGCCCTACCGGAAAATGCTTCGCAGGCTGGCGCAGCGGCGCAATGTGGGCGCCGGTGGCGCCGAGGCTGACGGTTGCCGGAAAGCCCGCAGCCCCACAGGCTTTAGGGCCATGCGAGTGGCTGCCAAAGAGCTTTCCAACGAGGCACGGCTTTCCCTCCTGGCTCTTCGGGCGTGGGAGCTGTCGCCAGAGCCGCGACCCTACCGGAAAATGCTTCGCAGGCTGGCGCGGCGGCCCCACGTGGGCGCCGTGTCGCCCAGGCTGACGGCCGCCGCAAAGCCCGCAGCCCCACGGGCTGTGGGGCCACGCGAGCGGCTGCCAAAGAGCTTTCCAACGAGGCACGGCTTTCCCTCCTGGCTCTTCGGGCGTGGGAGCTGTCGCCAGAGACGCGGCCCTACCGGAAAATGCTTCGCAGGCTGGCGCGGCGGCGCCACGTGTGCGCCGGTGGCACTGAGGCTGACGGCCGCCGCAAAGCCCGCAGCCCCATGGGCTGTGGGGCCATGCGAGCGGCTGCCAAAGAGCTTTCCAACGAGGCACGGCTTTCCCTCCTGGCTCTTCGGGCGTGGGAGCTGTCGCCAGAGACGCGGCCCCACCGGAAAATTCTTTGCAGGCTGGCGCGGCGGCCCCACGTGGGCGCCGGTGTCGCCGAGGCTGACGGCCGCCGCAAAGCCTGCAGCCCCACGGGCTGTGGGGCCACGCGAGCGGCTGCCAAAGAGCTTTTCAACGAGGCACGGCTTTCCCTCCTGGCTCTTCGGGTGTGGGAGGTGTCGCCAGAGACGCGGCCCTACGGGAAAATGCTTCGCAGGCTGGCGCGGCGGCGCAACGTGGGCGCCGGTGGCGCCGAGGCTGACGGCCGCCGGAAAGCCCGCAGCCCCAAGGGCTGTGGGGCCACGCGAGCCGCTGCCAAAGAGCTTTCCAACGAGGCACGGCTTTCCCTCCTGGCTCTTCGGCCGTGGGAGCTGTCGCCAGAGCCGCGGCCCTACCGCAAAATGCTTTGCAGGCTGGCGCGGTCGCGCCACGTGGGCGCCGGTGGCGCCGAGGCTGACAGCCGCCGGAAAGCCCGCAGCCCCATGGGCTGTGGGGCCACGCGAGCGGCTGCCAAAGAGCTTTCCAACGAGGCATGGCTTTCCCTCCTGGCTCTTCGGGCGTGGGAGCTGTCGCCAGAGCCGCGGCCCTACCGGAAAATGCTTCGCAGGCGGGCGCAGCGGCGCAATGTGGGCGCCGGTGGCGCCGAGGCTGACGGCCGCCGCAAAGCCCGCAGCCCCATGGGCTGTGGGGCCACGCGAGCGGCTGCCAAAGAGCTTTCCAACGAGGCACGGCTTTCCCTCCTGGCTCTTCGGGTGTGGGAGCTGTCGCCAGAGCCGCGGCCCTACCGGAAAATGCTTCGCAGGCTGGCGCGGCGGCGCGACGTGGGCGCCGATGGCGCCGAGGCTGACGGCCGCCGGAAAGCCCGCAGCCCCACGGGCTGTGGGGTCACGCGAGCGGCTGCCAAAGAGCTTTCCAACGAGGCACAGCTTTCCCTCCTGGTTCTTTGGCCGTGGGAGCTGTCGCCAGATCCGCGGCCCTACCGGAAAATGCTTCGCAGGCTGACGCGGCGGCCCGACGTGGGCGCCGGTGGCGCCCAGGCTGACGGCCGCCTGAAAGCCCGCAGCCCCATGGGCTGTGGGGCCACACGAGCGGCTGCCAAAGAGCTTTCCAACGAGGCACAGCTTTCCCTCCTGGCTCTTCGGGCGTGGGAGCTGTCGCCAGAGCCGCGGCCCTAGCGGAAAATGCTTCGCAGGCTGGCGCGGCGGCCCCACCTGGGCGCCGATGGCGCCGAGGCTGACGGCCGCCGCAAAGCCCGCAGCCCCACGGGCTGTGGGGCCACGCGAGCGGCTGCCAAAGAGCTTTCCAACGAGGCACGGCTTTCCCTCCTGGCTCTTCGGGCGTGGGAGCTGTCGCCAGAGACGCGGCCCTACCGGAAAATGCTTCGCAGGCTGGCGCGGTCGTGCCACGTGGGCGCCGGTGGCGCCGAGGCTGACAGCCGACGGAAAGCCCGCAGCCCCACGGGCTGTGGGGCCACACGAGCGGCTGCCAAAGAGCTTTCCAATGAGGCACGGCTTTCCCTCCTGGCTCTTCGGGCGTGGGAGCTGTCGCCAGAGACGCGGCCCTACCGGAAAATGCTTCGCAGGCTGACGCGGCGGCCCGACGTGGGCGCCGGTGGCGCCCAGGCTGACGGCCGCCACAAAGCCCGCAGCCCCACGGGCTGTGGGGCCACACGAGCGGCTGCCAAAGAGCTTTCCAATGAGGCACGGCTTTCCCTCCTGGCTCTTCGGGCGTGGGAGCTGTCGCCAGAGACGCGGCCCTACCGGAAAATGCTTCGCAGGCTGACGCGGCGGCCCGACGTGGGCGCCGGTCGCGCCCAGGCTGACGGCCACCGGAAAGCCTGCAGCCCCACGGGCTGTGGGGCCACACGAGCGGCTGCCAAAGAGCTTTCCAAAGAGGCACGGCTTTCCCTCCTGGCTCTTTGGGCGTGGGAGCTGTCGCCAGAGCCGCGGCCCTACCAGAAAATGCTTCGCAGGCTGACGCGGCGGCCCGACGTGGGCGCCGGTGGCGCACAGGCTGACGGCCGCCAGAAACCCCGCAGCTCCACGGGCTGTGGGGCCACACGAGCGGCTGCCAAAGAGATTTCCAACGAGGCACGGCTTTCCCTCCTGGCTCTTTGGGCGTGGGAGCTGTCGCCAGAGCCACGGCTCTACCAGAAAATGCTTCGCAGGCTGGCGCGGCGGCCCGATGTGGGCGCCGGTGGCGCCTAGGCTGAGTGCCGCCGCAAAGCCCGCAGCCCCACGGGCTGTGGGGCCACGCGAGTGGCTGCCAAAGAGCTTTCCAACGAGGCACGGCTTTCCCTCCTGGCTCTTCGGGCGTGGGAGCTGTCGCCAGAGCCGCGGCCCTACCGGAAAATGCTTCGCAGGCTGGTGCGGCGGCGCCACGTGGGCGCCGGTGTCGCCCAGGCTGACGGCCGCCGCAAAGCCCGCAGCCCCATGGGCTGTGGGGCCACGCGAGCGGCTGCCAAAGAGCTTTCCAACGAGGCACGGCTTTCCCTCCTGGCTCTTTCGCCGTGGGAGCTGTCGCCAGAGCCGCGGCCCTACCGGAAAATGCTTCGCAGGCTGGCGCGGCGGCGCCACGTGGGCGCCGGTGTCGCCCAGGCTGACGGCCGCCGCAAAGCCCGCAGCCCCACGGGCTGTGGGGCCACGTGAGTGGCTGCCAAAGAGCTTTCCAACGAGGCACAGCATTCCCTCCTGGCTCTTCGGGCGTGGGAGCTGTCGCCAGAGCCGTGGCCCTACCGGAAAATGCTTTGCAGGCTGGCGCGGCGGCCCCACGTGGGCGCTGGTTTCGCCCAGGCTGACGGCCGCCGAAAAGCCCGCAGCCCCACGGGCTGTGGGGCCACGTGAGTGGCTGCCAAAGAGCTTTCCAACGAGGCACGGATTTCCCTCCTGGCTTTTCGGGCGTGGGAGCTGTCGCCAGAGACGCGGCCCTACCGGAAAATGCTTCGCAGGCTAGCGCGGCGGCGCAATGTGGGCGCCGGTGGCGCCGAGGCTGACGGCCGCCGCAAAGCCCGCAGCCCCATGGGCTGTGGGGCCACGCGAGCGGCTGCCAAAGAGCATTCCAACGAGGCACAGCTTTCCCTCCTGGCTCTTCGGGCGTGGGAGCTGTCGCCAGAGCCGCGGCCCTACCGGAAAATGCTTTGCAGGCTGGCGCGGCGGCCCGACGTGGGCGCCGGTCGCGCCCAGGCTGACGGCCGCCGGAAAGCCCGCAGCCCCACGGGCTCTGGGGCCACGCGAGCGGCTGCCAAAGAGCTTTCCAACGAGGCACGGCTTTCCCTCCTGGCTCTTTGGCCGTGGGAGCTGTCGCCAGAGACGCGGCCCTACCGGAAAATGCTTCGCAGGCTGGCTCGGCGGCGCCACGTGGGCGCCGGTGGCGCCGAGGCTGACGGCTGCCGCAAAGCCTGCAGCCCCACAGGCTTTAGGGCCATGCGAGTGGCTGCCAAAGAGCTTTCCAACGAGGCACGGCTTTCCCTCCTGGCTCTTCGGGCGTGGGAGCTGTCGCCAGAGCCGCGGCCCTACCGGAAAATGCTTCGCAGGCTGACGCGGCGGCCCGACGTGGGCGCCGGTGGCGCCCAGGCTGACGGCCGCCGGAAACCCCGCAGCCCCACGGGCTGTGGGGCCACACGAGCGGCTGCCAAAGAGCTTTCCAACGAGGCACGGCTTTCCCTCCTGGCTCTTTGGGCGTGGGAGCTGTCGCCAGAGCCACGGCCCTACCGGAAAATGCTTCGCAGGCTGGCGCGGCGGCCCGATGTCGGCGCCGGTGGCGCCTAGGCTGACGGCCGCCGCAAAGCCCGCAGCCCCACGGGCTGTGGGGCCACGCGAGTGGCTGCCAAAGAGCTTTCCAACGAGGCACGGCTTTCCCTCCTGGCTCTTTGGGCGTGGGAGCTGTCGCCAGAGCCACGGCCCTACCGGAAAATGCTTCGCAGGCTGGCGCGGCGGCCCGATGTCGGCGCCGGTGGCGCCTAGGCTGACGGCCGCCGCAAAGCCCGCAGCCCCACGGGCTGTGGGGCCACGCGAGTGGCTGCCAAAGAGCTTTCCAACGAGGCACGGCTTTCCCTCCTGGCTCTTCGGGCGTGGGAGCTGTCGCCAGAGCGGCGGCCCTACCGGAAAATGCTTCGCAGGCTGGCGCGGCGGCGCCACGTGGGCGCCGGTGTCGCCCAGGCTGACGGCCGCCGCAAAGCCCGCAGCCCCACGGGCTGTGGGGCCACGCGAGCAGCTGCCAAAGAGCTTTCCAACGAGGCACGGCTTTCCCTCCTGGCTCTTTGGCCGTGGGAGCTGTCGCCAGAGCCGCGGCCCTACCGGATAATGCTTCGCAGTCTGGCACGGCGGCGCCACGTGGGCGCCGGTGTCGCCCAGGCTGACGGCCGCCGAAAAGCCCGCAGCCCCACGGGCTGTGGGGCCACGTGAGTGGCTGCCAAAGAGCTTTCCAACGAGGCACGGCTTTCCCTCCTGGCTTTTCGGGCGTGGGAGCTGTCGCCAGAGACGCGGTCCTACCGGAAAATGCTTCGCAGGCTAGCGCGGCGGCGCAATGTGGGCGCCGGTGGCGCCGAGGCTGACGGCCGCCGCAAAGCCCGCAGCCCCACGGGCTGTGGGGCCACGCGAGTGGCTGCCAAAGAGCATTCCAACGAGGCACAGCTTTCCCTCCTGGCTCTTCGGGCGTGGGAGCTGTCGCCAGAGCTGCGGCCCTACCGGAAAATGCTTTGCAGGCTGGCGCGGCGGCGCAACGTGGGCGCCGGTCGCGCCCAGGCTGACGGCCGCCGGAAAGCCCGCAGCCCCACGGGCTGTGGGGCCACACGAGCGGCTGCCAAAGAGCTTTCCAACGAGGCACGGCTTTCCCTCCTGGCTCTTCGGGCGTGGGAGCTGTCGCCAGAGACGTGGCCCTACCGGAAAATGCTTCGCAGGCTGGCGCGGCGGCGCCACGTGTGCGCCGGTGGCACTGAGGCTGACGGCCGCCGCAAAGCCCGCAGCCCCATGGGCTGTGGGGCCACGCGAGCGGCTGCCAAAGAGCTTTCCAACGAGGCACGGCTTTCCCTCCTGGCTCTTCGGCCGTGGGAGCTGTCGCCAGAGCCACGGCCCTAACGGAAAATTCTTTGCAGGCTTGCGCGGCGGCCCCACCTGGGCGCCGGTGTCGCCGAGGCTGACGGCCGCCGCAAAGCCCGCAGCCCCACGGGCTGTGGGGCCACGCGAGCGGCTGCCAAAGAGCTTTCCAACGAGGCACGGCTTTCCCTCCTGGCTCTTCGGGCGTGGGAGCTGTCGCCAGAGCCGCGGCCCTACCGGAAAATGATTCGCAGGCTGGCGCGGCGGCGCAACGTGGGCGCCGGTGGCACTGAGGCTGACGGCCGCCGCAAAGCCCGCAGCCCCATGGGCTGTGGGACCACGCGAGCGGCTGCCAAAGAGCTTTCCAACGAGGCATGGCTTTCCCTCCTGGCTCTTCGGGCGTGGGAGCTGTCGCCAGAGCCGTGGCCCTACCGCAAAATGCTTCGCAGGCTGGCGCAGCGGCCCCACGTGGGCGCCGGTGGTGCCGAGGCTGACGGCCGCCGCAAAGCCCGCAGCCCCATGGGCTGTGGGGCCACGCGAGCGGCTGCCAAAGAGCTTTCCAACGAGGCACGGCTTTCCCTCCTGGCTCTTCGGGCGTGGGAGCTGTCGCCAGAGCTGCGGCCCTACCGGAAAATGCTTCGCAGGCTGGCGCGGCGGCGCCACGTGGGCGCCGGTGGCGCTGAGGCTGACGGCCGCCACAAAGCCCGCAGCCCCACAGGCTTTAGGGCGATGCGAGTGGCTGCCAAAGAGCTTTCCAACGAGGCACGGCTTTCCCTCCTGGCTCTTCGGGCGTGGGAGCTGTCGCCAGAGCCGCGGCCCTACCGGAAAATGCTTCGCAGGCTGGCGCGGCGGCCCGACGTGGGCGCCGGTGGCGCCCAGGCTGACGGCCGCCGGAAAGCCCGCAGCCCCACGGGCTGTGGGGCCACACGAGCGGCTGCCAAAGAGCTTTCCAACGAGGCACGGCTTTCCCTCCTGGCTCTTCGGGCGTGGGAGCTGTCGCCAGAGCCGCGGCCCTACCGGAAAATGCTTCGCAGGCTGGCGCGGCAGCGCAATGTGGGCGCCGGTGGCGCCGAGGCTGACGGCCGCCGCAAAGCCCGCAGCCCCATGGGCTGTGGGGCCACGCGAGCGGCTGCCAAAGAGCTTTCCAACGAGGCACGGCTTTCCCTCCTGGCTCTTCGGGCGTGGGAGCTGTCGCCAGAGCCGCGGCCCTACCGGAAAATGCTTCGCAGGCTGGCGCGGCGGCCCGACGTGGGCGCCGGTGGCGCCCAGGCTGACGGCCGCCGCAAAGCCCGCAGCCCCACGGGCTGTGGGGCCACACGAGCGGCTGCCAAAGAGCTTTCCAACGAGGCACGGCTTTCCCTCCTGGCTCTTCGGGCGTGGGAGCTGTCGCCAGAGACGCTGCCCTACCGGAAAATGCTTCGCAGGCTGGCGCGGCGGCGCCACGTTGGCGCCGGTGTCGCCCAGGCTGACGGCCGCCGGAAAGCCCGCAGCCCCATGGGCTGTGGGGCCACGCGAGCGGCTGCCAAAGAGCTTTCCAACGAGGCACGGCTTTCCCTCCTGGCTCTTCGGGCGTGGGAGCTGTCGCCAGAGCCGCGGCCCTACCGGAAAATGCTTCGCAGGCTAGCGCGGCGGCCCGACGTGGGCGCCGATGGCGCCGAGGCTGACGGCCGCCTCAAAGCCCGCAGCCCCACGGGCTGTGGGGCCACGTGAGTGGCTGCCAAAGAGCTTTCCAACGAGGCATGGCTTTCCCTCCTGGCTCTTCGGGCGTGGGAGCTGTCGCCAGAGACGCGGCCCTACCGGAAAATGCTTCGCAGGCTGGCGCAGCGGCCCCACGTGGGCCCCGGTGGTGCCGAGGCTGACGGCCGCCGCAAAGCCCGCAGCCCCATGGGCTGTGGGGCCACGCGAGCCGCTGCCAAAGAGCTTTGCAACGAGGCACGGCTTTCCCTCCTGGCTCTTCGGGCGTGGGAGCTGTCGCCAGAGACGCGGCCCTACCAGAAAATGCTTCGCAGGCTGGCGCGGTCGTGCCACGTGGGCGCCGGTGTCGCCCAGGCTGACGGCCGCCGAAAAGCCCGCAGCCCCACGGGCTGTGGGGCCACGCGAGCGGCTGCCAAAGAGCTTTCCAACGAGGCATGGATTTCCCTCCTGGCTCTTCGGGCGTGGGAGCTGTCGCCAGAGCCGCGGCCCTACCGGAAAATGCTTTGCAGGCTGGCGCGGCGGCGCCACGTGGGCGCCGGTGGCGCCGAGGCTGACGGCCGCCGCAAAGCCCGCAGCCCCACAGGCTTTAGGGCCATGCGAGTGGCTGCCAAAGAGCTTTCCAACGAGGCACGGCTTTCCCTCCTGGCTCTTCGGGCGTGGGAGCTGTCGCCAGAGAGGCGGCCCTACCGGAAAATGCTTCGCAGGCTGGCGCGGCGGCGCAACGTGGGCGCCGGTGGCACTGAGGCTGACGGCCGCCGCAAAGCCCGCAGCCCCACGGGCTGTGGGGCCACGCGAGCGGCTGCCAAAGAGCTTTCCAATGAGGCACGGCTTTCCCTCCTGGCTCCTCGGGTGTGGGAGCTGTCGCCAGAGCCGCGTCCCTACCGGAAAATGCTTCGCAGGCTGGCGCGGCGGCCCCACGTGGGCGCCGGTGTCGCCCAGGCTGACGGCCGCCGCAAAGCCCGCAGCCCCACGGGCTGTGGGGCCACACGAGCGGCTGCCAAAGAGCTTTCCAACGAGGCACGGCTTTCCCTCCTGGCTCTTCGGCCGTGGGAGCTGTCGCCAGAGCCGCGGCCCTACCGGAAAATGCTTCGCAGGCTGGCGCGGCGGCGCCACGTGGGCGCCGGTGGCACTGAGGCTGACGGCCGCCGCAAAGCCCGCAGCCCCACGGGCAGTGGGGCCACGCGAGCGGCTGCCAAAGAGCTTTCCAACGAGGCACGGCTTTCCCTCGTGGCTCTTCGGGCGTGGGAGCTGTCACCAGAGCCGCGGCCCTACCGGAAAATGATTCGCAGGCTGGCGCGGCGGTGCAACGTGGGCGGCGGTGGCACTGAGGCTGACGGCCGCCGCAAAGCCCGCAGCCCCATGGGCTGTGGGGCCACGCGAGCGGCTGCCAAAGAGCTTTCCAACGAGGCATGGCTTTCCCTCCTGGCTCTTCGGGCGTGGGAGCTGTCGCCAGAGCCGCGGCCCTACCGGAAAATGCTTCGCAGGCTGGCGCAGCGGCGCAATGTGGGCGCCGGTGGCGCCGAGGCTGACGGCCGCCGCAAAGCCCGCAGCCCCATGGGCTGTGGGGCCACGCGAGCGGCTGCCAAAGAGCTTTCCAACGAGGCACGGCTTTCCCTCCTGGCTCTTCGGGCGTGGGAGCTGTCGCCAGAGCCGCGGCCCTACCGAAAAATGCTTCGCAGGCTGGCGCGGCGGCCCGACGTGGGTGCCGATGGCGCCGAGGCTGACGGCCGCCGGAACGCCCGCAGCCCCACGGGCTCTGGGGCCACGCGAGCGGCTGCCAAAGAGCTTTCCAACGAGGCATGGCTTTCCCTCCTGGCTCTTCGGCCGTGGGAGCTGTCGCCAGAGCCGCGGCCCTACCGGAAAATGCTTCGCAGGCTGGCGCGGCGGCGCCACGTGGGCGCCGGTGGCGCCCAGGCTGACGGCAGCCGGAAAGCCCGCAGCCCCACGGGCTGTGGGGCCACACGAGCGGCTGCCAAAGAGCTTTCCAACGAGGCACGGCTTTCCCTCCTGGCTCTTCGGGCGTGGGAGCTGTCGCCAGAGCCGCGGCCCTACCGGAAAATGCTTCGCAGGCTAGCGCGGCGGCCCGACGTGGGCGCCGATGGCGCCGAGGCTGACGGCCGCCTCAAAGCCCGCAGCCCCACGGGCTGTGGGGCCACGTGAGTGGCTGCCAAAGAGCTTTCCAACGAGGCATGGCTTTCCCTCCTGGCTCTTCGGGCGTGGGAGCTGTCGCCAGAGACGCGGCCCTACCGGAAAATGCTTCGCAGGCTGGCGCAGCGGCCCCACGTGGGCGCCGGTGGCGCCGAGGCTGACAGCCGCCGAAAAGCCCGCAGCCCCATGGGCTGTGGGGCCACGCGCGCGGCTGCCAAAGAGCTTTCCAATGAGGCACGGCTTTCCCTCCTGGCTCTTTGGCCGTGGGAGATGTCACCAGAGACGCGGCCCTACCGGAAAACGCTTCGCAGGCTGGCGCGGTGGCACAACGTGGGCGCCGGTGGCGCCGAGGCTGACGGCCGCCGCAAAGCCCGCAGCCCCATGGGCTGTGGGGCCACGCGAGCGGCTGCCAAAGAGCTTTCCAACGAGGCACGGCTTTCCCTCCTGGCTCTTCGGGTGTGGGAGCTGTCGCCAGAGCCGCGGCCCTACCGGAAAATGCTTCGCAGGCTGGCGCGGTCGTGCCACGTGGGCGCCGGTGGCGCCGACGCTGACAGCCGCCGGAAAGCCCGCAGCCCCACGGTCTGTGGGGCCACACGAGCGGCTGCCAAAGAGCTTTCCAATGAGGCATGGCTTTCCCTCCTGGCTCTTCGGGCGTGGGAGCTGTCGCCAGAGCCGCGGCCCTACCGGAAAATGCTTTGCAGGCTGGCGTGGCGGCCCGACGTGGGCGCCGGTCGCGCCCAGGCTGACGGCCGCCGCAAAGCCCGCAGCCCCACGGGCTGTGGGGCCACACGAGCGGCTGCCAAAGAGCTTTCCAACGAGGCACGGCTTTCCCTCCTGGCTCTTCGGCCGTGGGAGCTGTCGCCAGAGACGCGGCCCTACCGGAAAATGCTTCGCAGGCTGGTGCAGCGGCCCCACGTGGGCGCCGGTGGCGCCGAGGCTGACGGTTGCCGGAAAGCCCGCAGCCCCACGGGCTGTGGGGCCACGCGCGTGGCTGCCAAAGAGCTTTCCAAAGAGGCACGGCTTTCCCTCCTGGCTCTTCGGGCGTGGGAGCTGTCGCCAGAGACGCGTCCCTACCGGAAAATGCTTTGCAGACTGGTGCAGCGGCCCCACGTGGGCGCCGGTGGCGCCGAGGCTGACGGCCGCCGCAAAGCCCGCAGCCCCACGGGCTGTGGGGCCACGCGAGCGGCTGCCAAAGAGCTTTCCAACGAGGCACGGCTTTCCCTCCTGGCTCTTCGGGCGTGGGAGGTGTCGCCAGAGCCGCGGCCCTACCGGAAAATGCTTCGCAGGCTAGCGCGGCGGCCCCACCTGGGCGCTGGTGTCGCCCAGGCTGACTGCCGCCGCAAAGCCCGCAGCCCCACGGGCTGTGGGGCCACACGAGCGGCTGCCAAAGAGCTTTCCAACGAGGCACGGCTTTCCCTCCTGGCTCTTCGGCCGTGGGAGCTGTCGCCAGAGCCGCGGCCCTACCGGAAAATGCTTCGCAGGCTGGCGCGGCGGCGCCACGTGGGCGCCGGTGGCACTGAGGCTGACGGCCGCCGCAAAGCCCGCAGCCCCACGGGCAGTGGGGCCACGCGAGCGGCTGCCAAAGAGCTTTCCAACGAGGCACGGCTTTCCCTCCTGGCTCTTCGGGCGTGGGAGCTGTCACCAGAGCCGCGGCCCTACCGGAAAATGATTCGCAGGCTGGCGCGGCGGTGCAACGTGGGCGGCGGTGGCACTGAGGCTGACGGCCGCCGTAAAGCCCGCAGCCCCATGGGCTGTGGGGCCACGTGAGTGGCTGCCAAAGAGCTTTCCAACGAGGCATGGCTTTCCCTCCTGGCTCTTCGGGCGTGGGAGCTGTCGCCAGAGACGCGGCCCTACCGGAAAATGCTTCGCAGGCTGGCGCAGCGGCCCCACGTGGGCGCCGGTGGCGCCGAGGCTGACAGCCGCCGAAAAGCCCGCAGCCCCATGGGCTGTGGGGCCACGCGAGCGGCTGCCAAAGAGCTTTCCAATGAGGCACGGCTTTCCCTCCTGGCTCTTTGGCCGTGGGAGATGTCACCAGAGACGCGGCCCTACCGGAAAATGCTTCGCAGGCTGGCGCGGTGGCACAACGTGGGCGCCGGTGGCGCCGAGGCTGACGGCCGCCGCAAAGCCCGCAGCCCCATGGGCTGTGGGGCCACGCGAGCGGCTGCCAAAGAGCTTTCCAACGAGGCACGGCTTTCCCTCCTGGCTCTTCGGGTGTGGGAGCTGTCGCCAGAGACGCGGCCCTAACGGAAAATGCTTTGCAGGCTGGCGCGGTCGTGCCACGTGGGCGCCGGTGGCGCCGACGCTGACAGCCGCCGGAAAGCCCGCAGCCCCACGGTCTGTGGGGCCACACGAGCGGCTGCCAAAGAGCTTTCCATTGAGGCACGTCTTTCCCTCCTGGCTCTTCGGGCGTGGGAGCTGTCGCCAGAGCCGCGGCCCTACCGGAAAATGCTTTGCAGGCTGGCGTGGCGGCCCGACGTGGGCGCCGGTCGCGCCCAGGCTGACGGCCGCCGCAAAGCCCGCAGCCCCACGGGCTGTGGGGCCACACGAGCGGCTGCCAAAGAGCTTTCCAACGAGGCACGGCTTTCCCTCCTGGCTCTTCGGCCGTGGGAGCTGTCGCCAGAGACGCGGCCCTACCGGAAAATGCTTCGCAGGCTGGCGCGGCGGCGCCACGTGGGCGCCGGTGGCGCCGAGGCTGACGGCCGCCACAAAGCCAGCACCCCCACAGGCGTTAGGGCCATGCGAGTGGCTGCCAAAGAGCTTTCCAACGAGGCACGGCTTTCCCTCCTGGCTCTTCGGGCGTGGGAGCTGTCACCAGAGACGCGGCCCTACCGGAAAATGCTTCGCAGGCTGGCGCAGCGGCGCAATGTGGGCGCCGGTGGCGCCGAGGCTGACGGCCGCCGCAAAGCCCGCAGCCCCACAGGCTTTTGGGCCATGCGAGTGGCTGCCAAAGAGCTTTCCAACGAGGCACGGCTTTCCCACCTGCCTCTTCGGGCGTGGGAGCTGTCGCCAGAGCCGCGGCCCTACCGGAAAATGCTTCGCATGCTGGCGCGGCGGCCCGATGTGGGCGTCGGTGGCGCCCAGGCTGACGGCCGCCGCAAAGCCCGCAGCCCCACGGGCTGTGGGGCCACGCGAGCGGCTGCCAAAGAGCTTTCCAACGAGGCACGGCTTTCCCTCCTGGCTCTTCGGGCGTGGGAGCTGTCGCCAGAGCCGCGGCCCTACCGGAAAATGCTTCGCAGGCTGGTGCAGTGGCCCCACGTGGGCGCCGGTGGCGCCGAGGCTGACGGTTGCCGGAAAGCCCGCAGCCCCACGGGCTGTGGGGCCACGCGCGTGGCTGCCAAGGAGCTTTCCAAAGAGGCACGGCTTTCCCTCCTGGCTCTTCGGGCGTGGGAGCTGTCGCCAGAGACGCGTCCCTACCGGAAAATGCTTTGCAGGCTGGTGCAGCGGCCCCACGTGGGCGCCGGTGGCGCCGAGGCTGACGGCCGCCGCAAAGCCCGCAGCCCCACGGGCTGTGGGGCCACGCGAGCGGCTGCCAAAGAGCTTTCCAACGAGGCACGGCTTTCCCTCCTGGCTCTTCGGGCGTGGGAGCTGTCGCCAGAGCCGCGGCCCTACCGGAAAATGCTTCGCAGGCTAGCGCGGCGGCCCCACCTGGGCGCTGGTGTCGCCCAGGCTGACTGCCGCCGCAAAGCCCGCAGCCCCACGGGCTGTGGGGCCACGCGAGTGGCTGCCAAAGAGCTTTCCAACGAGGCACGGCTTTCCCTCCTGGATCTTCGGGCGTGGGAGCTGTCGCCAGAGCCGTGGCCCTACTGGAAAATGCTTCGCAGGCTGGCGCGGTCGTGCCACGTGGGCGCTGGTGTCGCCCAGGCTGACGGCCGCTGAAAAGCCCGCAGCCCCACGGGCTGTGGGGCCACGTGAGTGGCTGCCAAAGAGCTTTCCAACGAGGCATGGCTTTCCCTCCTGGCTTTTCGGGCGTGGGAGCTGTCGCCAGAGACGCGGCCCTACCAGAAAATGCTTCGCAGGCTAGCGCGGCGGCGCAATGTGGGCGCCGGTGGCGCCGAGGCTGACGGCCGTCGCAAAGCCCGCAGCCCCATGGGCTGTGGGGCCACGCGAACGGCTGCCAGAGAGCTTTCCAACGAGGCACAGCTTTCCCTCCTGGCTCTTCGGGCGTGGGAGCTGTCGCCAGAGCCGCGGCCCTACCGGAAAATGCTTCGCAGGCTGGCGCGTGGCGCAACGTGGGCGCCGGTGGCGCCGAGGCTGACGGCAGCCGCAAAGCCCGCAGCCCCATGGGCTGTGGGGCCACGCGAGCGGCTGCCAAAGAGCTTTCCAACGAGGCACAGCTTTCCCTCCTGGCTCTTCGGGCGTGGGAGCTGTCGCCAGAGCCGCGGCCCTACCGGAAAATGCTTTGCAGGCAGGCGCGGCGGCCCGACGTGGGCGCCGGTGGCGCCCAGGCTGACGGCCGCCGCAAAGCCCGCAGCCCCACGGGCTGTGGGGCCACACGAGCGGCTGCCAAAGAGCTTTCCAAAGAGGCACGGCTTTCCCTCCTGGCTCTTTGGCCGTGGGAGCTGTCGCCAGAGCCGCGGCCCTACCGGAAAATGCTTTGCAGGCTGGCGCGGCGGCGCCACGTGGGCGCCGATGGCGCCGAGGCTGACGGCCGCCACAAAGCCCGCAGCCCCACAGGCTTTAGGGCCATGTGAGTGGCTGCCAAAGAGCTTTCCAACGAGGCACGGCTTTCCCTCCTGGCTCTTTGGGCGTGGGAGCTGTCGCCAGAGCCGCGGCCCTACCGGAAAATGCTTTGCAGGCTGGCGCAGCGGCGCAACGTGGGCGCCGGTGGCGCCGAGGCTGACGGCCGCCGCAAAGCCCGCAGCCCCACGGGCTTTAGGACCATGCGAGTGGCTACCAAAGAGCTTTCCAACGAGGCACGGCTTTCCCTCCTGGCTCTTCGGGCGTGGGAGCTGTCGCCAGAGCCGCGGCCCTACCGGAAAGTGCTTCGCAGTCTGGCGCGGCAGCGCCACGTGGGCGCTGGTGGCGCTGAGGCTGACGGCCGCCGGAAAGCCCGCAGCCCCACGGGCTGTGGGGCCACGTGAGTGGCTGCCAAAGAGCTTTCCAACGAGGCACGGCTTTCCCTCCTGGCTCTTCGGGCGTGGGAGCTGTCGCCAGAGACGCGGCCCTACCGGAAAATGCTTCGCAGGCTGGTGCGGTCGTGCCACGTGGGCGCCGGTGGCGCCGAGGCTGACAGCCGCCGGAAAGCCCGCAGCCCCATGGGCTGTGGGGCCACGCGAGCGGCTGCCAAAGAGCTTTCCAACGAGGCACGGCTTTCCCTCCTGGCTCCTCGGGTGTGGGAGCTGTCGCCAGAGCCGCGGCCCTACCGGAAAATGCTTCGCACGCTGGCGCGGCGGCCCCACCTGGGCGCCGGTGTCGCCCAGGCTGACGGCCGCCGCAAAGCCCGCAGCCCCACGGGCTGTGGGGCCACGCGAGCGGCTGCCAAAGAGCTTTCCAACGAGGCACGGCTTTCCCTCCTGGCTCTTCGGGCGTGGGAGCTGTCGCCAGAGCCGCGGCCCTACCGGAAAATGCTTCGCAGGCTGGCGCGGCGGCGCCACGTGGGCGCCGGTGGCACTGAGGCTGACGGCCGCCGCAAAGCCCGCAGCCCCACAGGCATTAGGGCGATGCGAGTGGCTGCCAAAGAGCTTTCCAACGAGGCACGGCTTTCCCTCCTGGCTCTTCGGGCGTGGGAGCTGTCGCCAGAGCCGCGGCCCTACCGGAAAATGCTTCGCAGGCTGGCGCGGCGGCCCGACGTGGGCGCCGGTGGCGCCCAGGCTGACGGCCGCCGGAAAGCCCGCAGCCCCACGGGCTGTGGGGCCACACGAGCGGCTGCCAAAGAGCTTTCCAACGAGGCACGGCTTTCCCTCCTGGCTCTTCGGGCGTGGGAGCTGTCGCCAGAGCCGCGGCCCTACCGGAAAATGCTTCGCAGGCTGGCGCGTGGCGCAATGTGGGCGCCGGTGGCGCCGAGGCTGACGGCCGCCGCAAAGCCCGCAGCCCCATGGGCTGTGGGGCCACGCGAGCGGCTGCCAAAGAGCTTTCCAACGAGGCACGGCTTTCCCTCCTGGCTCTTCGGGCGTGGGAGCTGTCGCCAGAGACGCGGCCCTACCGGAAAATGCTTCGCAGGCTGGCACGGCGGCGCCACGTGGGCGCCGGTGTCGCCCAGGCTGACGGCCGCCGGAAAGCCCGCAGCCCCATGGGCTGTGGGGCCACGCGAGCGGCTGCCAAAGAGCTTTCCAACGAGGCACGGCTTTCCCTCCTGGCTCTTTGGCCGTGGGAGCTGTCGCCAGAGACGCGGCCCTACCGGAAAATGCTTCGCAGGCTAGCGCGGTCGTGCCACGTGGGCGCCGGTGGCGCCGACGCTGACAGCCGCCGGAAAGCCCGCAGCCCCACGGGCTCTGGGGCCACACGAGCGGCTGCCAAAGAGCTTTCCAATGAGGCATGGCTTTCCCTCCTGGCTCTTCGGGCGTGGGAGCTGTCGCCAGAGCTGCGGCCCTACCAGAAAATGCTTTCCAGGCTGGCGTGGCGGCCCGACGTGGGCGCCAGTCGCGCCCAGGCTGACGGCCGCCGCAAAGCCCGCAGCCCCACGGGCTGTGGGGCCACACGAGCGGCTGCCAAAGAGCTTTCCAACGAGGCACGGCTTTCCCTCCTGGCTCTTCGGGCGTGGGAGCTGTCGCCAGAGCCGCGGCCCTACCGGAAAATGCTTCGCAGGCTGGCGCGGCGGCGCCACGTGGGCGCCGGTGGCGCCGAGGCTGACGGCCGCCACAAAGCCAGCACCCCCACAGGCTTTAGGGCCATGCGAGTGGCTGCCAAAGAGCTTTCCAACGAGGCACGGCTTTCCCTCCTGGCTCTTCGGGCGTGGGAGCTGTCGCCAGAGCCGCGGCCCTACCGGAAAATGCTTCGCAGGCTGGCGCAGCGGCGCAATGTGGGCGCCGGTGGCGCCGAGGCTGACGGCCGCCGCAAAGCCCGCAGCCCCACAGGCTTTAGGGCGATGCGAGTGGCTGCCAAAGAGCTTTCCAACGAGGCACGGCTTTCCCTCCTGGCTCTTCGGGCGTGGGAGCTGTCGCCAGAGACGCGGCCCTACCGGAAAATGCTTCGCATGCTGGCGCGGCGGCCCGATGTGGGCGTCGGTGGCGCCCAGGCTGACGGCCGCCGCAAAGCCCGCAGCCCCACGGGCTGTGGGGCCACGCGAGCGGCTGCCAAAGAGCTTTCCAACGAGGCACGGCTTTCCCTCCTGGCTCTTCGGGCGTGGGAGCTGTCGCCAGAGACGCGGCCCTACCGGAAAATGCTTCGCAGGCTGGTGCAGCGGCCCCACGTGGGCGCCGGTGGCGCCGAGGCTGACGGTTGCCGGAAAGCCCGCAGCCCCACGGGCTGTGGGGCCACGCGCGTGGCTGCCAAAGAGCTTTCCAACGAGGCACGGCTTTCCCTCCTGGCTCTTCGGGCGTGGGAGCTGTCGCCAGAGACGCGTCCCTACCGGAAAATGCTTTGCAGGCTGGTGCAGCGGCCCCACGTGGGCGCCGGTGGCGCCGAGGCTGACGGCCGCCGCAAAGCCCGCAGCCCCACGGGCTGTGGGGCCACGCGAGCGGCTGCCAAAGAGCTTTCCAACGAGGCACGGCTTTCCCTCCTGGCTCTTTGGGCGTGGGAGCTGTCGCCAGAGCCGCGGCCCTACCGGAAAATGCTTCGCAGGCTAGCGCGGCGGCCCCACCTGGGCGCCGGTGTCGCCCAGGCTGACTGCCGCCGCAAAGCCCGCAGCCCCACGGGCTGTGGGGCCACGCGAGTGGCTGCCAAAGAGCTTTCCAACGAGGCACGGCTTTCCCTCCTGGATCTTCGGGCGTGGGAGCTGTCGCCAGAGCCGTGGCCCTACTGGAAAATGCTTCGCAGGCTGGCGCGGTCGTGCCACGTGGGCGCTGGTGTCGCCCAGGCTGACGGCCGCTGAAAAGCCCGCAGCCCCATGGGCTGTGGGGCCACGTGAGTGGCTGCCAAAGAGCTTTCCAACGAGGCATGGCTTTCCCTCCTGGCTTTTCGGGCGTGGGAGCTGTCGCCAGAGACGCGGCCCTACCAGAAAATGCTTCGCAGGCTAGCGCGGCGGCGCAATGTGGGCGCCGGTGGCGCCGAGGCTGACGGCCGTCGCAAAGCCCGCAGCCGCATGGGCTGTGGGGCCACGCGAACGGCTGCCAGAGAGCTTTCCAACGAGGCACGGCTTTCCCTCCTGGCTCTTCGGGCGTGGGAGCTGTCGCCAGAGCCGCGGCCCTACCGGAATATGCTTCGCAGGCTGGCGCGTGGCGCAACGTGGGCGCCGGTGGCGCCGAGGCTGACGGCAGCCGCAAAGCCCGCAGCCCCATGGGCTGTGGGGCCACGCGAGCGGCTGCCAAAGAGCTTTCCAACGAGGCACAGCTTTCCCTCCTGGCTCTTCGGGCGTGGGAGCTGTTGCCAGAGCCGCAGCCCTACCGGAAAATGCTTTGCAGGCTGGCGCGGCGGCCCGACGTGGGCCCCCGTGATGCCGAGGCTGACGGCCGCCGCAAAGCCCGCAGCCCCATGGGCTGTGGGGCCACACGAACGGCTGCCAAAGAGCTTTCCAAAGAGGCACGGCTTTCCCTCCTGGCTCTTCGGCCGTGGGAGCTGTCGCCAGAGCCGCGGCCCTACCGGAAAATGCTTCGCAGGCTGGCGCGGCGGCGCCACGTGGGCGCCGATGGCGCCCAGGCTGACGGCCGCCACAAAGCCCGCAGCCCCACGGGCTGTGGGGCCACGTGAGTGGCTGCCAAAGAGCTTTCCAACGAGGCACGGCTTTCCCTCCTGGCTCTTCGGGCGTGGGAGCTGTCGCCAGAGCCGCGGCCCTACCGGAAAATGCTTCGCAGGCTGGCGCGGTAGCGCCACGTGGGCGCCGGTGGCGCCGAGGCTGACAGCCGCCGAAAAGCCCGCAGCCCCATGGGCTGTGGGGCCACGCGAGCGGCTGCCAAAGAGCTTTCCAACGAGGCACGGCTTTCCCTCCTGGCTCTTTGGCCGTGGGAGATGTCGCCAGAGCCGCGGCCCTACCGGAAAATGCTTCGCAGGCTGGCGCGGTGGCGCAACGTGGGCGCCGGTGGCGCCGAGGCTGACGGCCGCCCAAAAGCCCGCAGCCCAATGGGCTGTGGGGCCACGCGAACGGCTGCCAAAGAGCTTTCCAACGAGGCACGGCTTTCCCTCCTGGCTCTTCGGGCGTGGGAGCTGTCGCCAGAGCTGCGGCCCTACCGGAAAATGCTTCGCAGGCTGGCGCGGTCGCGCCATGTGGGCGCCGGTGGCGCCGAGGCTGACAGCCGCCGGAAAGCCCGCAGCCCCATGGGCTGTGGGGCCACGCGAGCGGCTGCCAAAGAGCTTTCCAACGAGGCATGGCTTTCCCTCCTGGCTCTTTGGCCGTGGGAGCTGTCGCCAGAGCCGCGGCCCTACCGGAAAATGCTTCGCAGGCTGGCGCGGTGGCGCAACGTGGGCGCCGGTGGCGCCGAGGCTGACGGCCGCCGGAAAGCCCGCAGCCCCATGGGCTGTGGGGCCACGCGAGCGGCTGCCAAAGAGCTTTCCAACGAGGCACGGCTTTCCCTCCTGGCTCTTCGGGCGTGGGAGCTGTCGCCAGAGCCGCGGCCCTACCGGAAAATGCTTCGCAGGCTGGCGCGGTCGTGCCACGTGGGCGCCGGTGGCGCCGAGGCTGACAGCCGCCGGAAAGCCCGCAGCCCCACGGGCTGTGGGGCCACACGAGCGGCTGCCAAAGAGCTTTCCAACGAGGCACGTCTTTCCCTCCTGGCTCTTCGGGCGTGGGAGCTATCGCCAGAGCCGCGGCCCTACCGGAAAATGCTTTGCAGGCTGGCGCGGTCGCGCCACGTGGGCGCCGGTGGCGCCGAGGCTGACAGCCGCCGAAAAGCCCGCAGCCCCATGGGCTGTGGGGCCACGCGAGCGGCTGCCAAAGAGCTTTCCAACGAGGCACGGCTTTCCCTCCTGGCTCTTTGGCCGTGGGAGATGTCGCCAGAGCCGCGGCCCTACCGGAAAATGCTTCGCAGGCTGGCGCGGTGGCGCAAAGTGGGCGCCGGTGGCGCCGAGGCTGACGGCCGCCCGAAAGCCCGCAGCCCCATGGGCTGTGGGGCCACGCGAGCGGCTGCCAAAGAGCTTTCCAACGAGGCACGGCTTTCCCTCCTGGCTCTTCGGGCGTGGGAGCTGTCGCCAGAGCCGCGGCCCTACCGGAAAATGCTTCGCAGGCTGGCGCGGTCGTGCCACGTGGGCGCCGGTGGCGCCGAGGCTGACAGCCGCCGGAAAGCCCGCAGCCCCACGGGCTGTGGGGCCACACGAGCGGCGGCCAAAGAGCTTTCCAATGAGGCATGGCTTTCCCTCCTGGCTCTTCGGGCGTGGGAGCTGTCGCCAGAGCCGCGGCCGTACCGGAAAATGCTTCGCAGACTGGCGCGGCGGCGCCACGTGGGCGCCGGTGGCGCCCAGGCTGACGGCCGCCGCAAAGCCCGCAGCCCCACGGGCTGTGGGGCCACGCGAGCGGCTGCCAAAGAGCTTTCCAAAGAGGCACGGCTTTCCCTCCTGGCTCTTCGGGCGTGGGAGCTGTCGCCAGAGCCGCGGCCCTACCGGAAAATGCTTCGCAGGCTAGCGCGGCGGCCCCACCTGGGAGCCGGTGTCGCCCAGGCTGACGGCCGCCGCAAAGCCCGCAGCCCCACGGGCTGTGGGGCCACGCGAGTGGCTGCCAAAGAGCTTTCCAATGAGGCACGGCTTTCCCTCCTGGCTCTTCAGGCGTGGGAGCTGTCGCCAGAGCCGTGGCCCTACCGGAAAATGCTTCGCAGGCTGGCGCGGCGGCCCCACGTGGGCGTTGGTGTCGCCCAGGCTGACGGCCGCCGCAAAGCCCGCAGCCCCACGGGCTGTGGGGCCACGTGAGTGGCTGCCAAAGAGCTTTCCAACGAGGCACGGCTTTCCCTCCTGGCTTTTCGGGCGTGGGAGCTGTCGCCAGAGACGCGGCCCTACCAGAAAATGCTTCGCAGGCTGGCGCGGCGGCGCAATGTGGGCGCCGGTGGCGCCGAGGCTGACGGCCGCCGGAAATCCCGCAGCCCCACGGGCTGTGGGGCCACGCGAGCGGCTGCCAAAGAGCTTTCCAACGAGGCATGGCTTTCCCTCCTGGCTCTTCGGGCGTGGGAGCTGTCGCCAGAGACGCGGCCCTACCGGAAAATGCTTCGCAGGCTGGCGCAGCGGCCCCACGTGGGCGCCGGTGGCGCCGAGGCTGACGGCCGCCGCAAAGCCCGCAGCCCCACGGGCTGTGGGGCCATGCGAGCGGCTGCCAAAGAGCTTTCCAACGAGGCACGGCTTTCCCTCCTGGCTCTTCGGGCGTGGGAGCTGTCGCCAGAGACGCGGCCCTACCGGAAAATGCTTCGCAGGCTGGCGCAGCAGCGCAATGTGGGCGCCGGTGGCGCCGAGGCTGACGGCCGCCGCAAAGCCCGCAGCCCCACAGGCTTTTGGGCCATGCGAGTGGCTGCCAAAGATCTTTCCAACGAGGCACGGCTTTCCCTCCTGCCTCTTCGGGCATGGGAGCTGTCGCCAGAGCCGCGGCCCTACGGGAAAATGCTTCGCAGGCTGGCGCGGCGGCCCGATGTGGGCGCCGGTGGCGCCCAGGCTGACGGCCGCCGCAAAGCCCGCAGCCCCACGGGCTGTGGGGCCACGCGAGCGGCTGCCAAAGAGCTTTCCAACGAGGCACGGCTTTCCCTCCTGGCTCTTCAGGCGTGGGAGCTGTCGCCAGAGACGCGGCCCTACCGGAAAATGCTTCGCAGGCTGGCGCAGCGGCCCCACGTGGGCGCCGGTGGCGCCGAGGCTGACGGCCGCCGGAAAGCCCGCAGCCCCACGGGCTGTGGGGCCACGCGAGCGGCTGCCAAAGAGCTTTCCAACGAGGCACGGCTTTCCCTCCTGGCTCTTCGGGCGTGGGAGCTGTCGCCAGAGCCGCGGCCCTACCGGAAAATGCTTCGCAGGCTAGCGCGGTGACCCCACCTGGGAGCCGGTGTCGCCCAGGCTGACGGCCGCCGCAAAGCCCGCAGCCCCACGGGCTGTGGGGCCACGCGAGTGGCTGCCAAAGAGCTTTCCAATGAGGCACGGCTTTCCCTCCTGGCTCTTCAGGCGTGGGAGCTGTCGCCAGAGCCGTGGCCCTACCGGAAAATGCTTCGCAGGCTGGCGCGGCGGCGCAATGTGGGCGCCGGTGGCGCCGAGGCTGACGGCCGCCGCAAAGGCCGCAGCCGCATGGGCTGTGGGGCCACGCGAGCGGCTGCAAAGAGCTTTCCAACGAGGCACGGCTTTCCCTCCTGGCTCTTCAGGCGTGGGAGCTGTCGCCAGAGCCGCGGCCCTACCGGAAAATGCTTCGCAGGCTGGCGCGTGGCGCAACGTGGGCGCCGGTGGCGCCGAGGCTGACGGCAGCCGCAAAGCCCGCAGCCCCATGGGCTGTGGGGCCACACGAGCGGCTGCCAAAGAGCTTTCCAACGAGGCACAGCTTTCCCTCCTGGCTCTTCGGGCATGGGGGCTGTCGCCAGAGCCGCGGCCCTACCGGAAAATGCTTCGCAGGCTGGCGCGTGGCGCAACGTGGGCGCCGGTGGCGCCGAGGCTGACGGCAGCCGCAAAGCCCGCAGCCCCATGGGCTGTGGGGCCACGCGAGCGGCTGCCAAAGAGCTTTCCAACGAGGCACAGCTTTCCCTCCTGGCTCTTCGGGCGTGGGAGCTGTCGCCAGAGCCGCGGCCCTACCGGAAAATGCTTCGCAGGCTGGCGCGGCGGCGCCACGTGGGCGCCGGTGGCGCCGAGGCTGACGGCCGCCACAAAGCCAACACCCCCACAGGCTTTAGGGCCATGCGAGTGGCTGCCAAAGAGCTTTCCAACGAGGCACGGCTTTCCCTCGTGGCTCTTCGGGCGTGGGAGCTGTCGCCAGAGCCGCGGCCCTACCGGAAAATGCTTCGCAGGCTGGCGCAGCAGCGCAATGTGGGCGCCGGTGGCGGCGAGGCTGACGGCCGCCGCAAAGCCCGCAGCCCCACAGGCTTTTGGGCCATGCGAGTGGCTGCCAAAGAGCTTTCCAACGAGGCATGGCTTTCCCTCCTGCCTCTTCGGGCATGGGAGCTGTCGCCAGAGCCGCGGCCCTACGGGAAAATGCTTCGCAGGCTGGCGCGGCGGCCCGATGTGGGCGCCGGTGGCGCCCAGGCTGACGGCCGCCGCAAAGCCCGCAGCCCCACGGGCTGTGGGGCCACGCGAGCGGCTGCCAAAGAGCTTTCCAACGAGGCATGGCTTTCCCTCCTGGCTCTTCAGGCGTGGGAGCTGTCGCCAGAGCCGCGGCCCTACCGGAAAATGCTTCGCAGGCTGGCGCAGCGGCCCCACCTGGGCGCCGGTGGCGCCGAGGCTGACGGCCGCCGGAAAGCCCGCAGCCCCACGGGCTGTGGGGCCACGCGAGCGGCTGCCAAAGAGCTTTCCAACGAGGCACGGCTTTCCCTCCTGGCTCTTCGGGCGTGGGAGCTGTCGCCAGAGCCGCGGCCCTACCGGAAAATGCTTCGCAGGCTAGCGCGGCGGCCCCACCTGGGCGCCGGTGTCGCCCAGGCTGACGGCCGCCGCAAAGCCCGCAGCCCCACGGGCTGTGGGGCCACGCGAGTGGCTGCCAAAGAGCTTTCCAATGAGGCACGGCTTTCCCTCCTGGCTCTTCAGGCGTGGGAGCTGTCGCCAGAGCCGTGGCCCTACCGGAAAATGCTTCGCAGGCTGGCGCGGCGGCCCCACGTGGGCGCTGGTGTCGCCCAGGCTGACGGCCGCCGCAAAGCCCGCAGCCCCACGGGCTGTGGGGCCACGTGAGTGGCTGCCAAAGAGCTTTCCAACGAGGCACGGCTTTCCCTCCTGGCTTTTCGGGCGTGGGAGCTGTCGCCAGAGACGCGGCCCTACCAGAAAATGCTTCGCAGACTGGCGCGGCGGCGCAATGTGGGCGCCGGTGGCGCCGAGGCTGACGGCCGCCGCAAAGCCCGCAGCCGCATGGGCTGTGGGGCCACGCGAGCGGCTGCCAAAGAGCTTTCCAACGAGGCACGGCTTTCCCTCCTGGCTCTTCGGGCATGGGAGCTGTCGCCAGAGCCGCGGCCCTACCGGAAAATGCTTCGCAGGCTGGCGCGTGGCGCAACGTGGGCGCCGGTGGCGCCGAGGCTGACGGCAGCCGCAAAGCCCGCAGCCCCACGGGCTGTGGGGCCACGCGAGCGGCTGCCAAAGAGCTTTCCAACGAGGCACAGCTTTCCCTCCTGGCTCTTCGGGCATGGGAGCTGTCGCCAGAGCCGCGGCCCTACCGGAAAATGCTTCGCAGGCTGGCGCGTGGCGCAACGTGGGCGCCGGTCGCGCCCAGGCTGACGTCCGCCGCAAAGCCCGCAGCCCCACAGGCTTTAGGGCCATGCGAGTGGCTGCCAAAGAGCTTTCCAACGAGGCACGGCTTTCCCTCCTGGCTCTTCGGGCGTGGGAGCTGTCGCCAGAGCCGCGGCCCTACCGGAAAATGCTTCGCAGGCTGGCGCAGCGGAGCAACGTGGGCGCCGGTGTCGCCCAGGCTGACGGCCGCCGCAAAGCCCGCAGCCCCACAGGCTTTAGGGCCATGCGAGTGGCTGCCAAAGAGCTTTCCAACGAGGCACGGCTTTCCCTCCTGCCTCTTCGGGCGTGGGAGCTGTCGCCAGAGCCGCGGCCCTACCGGAAAATGCTTCGCAGGCTGGCGCGGCGGCCCTATGTGGGCACCGGTGGTGCCCAGGCTGACGGCCGCCGCAAAGCCCGCAGCCCCACGGGCTGTGGGGCCACGCGAGCGGCTGCCAAAGAGCTTTCCAACGAGGCACGGCTTTCCCTCCTGGCTCTTCAGGCGTGGGAGCTGTCGCCAGAGCCGCGGCCCTACCGGAAAATGCTTCGCAGGCTGGCGCAGCGGTGCCACGTGGGCGCAGGTGGCGCCGAGGCTGACGGCCGCCGGAAAGCCCGCAGCCCCACGGGCTGTGGGGCCACGCGAGCGGCTGCCAAAGAGCTTTCCAACGAGGCACGGCTTTCCCTCCTGGCTCTTCGGGCGTGGGAGCTATCGCCAGAGCCGCGGCCCTACCGGAAAATGCTTCGCAGGCTAGCGCGGCGGCCCCACCTGGGCGCCGGTGTCGCCCAGGCTGACGGCCGCCGCACAGCCCGCAGCCCCACGGGCTGTGGGGCCACGCGAGCGGCTGCCAAAGAGCTTTCCAACGAGGCACGGCTTTCCCTCCTGGCTCTTCGGGCGTGGGAGCTGTCGCCAGAGCTGCGGCCCTACCGGAAAATGCTTCGCAGGCTGGCGCGGCGGCGCAACGTGGGCGCCGGTGGCACTGAGGCTGACGGCCGCCGCAAAGCCCGCAGCCCCATGGGCTGTGGGGCCACGCAAGCGGCTGCCAAAGTGCTTTCCAACGAGGCACGGCTTTCCCTCCTGGCTCTTCGGGCGTGGGAGCTGTCGCCAGAGCCGCGGCCCTACCGGAAAATGCTTCGCAGGCTAGCCCGGCGGCCCGACGTAGGCGCCGATGGCGCCGAGGCTGACGGCCGCCGGAAAGCCCGCAGCCCCACGGGCTGTGGGGCCACACGAGCGGCTGCCAAAGAGCTTTCCAACGAGGCACGGCTTTCCCTCCTGGCTCTTCGGCCGTGGGAGCTGTCGCCAGAGCCGCGGCCCTACCGGAAAATGCTTCGCAGGCTGGCGCGGCGGCGCCACGTGGGCGCCGGTGGCGCCGAGGCTGAGGGCCGCCACAAAGCCAGCACCCCCACAGGCTTTAGGGCCATGCGAGTAGCTGCCAAAGAGCTTTCCAACGAGGCACGGCTTTCCCTCCTGGCTCTTCGGGCGTGGGAGCTGTCGCCAGAGCCGCGGCCCTACCGGAAAATGCTTCGCAGGCTGGCACAGCGGTGCAATGTGGGCGACGGTGGCCCCGAGGCTGACGGCCGCCGCAAAGCCCGCAGCCCCACAGGCTTTTGGGCCATGCGAGTGGCTGCCAAAGAGCTTTCCAACGAGGCACGGCTTTCCCTCCTGGCTCTTCAGGCGTGGGAGCTGTCGCCAGAGCCGCGGCCCTACCGGAAAATGCTTCGCAGGCTGGTGCAGCGGTGCCACGTGGGCGCCGGTGGCGCCGAGGCTGACGGTTGCCAGAAAGCCCGCAGCCCCACGGGCTGTGGGGCCACGCGCGTGGCTGCCAAAGAGCTTTCCAACGAGGCACGGCTTT
This sequence comes from Larus michahellis, assembly GCF_964199755.1. Taxonomy (NCBI): domain Eukaryota; kingdom Metazoa; phylum Chordata; class Aves; order Charadriiformes; family Laridae; genus Larus; species Larus michahellis. The sequence goes on from NW_027436216.1 coordinate 1,050,997, forward strand.
CCCTCCTGGCTCTTCGGGCGTGGGAGCTGTCGCCAGAGACGCGGCCCTACCGGAAAATGCTTCTCTGGCTGGTGCAGCGGCCCCACGTGGGCGCCGGTGGCGCCGAGGCTGACGGCCGCCGCAAAGCCCGCAGCCCCACGGGCTGTGCGGCCACGCGAGCGGCTGCCAAAGAGCTTTCCAACGAGGCACGGCTTTCCCTCCTGGCTCTTCGGGCGTGGGAGCTGTCACCAGAGCTGCGGCCCTACCGGAAAATGCTTCGCAGGCTAGCGCGGCGGCCCCACCTGGGCGCCGGTGTCGCCCAGGCTGACGGCCGCCGCAAAGCCCGCAGCCCCACGGGCTGTGGGGCCACGCGAGTGGCTGCCAAAGAGCTTTCCAACGAGGCACGGCTTTCCCTCCTGGCTCTTCGGGCGTGGGAGCTGTCGCCAGAGCCGTGGCCCTACCGGAAAATGCTTTGCAGGCTGGCGCGGCGGCCCCACGTGGGCGCTGGTGTCGCCGAGGCTGACGGCCGCTGAAAAGCCCGCAGCCCCACGGGCTGTGGGGCCACGTGAGTGGCTGCCAAAGAGCTTTCCAACGAGGCACGGCTTTCCCTCCTGGCTTTTCGGGCGTGGGAGCTGTCGCCAGAGACGCGGCCCTACCGGAACATGCTTCGCAGGCTGACGCGTGGCGCAACGTGGGCGCCGGTGGCGCCGAGGCTGACGGCCGCCGCAAAGCCCGCAGCCCCATGGGCTGTGGGGCCACGCGAGCGGCTGCCAAAGAGCTTTCCAACGAGGCACAGCTTTCCCTCCTGGCTCTTCGGGCGTGGGAGCTGTCGCCAGAGCCGCGGCCCTACCGGAAAATGCTTTGCAGGCTGGCGCGGCGGCCCGACGTGGGCGCCGGTCGCGCCCAGGCTGACGGCCGCCACAAAACCCGCAGCCCCACGGGCTGTGGGGCCACACGAGCGGCTGCCAAAGAGCTTTCCAAAGAGGCACGGCTTTCCCTCCTGGCTCTTCAGCCGTGGGAGCTGTCGCCAGAGCCGCGGCCCTACCGGAAAATGCTTCGCAGGCTGGCGCGGCGGCGCCACGTGGGCGCCGATGGCGCCGAGGCTGACGGCCGCCGCAAAGCCCGCAGCCCCACAGGCTTTAGGGCCATGCGAGTGGCTGCCAAAGAGCTTTCCAATGCGGCACGGCTTTCCCTCCTGGCTCTTCGGGCGTGGGAGCTGTCGCCAGAGCCGCGGCCCTACCGGAAAATGCTTCGCAGGCTGGCGCAGCGGCGCAATGTGGGCGCCGGTGGCGCCGAGGCTGACGGCCGCCGCAAAGCCCGCAGCCCCACGGGCTTTAGGGCCATGCGAGTGGCTACCAAAGAGCTTTCCAACGAGGCACGGCTTTCCCTCCTGGCTCTTCGGGCGTGGGAGCTGTCGCCAGAGCCGCGGCCCTACCGGAAAATGCTTCGCAGGCTGGCGTGGCGGCCCGACGTGGGCGCCGGTGGCGCCGAGGCTGACGGCCGCCGCAAAGCCCACAGCCCCACGGGCTGTGGGGCCACGCGAGCGGCTGCCAAAGGGCTTTCCAACGAGGCACGGCTTTCCCTCCTGGCTCTTTGGCCGTGGGAGCTGTCGCCAGAGCCGCGGCCCTACCGGAAAGTGCTTCGCAGGCTGGCGCGGCGGCGACACGTCGGCGCCGATGGCGCCGAGGCTGACGGCCGCCGCAAAGCCCGCAGCCCCACGGGCTGTGGGGCCACGTGAGTGGCTGCGAAAGAGCTTTCCAACGAGGCACGGCTTTCCCTCCTGGCTCTTCGGGCGTGGGAGCTGTCACCAGAGACGCGGCCCTACCGGAAAATGCTTCGCAGGCTGGCGCGGCGGCGCCACCTGGGCGCCGGTGGCACCGAGGCTGACGGCCGCCGCAAAGCCCGCAGCCCCACAGGCTTTAGGGCCATGCGAGCGGCTGCCAAAGAGCTTTCCAACGAGGCACAGCTTTCCCTCCTGGCTCTTCGGGCGTGGGAGCTGTCGCCAGAGCCGCGGCCCTACCGGAAAATGCTTTGCAGGCTGGCGCGGCGGCCCGACGTGGGCGCCGGTCGCGCCCAGGCTGACGGCCACAGGAAAGCCCGCAGCCCCACGGGCTGTGGGGCCACACGAGCGGCTGCCAAAGAGCTTTCCAAAGAGGCACGGCTTTCCCTCCTGGCTCTTCGGCCGTGGGAGCAATCGCCAGAGACGCGGCCCTACCGGAAAATGCTTCGCAGGCTGGCGCGGCGGCACCACGTGGGCGCCGGTGGCGCCGAGGCTGACGGCCGCCACAAAGCCAGCACTCCCACAGGCTTTAGGGCCATGCGAGTGGCTGCCAAAGAGCTTTCCAACGAGGCACGGCTTTCCCTCCTGGCTCTTCGGGCGTGGGAGCTGTCGCCAGAGACGCGGCCCTACCGGAAAATGCTTCGCAGGCTGGTGCAGCGGTGCCACGTGGGCGCCGGTGGCGCTGAGGATGACGGTTGCCGGAAAGCCCGCAGCCCCATGGGCTGTGGGGCCACGCGCGTGGCTGCCAAAGAGCTTTCCAACGAGGCACGGCTTTCCCTCCTGGCTCTTCGGGCGTGGGAGTTGTCGCCAGAGCCGCGGCCCTACCGGAAAATGCTTCGCACGCTGGCGCAGCGGCCCCACGTGGGCGCCGGTGGCGCCGAGGCTGACGGCCGGCACAAAGCCCTCAGCCCCACAGGCTTTAGGGCCATGCGAGTGGCTGCCAAAGAGCTTTCCAACGAGGCACGGCTTTCCCTCCTGGCTCTTCGGGCGTGGGAGCTGTCGCCAGAGCCGCGGCCCTACCGGAAAATGCTTCGCAGGCTGGTGCAGCGGTGCCACGTGGGCGCCGGTGGCGCCGAGGCTGACGGTTGCCAGAAAGCCCGCAGCCCCACGGGCTGTGGGGCCACGCGCGTGGCTGCCAAAGAGCTTTCCAACGAGGCACGGCTTTCCCTCCTGGCTCTTCGGGCGTGGGAGCTGTCGCCAGAGACGCGGCCCTACCGGAAAATGCTTCTCTGGCTGGTGCAGCGGCCCCACGTGGGCGCCGGTGGCGCCGAGGCTGACGGCCGCCGCAAAGCCCGCAGCCCCACGGGCTGTGCGGCCACGCGAGCGGCTGCCAAAGAGCTTTCCAACGAGGCACGGCTTTCCCTCCTGGCTCTTCGGGCGTGGGAGCTGTCACCAGAGCTGCGGCCCTACCGGAAAATGCTTCGCAGGCTAGCGCGGCGGCCCCACCTGGGCGCCGGTGTCGCCCAGGCTGACGGCCGCCGCAAAGCCCGCAGCCCCACGGGCTGTGGGGCCACGCGAGTGGCTGCCAAAGAGCTTTCCAACGAGGCACGGCTTTCCCTCCTGGCTCTTCGGGCGTGGGAGCTGTCGCCAGAGCCGTGGCCCTACCGGAAAATGCTTTGCAGGCTGGCGCGGCGGCCCCACGTGGGCGCTGGTGTCGCCGAGGCTGACGGCCGCTGAAAAGCCCGCAGCCCCACGGGCTGTGGGGCCACGTGAGTGGCTGCCAAAGAGCTTTCCAACGAGGCACGGCTTTCCCTCCTGGCTTTTCGGGCGTGGGAGCTGTCGCCAGAGACGCGGCCCTACCGGAACATGCTTCGCAGGCTGACGCGTGGCGCAACGTGGGCGCCGGTGGCGCCGAGGCTGACGGCCGCCGCAAAGCCCGCAGCCCCATGGGCTGTGGGGCCACGCGAGCGGCTGCCAAAGAGCTTTCCAACGAGGCACAGCTTTCCCTCCTGGCTCTTCGGGCGTGGGAGCTGTCGCCAGAGCCGCGGCCCTACCGGAAAATGCTTTGCAGGCTGGCGCGGCGGCCCGACGTGGGCGCCGGTCGCGCCCAGGCTGACGGCCGCCACAAAACCCGCAGCCCCACGGGCTGTGGGGCCACACGAGCGGCTGCCAAAGAGCTTTCCAAAGAGGCACGGCTTTCCCTCCTGGCTCTTCGGGCGTGGGAGCTGTCGCCAGAGCCGCGGCCCTACCGGAAAATGCTTCGCAGGCTGGCGCGGCGGCGCCACGTGGGCGCCGATGGCGCCGAGGCTGACGGCCGCCGCAAAGCCCGCAGCCCCACAGGCTTTAGGGCCATGCGAGTGGCTGCCAAAGAGCTTTCCAATGAGGCACGGCTTTCCCTCCTGGCTCTTCGGGCGTGGGAGCTGTCGCCAGAGCCGCGGCCCTACCGGAAAATGCTTCGCAGGCTGGCGCAGCGGCGCAATGTGGGCGCCGGTGGCGCCGAGGCTGACGGCCGCCGCAAAGCCCGCAGCCCCACGGGCTTTAGGGCCATGCGAGTGGCTGCCAAAGAGCTTTCCAACGAGGCACGGCTTTCCCTCCTGGCTCTTCGGGCGTGGGAGCTGTCGCCAGAGCCGCGGCCCTACCGGAAAATGCTTCGCAGGCTGGCGTGGCGGCCCGACGTGGGCGCCGGTGGCGCCGAGGCTGACGGCCGCCGCAAAGCCCACAGCCCCACGGGCTGTGGGGCCACGCGAGCGGCTGCCAAAGGGCTTTCCAACGAGGCACGGCTTTCCCTCCTGGCTCTTTGGCCGTGGGAGCTGTCGCCAGAGCCGCGGCCCTACCGGAAAGTGCTTCGCAGGCTGGCGCGGCGGCGACACGTCGGCGCCGATGGCGCCGAGGCTGACGGCCGCCGCAAAGCCCGCAGCCCCACGGGCTGTGGGGCCACGTGAGTGGCTGCCAAAGAGCTTTCCAACGAGGCACGGCTTTCCCTCCTGGCTCTTCGGGCGTGGGAGCTGTCACCAGAGACGCGGCCCTACCGGAAAATGCTTCGCAGGCTGGCGCGGCGGCGCCACCTGGGCGCCGGTGGCACCGAGGCTGACGGCCGCCGCAAAGCCCGCAGCCCCACAGGCTTTAGGGCCATGCGAGTGGCTGCCAAAGAGCTTTCCAACGAGGCACAGCTTTCCCTCCTGGCTCTTCGGGCGTGGGAGCTGTCGCCAGAGCCGCGGCCCTACCGGAAAATGCTTTGCAGGCTGGCGCGGCGGCCCGACGTGGGCGCCGGTCGCGCCCAGGCTGACGGCCGCCGGAAAGCCCGCAGCCCCACGGGCTGTGGGGCCACACGAGCGGCTGCCAAAGAGCTTTCCAAAGAGGCACGGCTTTCCCTCCTGGCTCTTCGGCCGTGGGAGCAATCGCCAGAGACGCGGCCCTACCGGAAAATGCTTCGCAGGCTGGCGCGGCGGCACCACGTGGGCGTCGGTGGCGCCGAGGCTGACGGCCGCCACAAAGCCAGCACTCCCACAGGCTTTAGGGCCATGCGAGTGGCTGCCAAAGAGCTTTCCAACGAGGCACGGCTTTCCCTCCTGGCTCTTCGGGCGTGGGAGCTGTCGCCAGAGACGCGGCCCTACCGGAAAATGCTTCGCAGGCTGGTGCAGCGGTGCCACGTGGGCGCCGGTGGCGCTGAGGATGACGGTTGCCGGAAAGCCCGCAGCCCCATGGGCTGTGGGGCCACGCGCGTGGCTGCCAAAGAGCTTTCCAACGAGGCACGGCTTTCCCTCCTGGCTCTTCGGGCGTGGGAGTTGTCGCCAGAGCCGCGGCCCTACCGGAAAATGCTTCGCACGCTGGCGCAGCGGCCCCACGTGGGCGCCGGTGGCGCCGAGGCTGACGGCCGGCACAAAGCCCTCAGCCCCACAGGCTTTAGGGCCATGCGAGTGGCTGCCAAAGAGCTTTCCAACGAGGCACGGCTTTCCCTCCTGGCTCTTCGGGCGTGGGAGCTGTCGCCAGAGCCGCGGCCCTACCGGAAAATGCTTCGCAGGCTAGCGCGGCGGCCCGACGTGGGCGCCGGTGTCGCCCAGGCTGACGGCCGCCGCAAAGCCCGCAGCCCCACGGGCTGTGGGGCCACGCGAGTGGCTGCCAAAGAGCTTTCCAACGAGGCACGGCTTTCCCTCCTGGCTCTTCAGGCGTGGGAGCTGTCGCCAGAGCCGTGGTCCTACCGGAAAATGCTTCGCAGGCTGGCGCGGCGGCCCCACGTGGGCGCCGGTGTCGCCCAGGCTGACGGCCGCCGCAAAGCCCGCAGCCCCACGGGCTGTGGGGCCACGTGAGTGGCTGCCAAAGAGCTTTCCAACGAGGCACGGCTTTCCCTCCTGGCTTTTCGGGCGTGGGAGCTGTCGCCAGAGACGCGGCCCTACCGGAAAATGCTTCGCAGGCTAGCGCGGCGGCGCAATGTGGGCGCCGGTGGCGCCGAGGCTGACGGCCGCCGCAAAGCCCGCAGCCGCATGGGCTGTGGGGCCACGCGAACGGCTGCCAAAGAGCTTTCCAACGAGGCACGGCTTTCCCTCCTGGCTCTTCGGGCGTGGGAGCTGTCGCCAGAGCAGCGGCCCTACCGGAAAATGCTTCGCAGGCTGGCGCGTGGCGCAACGTGGGCGCCAGTGGCGCCGACGCTGACGGCAGCCGCAAAGCCCGCAGCCCCCTGGGCTGTGGGGCCACGCGAGCGGCTGCCAAAGAGCTTTCCAACGAGGCACAGCTTTCCCTCCTGGCTCTTCGGGCGTGGGAGCTGTCGCCAGAGCCGCGGCCCTACCGGAAAATGCTTCGCAGGCTGGTGCAGCGGTGCCACGTGGGCGCCGGTGGCGCCGAGGCTGACGGTTGCCGGAAAGCCCGCAGCCCCACGGGCTGTGGGGCCACGCGCGTGGCTGCCAAAGAGCTTTCCAACGAGGCACGGCTTTCCCTCCTGGCTCTTCGGGCGTGGGAGCTGTCGCCAGAGCCGCGGCCCTACCGGAAAATGCTTCTCTGGCTCTTGCAGCGGCCCCACGTGGGCGCCGGTGGCGCCGAGGCTGACGGCCGCCGGAAAGCCCGCAGCCCCACGGGCTGTGGGGCCACACGAGCGGCTGCCAAAGAGCTTTCCAACGAGGCACGGCTTTCCCTCCTGGCTCTTCGGGCGTGGGAGCTGTCGCCAGAGCCGCGGCCCTACCGGAAAATGCTTCGCAGGCTGGCGCGGCGGCCCGACGTGGGCGCCGGTGTCGCCCAGGCTGACGGCTGCCGGAAAGCCCGCAGCCCCATGGGCTGTGGGGCCACGCGAGCGGCTGCCAAAGAGCTTTCCAACGAGGCACGGCTTTCCCTCCTGGCTCTTCGGCCGTGGGAGCTGTCGCCAGAGCCGCGGCCCTACCGGAAAATGCTTCGCAGGCTGGCGCAGCGGCCCCACCTGGGCGCCGGTTTCGCCCAGGCTGACAGCCGCCGCAAAGCCCGCAGCCCCATGGGCTGTGGGGCCACGCGAGCCGCTGCCAAAGAGCTTTCCAACGAGGCACGGCTTTCCCTCCTGGCTCTTCGGCCGTGGGAGCTGTCGCCAGAGACGCGGCCCTACCGGAAAATGCTTCGCAGGCTGGCGCGGCGGCCCCACCTGGGCGCCGGTGGCGCCGAGGCTGACGGCCGCCGCAAAGCCCGCAGCCCCACAGGATTTAGGGCCATGCGAGTGGCTGCCAAAGAGCTTTCCAACGAGGCACGGCTTTCCCTCCTGGCTCTTCGGGCGTGGGAGCTGTCGCCAGAGCCGCGGCCCTACCGGAAAATGCTTCGCAGGCTGGCGCGGCGGCATCACCTGGGCGCCGGTGGCGCCGAGGCTGACGGCCGCCGGAAAGCCCGCAGCCCCACGGGCTGTGGGGCCACGCGAGCGGCTGCCAAAGAGCTTTCCAACGAGGCACGGCTTTCCCTCCTGGCTCTTCGGGCGTGGGAGCTGTCGCCAGAGACGCGGCCCTACCGGAAAATGCTTCGCAGGCTGGCGCAGTCGTGCCACGTGGGCGCCGGTGGCGCCGAGTCTGACGGGCGCAGCAAAGCCCGCAGCCCCACGGGCTGTGGGGCCACGCGAGTGGCTGCCAAAGAGCTTTCCAACGAGGCACGGCTTTCCCTCCTGGCTCTTCGGGCGTGGGAGCTGTCGCCAGAGCCGCGGCCCTACCGGAAAATGCTTCGCAGGCTGGCGCGGCGGCCCGACGTGGGCACCGGTGGCGCCCAGGCTGACGGCCGCCGCAAAGCCCGCAGCCCCACGGGCTGTGGGGCCACACGAGCGGCTGCCAAAGAGCTTTCCAACGAGGCACGGCTTTCCCTCCTGGCTCTTCGGGCGTGGGAGCTGTCGCCAGAGCCGCGGCCCTACCGGAAAATGCTTCGCAGGCTGGCGCGGTCGTGCCACGTGGGCACCGGTGGCGCCGAGGCTGACAGCCGCCGGAAAGCCCGCAGCCCCACGGGCTGTGGGGCCACGCGAGTGGCTGCCAAAGAGCTTTCCAATGAGGCACGGCTTTCCCTCCTGGCTCTTCGGGCGTGGGAGCTGTTGCCAGAGACGCGGCCCTACCGGAAAATGCTTTGCAGGCTGGCGCGGCGGCCCGACATGGGCGCCGGTGTCGCCGAGGCTGACGGCCGCCGCAAAGCCGGCAGCCCCACGGGCTGTGGGGCCACGCGAGCGGCTGCCAAAGAGCTTTCCAACGAGGCACGGCTTTCCCTCCTGGCTCTTCGGGCGTGGGAGCTGTCGCCAGAGCCGCGGCCCTACCGGAAAATGCTTCGCAGGCTGGCCCGGCGGCCCGACGTGGGCACCGGTGGCGCCCAGGCTGACGGCCGCCGCAAAGCCCGCAGCCCCACGGGCTGTGGGGCCACACGAGCGGCTGCCAAAGAGCTTTCCAACGAGGCACGGCTTTCCCTCCTGGCTCTTCGGGCGTGGGAGCTGTTGCCAGAGACGCGGCCCTACCGGAAAATGCTTTGCAGGCTGGCGCGGCGGCATCACCTGGGCGCCGGTGTCGCCGAGGCTGACGGCCGCCGCAAAGCCCGCAGCCCCACGGGCTGTGGGGCCACGCGAGCGGCTGCCAAAGAGCTTTCCAACGAGGCACGGCTTTCCCTCCTGGCTCTTCAGGCGTGGGAGCTGTCGCCAGAGCCGCGGCCCTACCGGAAAATGCTTCGCAGGCTGGCGCGGCGGCCCGACGTGGGCACCGGTGTCGCCCAGGCTGACGGCCGCCGCAAAGCCCGCAGCCCCATTGGCTGTGGGGCCACACCAGCGGCTGCCAAAGAGCTTTCCAACGAGGCATGGCTTTCCCTCCTGGCTCTTCGGGCGTGGGAGCTGTCGCCAGAGCCGCGGCCCTACCGGAAAATGCTTCGTAGGTTGACGCAGCGGCGCAATGTGGGCGCCGGTGGCGCCGAGGCTGACGGCCGCCGCAAAGCCCGCAGCCCCACGGGCTGTGGGGCCACGCGAGCGGCTGCCAAAGAGCTTTCCAACGAGGCACGGCTTTCCCTCCTGGCTCTTCGGGCGTGGGAGCTGTCGCCAGAGCCGCGGCCCTACCGGAAAATGCTTCGCAGGCTAGCGCGGCGGCCCGACGTGGGCACCGGTGTCGCCCAGGCTGACGGCCGCCGGAAAGCCCGCAGCCCCATTGGCTGTGGGGCCACGCGAGTGGCTGCCAAAGAGCTTTCCAATGAGGCACGGCTTTCCCTCCTGGCTCTTCGGGCGTGGGAGCTGTCGCCAGAGCCGCGGCCCTACCGGAAAATGCTTCGCAGGTTGACGCAGCGGCGCAATGTGGGCGCCGGTGGCGCCGAGGCTGACGGCCGCCGCAAAGCCCGCAGCCCCACGGGCTGTGGGGCCACGCGAGCGGCTGCCAAAGAGCTTTCCAACGAGGCACGGCTTTCCCTCCTGGCTCTTCGGGCGTGGGAGCTGTCACCAGAGACGCGGCCCTACCGGAAAATGCTTCGCAGACTGGCGCGGCGGCCCGACGTGGGCGCTGATGGCGCCGAGGCTGACGGCCGCCTGAAAGCCCGCAGCCCCACGGGCTGTGGGGCCACGCGAGCGGCTGCCAAAGAGCTTTCCAATGAGGCACGGATTTCCCTCCTGGCTCTTCGGGCGTGGGAGCTGTCGCCAGAGCCGCGGCCCTACCTTAAAATGCTTCGCAGGCTGGCGCGGCGGCCCCACCTGGGCGCCGGTGTCGCCCAGGCTGACGGCCGCCGCAAAGCCCGCAGCCCCATGGGCTGTGGGGCCATGCGAGTGGCTGCCAAAGAGCTTTCCAACGAGGCACGGCTTTCCCTCCTGGCTCTTCGGGCGTGGGAGCTGTCGCCAGAGCCGCGGCCCTACCGGAAAATGCTTCGCAGGCAGGCGCGGCGGCGCAACGTGGGCGCCGGTGGCGCTGAGGCTGACGGCCGCCGCAAAGCCCGCAGCCCCACGGGCTGTGGGGCCACGCGAGTGGCTGCCAAAGAGCTTTCCAACGAGGCACGGCTTTCCCTCCTGGCTCTTCGGGCGTGGGAGCTGTCGCCAGAGACGCGGCCCTACCGGAAAATGCTTCGCAGGCTGGCGCGGAGGCCCGACATGGGCGTCAGTGGCGCCCAGGCTGACGGCCGCCGCAAAGCCCGCAGCCCCACGGGCTGTGGGGCCACGCGAGCGGCTGCCAAAGAGCTTTCCAACGAGGCACGGCTTTCCCTCCTGGCTCTTCGGGCGTGGGAGCTGTCGCCAGAGCCGCGGCCCTACCGGAAAATGCTTCGCAGACTGGCGCGGCGGCATCACCTGGGCGCCGGTGGCGCCGAGGCTGACGGCCGCCGCAAAGCCCGCAGCCCCACGGGCTGTGGGGCCACACGAGCGGCTGCCAAAGAGCTTTCCAACGAGGCACGGCTTTCCCTCCTGGCTCTTCGGGTGTGGGAGCTGTCGCCAGAGACGCGGCCCTACCGGAAAATGCTTCGCAGGCTGGCGCGGCGGCGCAACGTGGGCGCCGGTGGCGCCGAGGCTGAGGGCCGCCGCAAAGCCCGCAGCCCCACGGGCTGTGGGGCCACGCGAGCGGCTGCCAAAGAGCTTTCCAACGAGGCACGGCTTTCCCTCCTGGCTCTTCGGGCGTGGGAGCTGTCGCCAGAGACGCGGCCCTACCGGAAAATGCTTCGCAGGCTGGCGCGGTGGCGCAACGTGGGCGCCGGTGGCGCCGAGGCTGAGGGCCGCCGCAAAGCCCGCAGCCCCACGGGCTGTGGGGCCACGCGAGCGGCTGCCAAAGAGCTTTCCAACGAGGCACGGCTTTCCCTCCTGGCTCTTCGGGCGTGGGAGCTGTCGCCAGAGACGCGGCCCTACCGGAAAATGCTTCGCAGGCTGGCGCGGTGGCGCAACGTGGGCGCCGGTGGCGCTGAGGCTGACGGCCGCCGCAAAGCCCGCAGCCCCATGGGCTGTGGGGCCACGCGAGTGGCTGCCAAAGAGCTTTCCAACGAGGCACGGCTTTCCCTCCTGGCTCTTCGGGCGTGGGAGCTGTCGCCAGAGCCGCGGCCCTACCGGAAAATGCTTCGCAGGCTGGCGCGGTCGTGCCACGTGGGCGCCGGTGGCGCCGAGGCTGACGGCCGCCGCAAAGCCCGCAGCCCCATGGGCTGTGGGGCCACGCGAGCGGCTGCCAAAGAGCTTTCCAACGAGGCACGGCTTTCCCTCCTGGCTCTTCGGGCGTGAGAGCTGTCGCCAGAGACGCGGCCCTACCGGAAAATGCTTCGCAGGTTGGCGCGGTCGCGCCACGTGGGCGCCGGTGGCGCCCAGGCTGACAGCCGCCGCAAAGCCCGCAGCCCCATGGGCTGTGGGGCCACGCGAGCGGCTGCCAAAGAGCTTTCCAACGAGGCACGGCTTTCCCTCCTGGCTCTTCGGGCGTGGGAGCTGTCGCCAGAGCCGCGGCCCTACCGGAAAATGCTTCGCAGGCTGGCGCGGCAACCCGACGTGGGCACCGGTGGCACTGAGGCTGACGGCCGCCGGAAAGCCCGCAGCCCCACGGGCTGTGGGCCACACGAGCGGCTGCCAAAGAGCTTTCCAACGAGGCACGGCTTTCCCTCCTGGCTCTTCGGGCGTGGGAGCTGTCGCCAGAGCCGCGGCCCTACCGGAAAATGCTTCGCAGGCTGGCGCGGCGGCCCGACGTGGGCGTCAGTGGCGCCCAGGCTGACGGCCGCCGCAAAGCCCGCAGCCCCACGGGCTGTGGGGTCACACGAGCGGCTGCCAAAGAGCTTTCCAACGAGGCACGGCTTTCCCTCCTGGCTCTTCGGCCGTAGGAGCTGTCGCCAGAGCCGCGGCCCTACCGGAAAATGCTTCGCAGGCTGGCGCGGTCGTGCCACGAGGGCGCCGGTGGCGCCGAGGCTGACAGCTGCCGGAAAGCCCGCAGCCCCACGGGCTGTGGGGCCACGCGAGTGGCTGCCAAAGGGCTTTCCAATGAGGCACGGCTTTCCCTCCTGGCTCTTCGGGCGTGGGAGCTGTCGCCAGAGACGCGGCCCTCCCGGAAAATGCTTCGCAGGCAGGCGTGGCGGCCCGACGTGGGCGCCGGTGGCGCCGAGGCTGATGGTCGCCGCAAAGCCCGCAGCCCCACAGGCTTTAGGGCCATGCGAGTGGCTGCCAAAGAGCTTTCCAACGAGGCACGGCTTTCCCTCCTGGCTCTTCGGGCGTGGGAGCTGTCGCCAGAGACGCGGCCCTACCGGAAAATGCTTCGCAGACTGGCGCGGCGGCATCACCTGGGCGCCGGTGGCGCCGAGGCTGACGGCCGCCGCAAAGCCCGCAGCCCCATGGGCTGTGGGGCCACGCAAGCGGCTGCCAAAGAGCTTTCCAACGAGGCACGGCTTTCCCTCCTGGCTCTTCGGGCGTGGGAGCTGTCGCCAGAGCCGCGGCCCTACCGGAAAATGCTTCGCAGACTGGCGCGGTGGCGCAACGTGGGCGCCGGTGGCGCCGAGGCTGACGGCCGCCGCAAAGCCCGCAGCCCCATGGGCTGTGGGGCCACGCGAGCGGCTGCCAAAGAGCTTTCCAACGAGGCACGGCTTTCCCTCCTGGCTCTTCGGGCGTGGGAGCTGTCGCCAGAGCCGCGGCCCTACTGGAAAATGCTTCGCAGGCTGGCGCAGCGGCCCCACCTGGGCGCCGATGGCGCCGAGGCTGACGGCCGCCTGAAAGCCCGCAGTCCCATGGGCTGTGGGGCCACGCGAGCGGCTGCCAAAGAGCTTTCCAACGAGGCATGGCTTTCCCTCCTGGCTCTTCAGGCGTGGGAGTTGTCGCCAGAGACGCGGCCCTACCGGAAAATGCTTCGTAGGCTGGCGCGGTCGTACCACGTGGGCGCCGGTGGCGCCGAGGCTGACAGCCGCCGCAAAGCCCGCAGCCCCATGGGCTGTGGGGCCACGTGAGTGGCTGCCAAAGAGCTTTCCAATGAGGCACGGCTTTCCCTCCTGGCTCTTCGGGCGTGGGAGCTGTCACCAGAGACGCGGCCCTACCAGAAAATGCTTCGCAGGCTGGCGCGGCGGCCCGACGTGGGCACAGGTGGCGCTGAGGCTGACGGCCGCCGCAAAGCCCGCAGCCCCACGGGCTGTGGGGCCACACGAGCGGCTGCCAAAGAGCTTTCCAACGAGGCATGGCTTTCCCTCCTGGCTCTTCGGGCGTGGGAGCTGTCGCCGGAGACGCGGCCCTACCGGAAAATGCTTCGCAGGTTGGCGCAGCGGCGCAATGTGGGCGCCGGTGGCGCCGAGGCTGACGGCCGCCGCAAAGCCCGCAGCCCCACAGGCTTTAGGGCCATGCGAGTGGCTGCCAAAGAGCTTTCCAACGAGGCACGGCTTTCCCTCCTGGCTCTTCGGGCGTGGGAGCTGTCGCCAGAGCCGCGGCCCTAGCGGAAAATGCTTCGCAGGTTGGCGCAGCGGCGCAATGTGGGCTCCGGTGGCACCGAGGCTGACGGCCGCCGCAAAGCCCGCAGCCCCATGGGCTGTGGGGCCACGCGAGCGGCTGCCAAAGAGCTTTCCAACGAGGCACGGCTTTCCCTCCTGGCTCTTCGGCCGTGGGAGCTGTCGCCAGAGCCGCGGCCCTACCGGAAAATGCTTCGCAGGCTGGCGCGGCGGCCCGACGTGGGCGCCGATGGTGCCGAGGCTGACGGCCGCCGCAAAGCCCGCAGCCCCACGGGCTGTGGGGCCACGCGAGCGGCTGCCAAAGAGCTTTCCAACGAGGCACGGCTTTCCCTCCTGGCTCTTTGGGCGTGGGAGCTGTCGCCAGAGCCGCGGCCCTACCGGAAAATGCTTCGCAGGCTGGCGCGGCGGCCCCACCTGGGCGCCGGTGTCGCCCAGGCTGACGGCCGCCGCAAAGCCCGCAGCCCCATGGGCTGTGGGGCCATGCGAGCGGCTGCCAAAGAGCTTTCCAACGAGGCACGGCTTTCCCTCCTGGCTCTTCGGGCGTGGGAGCTGTCGACAGAGCCGCGGCCCTACCGGAAAATGCTTCGCAGGCTGGCACGGTCGTGCCACGTGGGCGCCGGTGGCGCCGAGGCTGACGGCCGCCGCAAAGCCCGCAGCGCCATGGGCTGTGGGGCCACGCGAGCGGCTGCCAAAGAGCTTTCCAACGAGGCACGGCTTTCCCTCCTGGCTCTTCGGGCGTGGGAGCTGTCGCCAGAGACGCGGCCCTACCGAAAATGCTTCGCAGGCTGGCGCAGCGGCCCCACGTGGGCGCCGGTGGCGCCGAGGCTGACGGCCGCCGCAAAGCCCGCAGCCCCATGCGCTGTGGGGCCATGCGAGCGGCTGCCAAAGAGCTTTCCAACGAGGCATGGCTTTCCCTCCTGGCTCTTCGGGCGTGGGAGCTGTCGCCAGAGACGCGGCCCTACCGGAAAATGCTTCGCAGGCTGGCGCGGTGGCGCAACGTGGGCACCGATGTCGCCGAGGCTGACGGCCGCCGCAAAGCCCGCAGCCCCATGGGCTGTGGGGCCACGCGAGCGGCTGCCAAAGAGCTTTCCAATGAGGCATGGCTTTCCCTCCTGGCTCTTCGGGCGTGGGAGCTGTTGCCAGAGCCGCGGCCCTACCGGAAAATGCTTCGCAGGCTGGCGCGGTCGTGCCACGTGGGCGCCGGTGGCGCCGAGGCTGACAGCCGCCGGAAAGCCCGCAGCCCCATGGGCTGTGGGGCCACGTGAGCGGCTGCCAAAGAGCTTTCCAACGAGGCACGGCTTTCCCTCCTGGCTCTTCGGGCGTGGGAGCTGTCGCCAGAGCCGCGGCCCTACCGGAAAATGCTTCGCAGGCTGGCGCGGCGGCGCCACGTGGGCGCCGGTGGCGCCGAGGCTGACGGCCGCCGCAAAGCCCGCAGCCCCACAGCCTTTAGGGCCATGCGAGTGGTTGCCAAAGAGCTTTCCAACGAGGCACGGCTTTCCCTCCTGGCTCTTCGGGCGTGGGAGCTGTCGCCAGAGCCGCGGCCCTACCGGAAAATGCTTCGCAGGCTGGCGCGGCAGCCCGACGTGGGCACAGGTGGCGCTGAGGCTGACGGCCGCCGCAAAGCCCGCAGCCCCACGGGCTGTGGGGCCACACGAGCGGCTGCCAAAGAGCTTTCCAACGAGGCATGGCTTTCCCTCCTGGCTCTTCGGGCGTGGGAGCTGTCGCCGGAGACGCGGCCCTACCGGAAAATGCTTCGCAGGTTGGCGCAGCGGCGCAATGTGGGCGCCGGTGGCGCCGAGGCTGACGGCCGCCGCAAAGCCCGCAGCCCCATGGGCTGTGGGGCCACGCGAGCGGCTGCCAAAGAGCTTTCCAACGAGGCACGGCTTTCCCTCCTGGCTCTTCGGGTGTGGGAGCTGTCGCCAGAGCCGCGGCCCTACCGGAAAATGCTTCGCAGGCTGGCGCGGCGGCCCGACGTGGGCGCCGATGGCGCCGAGGCTGACGGCCGCCGCGTAGCCCGCAGCCCCACGGGCTGTGGGGCCACGCGAGCGGCTGCCAAAGAGCTTTCCAACGAGGCACGGCTTTCCCTCCTGGCTCTTTGGGCGTGGGATCTGTCGCCAGAGCCGCGGCCCTACCGGAAAATGCTTCGCAGGCTGGCGCGGCGGCCCCACCTGGGCGCCGGTGTCGCCCAGGCTGACGGCCGCCGCAAAGCCCGCAGCCCCATGGGCTGTGGGGCCATGCGAGCGGCTGCCAAAGAGCTTTCCAACGAGGCACGGCTTTCCCTCCTGGCTCTTCGGGCGTGGGAGCTGTCGACAGAGCCGCGGCCCTACCGGAAAATGCTTCGCAGGCTGGCGCGGTCGTGCCACGTGGGCGCCGGTGGCGCCGAGGCTGACGGCCGCCGCAAAGCCCGCAGCGCCATGGGCTGTGGGGCCACGCGAGCGGCTGCCAAAGAGCTTTCCAACGAGGCACGGCTTTCCCTCCTGGCTCTTCGGGCGTGGGAGCTGTCGCCAGAGACGCGGCCCTACCGAAAATGCTTCGCAGGCTGGCGCAGCGGCCCCACGTGGGCGCCGGTGGCGCCGAGGCTGACGGCCGCCGCAAAGCCCGCAGCCCCATGCGCTGTGGGGCCATGCGAGCGGCTGCCAAAGAGCTTTCCAACGAGGCATGGCTTTCCCTCCTGGCTCTTCGGGCGTGGGAGCTGTCGCCAGAGACGCGGCCCTACCGGAAAATGCTTCGCAGGCTGGCGCGGTGGCGCAACGTGGGCACCGATGTCGCCGAGGCTGACGGCCGCCACAAAGCCCGCAGCCCCATGGGCTGTGGGGCCACGCGAGCGGCTGCCAAAGAGCTTTCCAATGAGGCATGGCTTTCCCTCCTGGCTCTTCGGGCGTGGGAGCTGTTGCCAGAGCCGCGGCCCTACCGGAAAATGCTTCGCAGGCTGGCGCGGTCGTGCCACCTGGGCGCCGGTGGCGCCGAGGCTGACAGCCGCCGGAAAGCCCGCAGCCCCATGGGCTGTGGGGCCACGTGAGTGGCTGCCAAAGACCTTTCCAATGAGGCACGGCTTTCCCTCCTGGCTCTTCGGGCGTGGGAGCTGTCACCAGAGACGCGGCCCTACCGGAAAATGCTTCGCAGGCTGGCGCGGCGGCGCCACATGGGCGCCGGTGGCGCCGAGGCTGACGGCCGCCGCAAAGCCCGCAGCCCCACAGGCTTTAGGGCCAAGCGAGCGGCTGCCAAAGAGCTTTCCAACGAGGCACGGCTTTCCCTCCTGGCTCTTCGGGCGTGGGAGCTGTCGCCAGAGCCGCGGCCCTACCGGAAAATGCTTCGCAGGTTGGCTCAGCGGCGCAATGTGGGCGCCGGTGGCGCTGAGGCTGACGGCCGCCGCAAAGCCCGCAGCCCCATGGGCTGTGGGGCCACGCGAGCGGCTGCCAAAGAGCTTTCCAACGAGGCACGGCTTTCCCTCCTGGCTCTTCGGGCGTGGGAGCTGTCGCCGGAGACGCGGCCCTACCAGAAAATGCTTTGCAGGCTGGCGCGGTCGCGCCACGTGGGCGCCGGTGGCGCCGAGGCTGACAGCCGCCGGAAAGCCCGCAGCCCCACGGGCTGTGGGGCCACGCGATTGGCTGCCAAAGAGCTTTCCAACGAGGCACGGCTTTCCCTCCTGGCTCTTCGGCCGTGGGAGCTGTTGCCAGAGCCGCGGCCCTACCGGAAAATGCTTCGCAGGCTGGCGCGGCGGCGCCACGTGGGCGCCGGTGGCGCCGAGGCTGACGGCCGCTGCAAAGCCCGCAGCCCCATGGGCTGTGGGGCCACGTGAGCGGCTGCCAAAGAGCTTTCCAACGAGGCACGGCTTTCCCTCCTGGCTCTTCGGGCGTGGGAGCTGTCGCCAGAGCCGCGGCCCTACCGGAAAATGCTTCGCAGGCTGGCGCGGTGTCGCAACATGGGCGCCGGTGGCGCCGAGGCTGACGGCCGCCGCAAAGCCCGCAGCCCCATGGGCTGTGGGGCCACGCGAGCGGCTGCCAAAGAGCTTTCCAACGAGGCACGGCTTTCCCTCCTGGCTCTTCGGGCGTGGGAGCTGTCGCCAGAGACGCGGCCCTACCGGAAAATGCTTCGCAGGCTGGCGCGGCGGCGCAACGTGGGCGCTGGTGGCGCTGAGGCTGACGGCCGCCGCAAAGCCCGCAGCCCCATGGGCTGCGGGCCCACGCGAGCGGCTGCCAAAGAGCTTTCCAATGAGGCACGGCTTTCCCTCCTGGCTCTTCGGGCGTGGGAGCTGTCGCCAGAGCCGCGGCCCTACCGGAAAATGCTTCGTAGGCTGGCGCGGTCGTGCCATGTGGGCGCCGGTGGCGCCGAGGCTGACAGCCGCCGGAAAGCCCGCAGCCCCATGGGCTGTGGGGCCACGTGAGTGGCTGCCAAAGAGCTTTCCAATGAGGCACGGCTTTCCCTCCTGGCTCTTCGGGCGTGGGAGCTGTCGCCAGAGACGCGGCCCTACCGGAAAATGCTTCGCAGGCTGGCGCGGCGGCGCCACATGTGCGCCGGTGGCGCCGAGGCTGACGGCCGCCGCAAAGCCCGCAGCCCCATGGGCTGTGGGGCCACGCGAGCGGCTGCCAAAGAGCTTTCCAACGAGGCATGGCTTTCCCTCCTGGCTCTTCGGGCGTGGGAGCTGTGGCCAGAGACGCGGCCCTACCGGAAAATGCTTCGCAGGCTGGCGCAGCGGCCCCACGTGGGCGCAGGTGGCGCCGAGGCTGACGGCCGCCGCAAAGCCCGCAGCCCCATGGGCTGTGGGGCCATGCGAGCGGCTGCCAAAGAGCTTTCCAACGAGGCATGGCTTTCCCTCCTGGCTCTTCGGGCGTGGGAGCTGTCGCCAGAGCCGCGGCCCTACCGGAAAATGCTTCGCAGGCTGGCGCGGTGTCGCAACATGGGCGCCGGTGGCGCCGAGGCTGACGGCCGCCGCAAAGCCCGCAGCCCCATGGGCTGTGGGGCCACGCGAGCGGCTGCCAAAGAGCTTTCCAACGAGGCACGGCTTTCCCTCCTGGCTCTTCGGGCGTGGGAGCTGTCGCCAGAGACGCGGCCCTACCGGAAAATGCTTCGCAGGCTGGCGCGGCGGCGCAACGTGGGCGCCGGTGGCGCTGAGGCTGACGGCCGCCGCAAAGCCCGCAGCCCCATGGGCTGTGGGCCCACGCGAGCAGCTGCCAAAGAGCTTTCCAATGAGGCACGGCTTTCCCTCCTGGCTCTTTGGGCGTGGGAGCTGTCGCCAGAGACGCGGCCCTACCGGAAAATGCTTCGCAGGCTGGCGCGGTCGTGCCACGTGGGCGCCGGTGGCGCCGAGGCTGACAGCCGCCGGAAAGCCCGCAGCCCCATGGGCTGTGGGGCCACGTGAGTGGCTGCCAAAGAGCTTTCCAACGAGGCATGGCTTTCCCTCCTGGCTCTTCGGGCGTGGGAGCTGTCGCCAGAGCCGCGGCCCTACCGGAAAATGCTTCGCAGGCTGGCGCGGCAGCCCGACGTGGGCACAGGTGGCGCTGAGGCTGACGGCCGCCGCAAAGCCCGCAGCCCCATGGGCTGTGGGGCCACTCGAGCGGCTGCCAAAGAGCTTTCCAACGAGGCATGGCTTTCCCTCCTGGCTCTTCGGGCGTGGGAGCTGTCGCCAGAGACGCGGCCCTACCGGAAAATGCTTCGCAGGTTGGCGCAGCGGCGCAATGTGGGCGCCGGTGGCGCCGAGGCTGACGGCCGCCGCAAAGCCCGCAGCCCCATGGGCTGTGGGGCCACGCGAGCGGCTGCCAAAGAGCTTTCCAACGAGGCACGGCTTTCCCTCCTGGCTCTTCGGGCGTGGGAGCTGTCGCCAGAGACGCGGCCCTACCGGAAAATGCTTCGCAGGCTGGCGCGGCGGCTCCACCTGGGCGCCGGTGTCGCCCAGGCTGACGGCCGCCGGAAAGCCCGCAGCCCCATGGGCTGTGGGGCCATGCGAGCGGCTGCCAAAGAGCTTTCCAACGAGGCACGGCTTTCCCTCCTGGCTCTTCGGGCGTGGGAGCTGTCGCCAGAGCCGCGGCCCTACCGGAAAATGCTTCGCAGGCTGGCGCGGCGGCGCCACGTGGGCGCCGGTGGCGCCGAGGCTGACGGCCGCTGCAAAGCCCGCAGCCCCATGGGCTGTGGGGCCACGCGAGCGGCTGCCAAAGAGCTTTCCAACGAGGCATGGCTTTCCCTCCTGGCTCTTCGGGCGTGGGAGCTGTCGCCAGAGACGCGGCCCTACCGAAAATGCTTCGCAGGCTGGCGCAGCGACCCCACGTGGGCGCTGGTGGCGCCGAGGCTGCCGGCCGCCGCAAATCCCGCAGCCCCATGGGCTGTGGGGCCATGCGAGCGGCTGCCAAAGAGCTTTCCAACGAGGCATGGCTTTCCCTCCTGGCTCTTCGGGCGTGGGAGCTGTCGCCAGAGCCGCGGCCCTACCGGAAAATGCTTCGCAGGCTGGCGCGGTGGCGCAACGTGGGCACCGATGTCGCCGAGGCTGACGGCCTCCGCAAAGCCCGCAGCCCCATGGGCTGTGGGGCCACGTGAGCGGCTGCCAAAGAGCTTTCCAATGAGGCACGGCTTTCCCTCCTGGCTCTTCGGGCGTGGGAGCTGTCGCCAGAGCCGCGGCCCTACCGGAAAATGCTTCGCAGGCTGGCGCGGTCGTGCCACGTGGGCGCCGGTGGCGCCGAGGCTGACAGCCGCCGGAAAGCCCGCAGCCCCATGGGCTGTGGGGCCACGTGAGTGGCTGCCAAAGAGCTTTCCAACAAGGCACGGCTTTCCCTCCTGGCTCTTCGGGCGTGGGAGCTGTCGCTAGAGCCGCGGCACTACCGGAAAATGCTTCGCAGGTTGGCGCAGCGGCGCAATGTGGGCGCCGGTGGCGCCGAGGCTGACGGCCGCTGCAAAGCCCGCAGCCCCATGGGCTGTGGGGCCACGCGAGCGGCTGCCAAAGAGCTTTCCAACGAGGCACGGCTTTCCCTCCTGGCTCTTCGGGCGTGGGAGCTGTCGCCAGAGACGCGGCCCTACCGGAAAATGCTTCGCAGGCTGGCGCGGCGGCGCAACGTGGGCGCCGGTGGCGCTGAGGCTGACGGCCGCCGCAAAGCCCGCAGCCCCATGGGCTGTGGGCCCACGCGAGCAGCTGCCAAAGAGCTTTCCAATGAGGCACGGCTTTCCCTCCTGGCTCTTTGGGCGTGGGAGCTGTCGCCAGAGACGCGGCCCTACCGGAAAATGCTTCGCAGGCTGGCGCGGTCGTGCCACGTGGGCGCCGGTGGCGCCGAGGCTGACAGCCGCCGGAAAGCCCGCAGCCCCATGGGCTGTGGGGCCACGTGAGTGGCTGCCAAAGAGCTTTCCAACGAGGCATGGCTTTCCCTCCTGGCTCTTCGGGCGTGGGAGCTGTCGCCAGAGCCGCGGCCCTACCGGAAAATGCTTCGCAGGCTGGCGCGGCAGCCCGACGTGGGCACAGGTGGCGCTGAGGCTGACGGCCGCCGCAAAGCCCGCAGCCCCATGGGCTGTGGGGCCACTCGAGCGGCTGCCAAAGAGCTTTCCAACGAGGCATGGCTTTCCCTCCTGGCTCTTCGGGCGTGGGAGCTGTCGCCAGAGACGCGGCCCTACCGGAAAATGCTTCGCAGGTTGGCGCAGCGGCGCAATGTGGGCGCCGGTGGCGCCGAGGCTGACGGCCGCCGCAAAGCCCGCAGCCCCATGGGCTGTGGGGCCACGCGAGCGGCTGCCAAAGAGCTTTCCAACGAGGCACGGCTTTCCCTCCTGGCTCTTCGGGCGTGGGAGCTGTCGCCAGAGACGCGGCCCTACCGGAAAATGCTTCGCAGGCTGGCGCGGCGGCTCCACCTGGGCGCCGGTGTCGCCCAGGCTGACGGCCGCCGGAAAGCCCGCAGCCCCATGGGCTGTGGGGCCATGCGAGCGGCTGCCAAAGAGCTTTCCAACGAGGCACGGCTTTCCCTCCTGGCTCTTCGGGCGTGGGAGCTGTCGCCAGAGCCGCGGCCCTACCGGAAAATGCTTCGCAGGCTGGCGCGGCGGCGCCACGTGGGCGCCGGTGGCGCCGAGGCTGACGGCCGCTGCAAAGCCCGCAGCCCCATGGGCTGTGGGGCCACGCGAGCGGCTGCCAAAGAGCTTTCCAACGAGGCACAGCTTTCCCTCCTGGCTCTTCGGGCATGGGAGCTGTCGCCAGAGACGCGGCCCTACCGAAAATGCTTCGCAGGCTGGCGCAGCGACCCCACGTGGGCGCTGGTGGCGCCGAGGCTGCCGGCCGCCGCAAATCCCGCAGCCCCATGGGCTGTGGGGCCATGCGAGCGGCTGCCAAAGAGCTTTCCAACGAGGCATGGCTTTCCCTCCTGGCTCTTCGGGCGTGGGAGCTGTCGCCAGAGCCGCGGCCCTACCGGAAAATGCTTCGCAGGCTGGCGCGGTGGCGCAACGTGGGCACCGATGTCGCCGAGGCTGACGGCCTCCGCAAAGCCCGCAGCCCCATGGGCTGTGGGGCCACGTGAGCGGCTGCCAAAGAGCTTTCCAATGAGGCACGGCTTTCCCTCCTGGCTCTTCGGGCGTGGGAGCTGTCGCCAGAGCCGCGGCCCTACCGGAAAATGCTTCGCAGGCTGGCGCGGTCGTGCCACGTGGGCGCCGGTGGCGCCGAGGCTGACAGCCGCCGGAAAGCCCGCAGCCCCATGGGCTGTGGGGCCACGTGAGTGGCTGCCAAAGAGCTTTCCAACAAGGCACGGCTTTCCCTCCTGGCTCTTCGGGCGTGGGAGCTGTCGCTAGAGCCGCGGCACTACCGGAAAATGCTTCGCAGGTTGGCGCAGCGGCGCAATGTGGGCGCCGGTGGCGCCGAGGCTGACGGCCGCCGCAAAGCCCGCAGCCCCATGGGCTGTGGGGCCACGCGAGCGGCTGCCAAAGAGCTTTCCAACGAGGCACGGCTTTCCCTCCTGGCTCTTCGGGCGTGGGAGCTGTCGCCAGAGCCGCGGCCCTACTGGAAAATGCTTCGCAGGTTGGCGCAGCGGCGCAATGTGGGCTCCGGTGGTGCCGAGGCTGACGGCCGCCGCAAAGCCCGCAGCCCCATGGGCTGTGGGGCCACGCGAGCGGCTGCCAAAGAGCTTTCCAACGAGGCACGGCTTTCCCTCCTGGCTCTTCGGGCGTGGGAGCTGTCGCCAGAGCTGCGGCCCTACCGGAAAATGCTTCGCAGGCTGGCGCGGCGGCCCGACGTGGGCGCCGATGGCGCCGAGGCTGACGGCCGCCTGAAAGCCCGCAGTCCCACGGGCTGTGGGGCCACGTGAGCGGCTGCCAAAGAGCTTTCCAACGAGGCACGGCTTTCCCTCCTGGCTCTTCGGGCGTGGGAGCTGTCGCCAGAGCCGCGGCCCTACCGGAAAATGCTTCGCAGGCTGGCGCGGCGGCCCCACCTGGGCGCCGGTATCGCCCAGGCTGACGGCCGCCGGAAAGCCCGCAGCCCCATGGGCTGTGGGGCCATGCGAGCGGCTGCCAAAGAGCTTTCCAACGAGGCACGGCTTTCCCTCCTGGCTCTTCGGGCGTGGGAGCTGTCGCCAGAGCCGCGGCCCTACCGGAAAATGCTTCGCAGGCTGGCGCGGCGGCGCCACGTGGGCGCCGGTGGCGCCGAGGCTGACGGCCGCCGCAAAGCCCGCAGCCCCACGGGCTGTGGGGCCACGCGAGCGGCTGCCAAAGAGCTTTCCAACGAGGCACGGCTTTCCCTCCTGTCTCTTCGGGCGTGGGAACTGTCGCCAGAGCCGCGGCCCTACCGGAAAATGCTTCGCAGGCAGGCGCGGTGGCGCAACGTGGGCGCCGGTGGCGCTGAGGCTGACGGCCGCCGCAAAGCCCGCAGCCCCATGGGCTGTGGGGCCACGCGAGCGGCTGCCAAAGAGCTTTCCAACGAGGCACGGCTTTCCCTCCTGGCTCTTCGGGCGTGGGAGCTGTCGCCAGAGACGCGGCCCTACCGGAAAATGCTTCGCAGGCTGGCGCGGTCGTGCCACGTGGGCGCCGGTGGCGCCGAGGCTGACGGCCGCCGCAAAGCCCGCAGCCCCATGGGCTGTGGGGCCACGCGAGCGGCTGCCAAAGAGCTTTCCAACGAGGCACGGCTTTCCCTCGTGGCTCTTCGGGCGTGGGAGCTGTCGCCAGAGCCGCGGCCCTACCGGAAAATGCTTTGCAGGCTGGCGCAGCGGCCCCACGTGGGCGCCGGTGGCGCCGAGGCTGACGGCCTCAGCAAAGCCCGCAGCCCCATGGGCTGTGGGGCCATGCGAGCGGCTGCCAAAGAGCTTTCCAACGAGGCATGGCTTTCCCTCCTGGCTCTTCGGGCGTGGGAGCTGTCGCCAGAGCCGCGGCCCTACCGGAAAATGCTTCGCAGGCTGGCGCGGTGGCGCAACGTGGGCGCCGGTGGCGCCGAGGCTGACGGCCGCCGCAAAGCCCGCAGCCCCATGGGCTGTGGGGCCATGCGAGTGGCTGCCAAAGAGCTTTCCAACGAGGCACGGCTTTCCCTCCTGGCTCTTCGGGCGTGGGAGCTGTTGCCAGAGCCGCGGCCCTACCGGAAAATGCTTCGCAGGCTGGCGCGGCGGCCCGACGTGGGCGCCGATGGCGCCGAGGCTGACGGCCGCCTGAAAGCCCGCAGCCCCACGGGCTGTGGGGCCACGCGAGCGGCTGCCAAAGAGCTTTCCAACGAGGCACGGCTTTCCCTCCTGTCTCTTTGGGCGTGGGAGCTGTCGCCAGAGCCGCGGCCCTACCGGAAAATGCTTCGCAGGCTGGCGCGGCGGCCCCACCTGGGCGCCGGTGTCGCCCAGGCTGACGGCCGCCGCAAAGCCCGCAGCCCCATGGGCTGTGGGGCCATGCGAGCGGCTGCCAAAGAGCTTTCCAATGAGGCACGGCTTTCCCTCCTGGCTCTTCGGCCGTGGGAGCTGTCGCCAGAGCCGCGGCCCTACCGGAAAATGCTTCGCAGGCTGGCGCGGTCGTGCCACGTGGGCGCCGGTGGCGCCGAGGCTGACGGCCGCCGCAAAGCCCGCAGCCCCATGGGCTGTGGGGCCACGCGAGCGGCTGCCAAAGAGCTTTCCAGCGAGGCACGGCTTTCCCTCCTGGCTCTTCGGGCGTGGGAGCTGTGGCCAGAGACGCGGCCCTACCGGAAAATGCTTTGCAGGCTGGCGCAGCGGCCCCACGTGGGCGCCGGTGGCGCCGAGGCTGACGGCCGCCGCAAAGCCCGCAGCCCCACGGGCTGTGGGGCCACGCGAGCGGCTGCCAAAGAGCTTTCCAACGAGGCACGGCTTTCCCTCCTGGCTCTTTGGGCGTGGGAGCTGTCACCAGAGCCGCGGCCCTACCGGAAAATGCTTCGCAGTCTGGCGCGGTCGTGCCACGTGGGCGCCGGTGGCGCCGAGGCTGACGGCCGCCGCAAAGCCCGCAGCCCCATGGGCTGTGGGGCCACGCGAGCGGCTGCCAAAGACCTTTCCAACGAGGCACGGCTTTCCCTCCTGGCTCTTCGGGCGTGGGAGCTGTCGCCAGAGACGCGGCCCTACCGGAAAATGCTTCGCAGGCTAGCGCAGCGGCCCCGCGTGGGCGCCGGTGGCGCCGAGGCTGACGGCCGCCGCAAAGCCCGCAGCCCCATGGGCTGTGGGGCCATGCGAGCGGCTGCCAAAGAGCTTTCCAACGAGGCATGGCTTTCCCTCCTGGCTCTTCGGGCGTGGGAGCTGTCGCCAGAGACGCGGCCCTACCGGAAAATGCTTCGCAGGCTGGCGCGGTGGCGCAACGTGGGCACCGATGTCGCCGAGGCTGACGGCCGCCGCAAAGCCCACAGCCCCATGGGCTGTGGGGCCACGCGAGCGGCTGCCAAAGAGCTTTCCAACGAGGCACGGCTTTCCCTCCTGGCTCTTCGGGCGTGGGAGCTGTCGCCAGAGCCGCGGCCCTACTGCAAAATGCTTTGCAGGCTGGCGCAGCGGCCCCACGTGGGCGCCGGTGGCACCGAGGCTGACGGCCGCAGCAAAGCCCGCAGCCCCATGGGCTGTGGGGCCATGCGAGCGGCTGCCAAAGAGCTTTCCAACGAGGCATGGCTTTCCCTCCTGGCTCTTCGGGCGTGGGAGCTGTCGCCAGAGCCGCGGCCCTACCGGAAAATGCTTCGCAGGCTGGCGCGGTGGCGCAACGTGGGCGCCGGTGGCGCCGAGGCTGACGGCCGCCGCAAAGCCCGCAGCCCCATGGGCTGTGGGGCCATGCGAGTGGCTGCCAAAGAGCTTTCCAACGAGGCACGGCTTTCCCTCCTGGCTCTTCGGGCGTGGGAGCTGTTGCCAGAGCCGCGGCCCTACCGGAAAATGCTTCGCAGGCTGGCGCGGCGGCCCGACGTGGGCGCCGATGGCGCCGAGGCTGACGGCCGCCTGAAAGCCCGCAGCCCCACGGGCTGTGGGGCCACGCGAGCGGCTGCCAAAGAGCTTTCCAACGAGGCACGGCTTTCCCTCCTGTCTCTTTGGGCGTGGGAGCTGTCGCCAGAGCCGCGGCCCTACCGGAAAATGCTTCGCAGGCTGGCGCGGCGGCCCCACCTGAGCGCCGGTGTCGCCCAGGCTGACGGCCGCCGCAAAGCCCGCAGCCCCATGGGCTGTGGGGCCATGCGAGCGGCTGCCAAAGAGCTTTCCAATGAGGCACGGCTTTCCCTCCTGGCTCTTCGGGCGTGGGAGCTGTCGCCAGAGCCGCGGCCCTACCGGAAAATGCTTCGCAGGCTGGCGCGGCGGCGCCACGTGGGCGCCGGTGGCGCCGAGGCTGACGGCCGCTGCAAAGCCCGCAGCCCCATGGGCTGTGGGGCCACGCGAGCGGCTGCCAAAGAGCTTTCCAACGAGGCACGGCTTTCCCTCCTGGCTCTTCGGGCGTGGGAGCTGTCGCCAGAGCCGCGGCCCTACCGGAAAATGCTTCGCAGGCTGGCGCAGCGGCCCCACGTGGGCGCCGGTGGCGCCGAGGCTGACGGCCGCCGCAAAGCCCGCAGCCCCATGGGCTGTGGGGCCATGCGAGCGGCTGCCAAAGAGCTTTCCAACGAGGCACGGCTTTCCCTCCTGGCTCTTCGGGCGTGGGAGCTGTCGCCAGAGACGCGGCCCTTCCGGAAAATGCTTCGCAGGCTGGCGCGGTGGCGCAACGTGGGCACCGATGTCGCCGAGGCTGACGGCCGCCGCAAAGCCCACAGCCCCATGGGCTGTGGGGCCACGCGAGCGGCTGCCAAAGAGCTTTCCAACGAGGCACGGCTTTCCCTCCTGGCTCTTCGGGCGTGGGAGCTGTCGCCAGAGCCGCGGCCCTACCGGAAAATGCTTCGCAGGCTGGCGCGGTCGTGCCACGTGGGCGCCGGTGGCGCCGAGGCTGACGGCCGCCGCAAAGCCCGCAGCCCCATGGGCTGTGGGGCCACGCGAGCGGCTGCCAAAGAGCTTTCCAACGAGGCACGGCTTTCCCTCCTGGCTCTTCGGGCGTGGGAGCTGTGGCCAGAGACGCGGCCCTACCGGAAAATGCTTCGCAGGCTGGCGCGGCGGCGCCACATGTGCGCCGGTGGCGCCGAGGCTGACGGCCGCCGCAAAGCCCGCAGCCCCACAGGCTTTAGGGCCATGCGAGTGGCTGCCAAAGAGCTTTCCAACGAGGCACGGCTTTCCCTCCTGGCTCTTCGGGCGTGGGAGCTGTCGCTAGAGCCGCGGCCCTACCGGAAAATGCTTCGCAGGTTGGCGCAGCGGCGCAATGTGGGCGCCGGTGGCGCCGAGGCTGACGGCCGCCGCAAAGCCCGCAGTACCACGGGCTGTGGGGCCCCGGGAGCGGCTGCCAAAGAGCTTTCCAACGAGGCACGGCTTTCCCTCCTGGCTCTTCGGGCGTGGGAGCTGTCGCTAGAGCCGCGGCCCTACCGGAAAATGCTTCGCAGGTTGGCGCAGCGGCGCAATGTGGGCGCCGGTGGCGCCGAGGCTGACGGCCGCCGCAAAGCCCGCAGTACCACGGGCTGTGGGGCCCCGGGAGCGGCTGCCAAAGAGCTTTCCAACGAGGCACGGCTTTCCCTCCTGGCTCTTCGGGCGTGGGAGCTGTCGCCAGAGCCGCGGCCCTACCGGAAAATGCTTCGCAGGCTGGCGCGGCGGCCCCACGTGGGCGCCGGTGTCGCCCAGGCTGGCGGCCGCCGGAAAGCCTGCAGCCCCATGGGCTGTGGGGCCATGCGAGCGGCTGCCAAAGAGCTTTCCAACGAGGCACGGCTTTCCCTCCTGGCTCTTCGGGCGTGGGAGCTGTCGCCAGAGCCGCGGCCCTACCGGAAAATGCTTCGCAGGCTGGCGCGGCGGCGCCACGTGGGCGCCGGTGGCGCCGAGGCTGACGGCCGCTGCGAAGCCCGCAGCCCCATGGGCTGTGGGGCCACGCGAGCAGCTGCCAAAGAGCTTTCCAACGAGGCACGGCTTTCCCTCCTGGCTCTTCGGGCGTGGGAGCTGTCGCCAGAGCCGCGGCCCTACCGGAAAATGCTTCGCAGGCTGGCGCGGTCGTGCCACGTGGGCGCCGGTGGCGCCGAGGCTGACGGCCGCCGCAAAGCCCGCAGCCCCATGGGCTGTGGGGCCACGCGAGCGGCTGCCAAAGAGCTTTCCAGCGAGGCACGGCTTTCCCTCCTGGCTCTTCGGGCGTGGGAGCTGTGGCCAGAGACGCGGCCCTACCGGAAAATGCTTTGCAGGCTGGCGCAGCGGCCCCACGTGGGCGCCGGTGGCGCCGAGGCTGACGGCCGCCGCAAAGCCCGCAGCCCCACGGGCTGTGGGGCCACGCGAGCGGCTGCCAAAGAGCTTTCCAACGAGGCACGGCTTTCCCTCCTGGCTCTTTGGGCGTGGGAGCTGTCGCCAGAGCCGCGGCCCTACCGGAAAATGCTTCGCAGGCTGGCGCGGTCGTGCCACGTGGGCGCCGGTGGCGCCGAGGCTGACGGCCGCGCAAAGCCCGCAGCCCCATGGGCTGTGGGGCCACGCGAGCGGCTGCCAAAGACCTTTCCAACGAGGCACGGCTTTCCCTCCTGGCTCTTCGGGCGTGGGAGCTGTCGCCAGAGACGCGGCCCTACCGGAAAATGCTTCGCAGGCTAGCGCAGCGGCCCCACGTGGGCGCCGGTGGCGCCGAGGCTGACGGCCGCCGCAAAGCCCGCAGCCCCATGGGCTGTGGGGCCATGCGAGCGGCTGCCAAAGAGCTTTCCAACGAGGCATGGCTTTCCCTCCTGGCTCTTCGGGCGTGGGAGCTGTCGCCAGAGACGCGGCCCTTCCGGAAAATGCTTCGCAGGCTGGCGCGGTGGCGCAACGTGGGCACCGATGTCGCCGAGGCTGACGGCCGCCGCAAAGCCCGCAGCCCCATGGGCTGTGGGGCCACGCGAGCGGCTGCCAAAGAGCTTTCCAACGAGGCACGGCTTTCCCTCCTGGCTCTTCGGGCGTGGGAGCTGTCGCCAGAGCCGCGGCCCTACCGGAAAATGCTTCGCAGGCTGGCGCGGTCGTGCCACGTGGGCGCCGGTGGCGCCGAGGCTGACGGCCGCCGCAAAGCCCGCAGCCCCATGGGCTGTGGGGCCACGCGAGCGGCTGCCAAAGAGCTTTCCAACGAGGCACGGCTTTCCCTCCTGGCTCTTCGGGCGTGGGAGCTGTGGCCAGAGACGCGGCCCTACCGGAAAATGCTTCGCAGGCTGGCGCAGCGGCCCCACGTGGGCGCCGGTGGCGCCGAGGCTGACGGCCGCCGCAAAGCCCGCAGCCCCATGGGCTGTGGGGCCATGCGAGTGGCTGCCAAAGAGCTTTCCAACGAGGCATGGCTTTCCCTCCTGGCTCTTCGGGCGTGGGAGCTGTCGCCAGAGACGCGGCCCTACCGGAAAATGCTTCGCAGGTTGGCGCAGCGGCGCAATGTGGGCGCCGGTGGCGCCGAGGCTGACGGCCGCCGCAAAGCCCGCAGCCCCATGGGCTGTGGGGCCACGCGAGCGGCTGCCAAAGAGCTTTCCAACGAGGCATGGCTTTCCCTCCTGGCTCTTCGGGCGTGGGAGCTGTCGCCAGAGCCGCGGCCCTACCGCAAAATGCTTCGCAGGTTGGCGCAGCGGCGCAATGTGGGCTCCGGTGGCGCCGAGGCTGACGGCCGCCGCAAAGCCCGCAGCCCTATGGGCTGTGGGGCCACGGGAGCGGCTGCCAAAGAGCTTTCCAACGAGGCACGGCTTTCCCTCCTGGCTCTTCGGGCGTGGGAGCTGTCGCCAGAGACGCGGCCCTACCGGAAAATGCTTCGCAGGCTGGCGCTGCGGCCCGACGTGGACGCCGGTGGCGCCGAGGCTGACAGCCGCCTGAAAGCCCGCAGCCCCACGGGCTGTGGGGCCACGCGAGCGGCTGCCAAAGAGCTTTCCAACGAGGCACGGCTTTCCCTCCTGGCTCTTTGGGCGTGGGAGCTGTCGCCAGAGACGCGGCCCTACCGGAAAATGCTTCGCAGGCTGGCGCAGCGGCCCCACGTGGGCGCCGGTGGCGCCGAGGCTGACGGCCGCTGCAAAGCCCGCAGCCCCAAGGGCTGTGGGGCCATGCGAGCGGCTGCCAAAGAGCTTTCCAACGAGGCATGGCTTTCCCTCCTGGCTCTTCGGGCGTGGGAGCTGTCGCCAGAGACGCGGCCCTACCGGAAAATGCTTCGCAGGCTGGCGCGGTGCCGCAACGTGGGCGCCGGTGGCGCCGAGGCTGACGGCCGCCGCAAAGCCCGCAGCCCCACGGGCTGTGGGGCCACGCGAGTGGCTGCCAAAGAGCTTTCCAACGAGGCATGGCTTTCCCTCCTGGCTCTTCGGCCGTGGGAGCTGTTGCCAGAGACGCGGCCCTACCGGAAAATGCTTCGCAGGCTGGCGCGGCGGCATCACCAGGGCGCCGGTGTCGCCCAGGCTGACGGCCGCCGCAAAGCCCGCAGCCCCACGGGCTGTGGGGCCACGCGAGCGGCTGCCAAAGAGCTTTCCAATGAGGCACGGCTTTCCCTCCTGGCTCTTCGGGCGTGGGAGCTCTCGCCAGAGCCGCGGCCCTACCGGAAAATGCTTCGCAGGCTGGCGCGGCGGCGCAACGTGGGCGCCGGTGGCGCCGAGGCTGACGGCCGCAGCAAACCCCTCAGCCCCACAGGCTTTAGGGCCATGCGAGTGTCTGCCAAAGAGCTTTCCAACGAGGCACGGCTTTCCCTCCTGGCTCTTCAGGCGTGGGAGCTGTCGCCAGAGCCGCGGCCCTACCGGAAAATGCTTCGCAGGCTGGCGCGGCGGCCCGACGTGGGTGCCGGTGTCGCCCAGGCTGACGGCCGCCGGAAAGCCCGCAGCCCCATTGGCTGTGGGGCCACAAGAGCGGCTGCCAAAGAGCTTTCCAACGAGGCATGGCTTTCCCTCCTGGCTCTTCGGGCGTGGGAGCTGTCGCCAGAGCCGCGGCCCTACCGGAAAATGCTTCGCAGGTTGGCTCAGCGGCGCAATGTGGGCGCCGGTGGCGCCGAGGCTGACGGCCGCCGCAAAGCCCGCAGCCCCACGGGCTGTGGGGCCACGCGAGCGGCTGCCAAAGAGCTTTCCAACGAGGCACGGCTTTCCCTCCTGGCTCTTCGGGCGTGGGAGCTGTCGCCAGAGCCGCGGCCCTACCGGAAAATGCTTCGCAGGTTGGCGCAGCGGCGCAACGTGGGCGCCGGTGGCGCCGAGGCTGACGGCCGCCGCAAAGCCCGCAGCCCCATGGGCTGTGGGGCCACGTGAGCGGCTGCCAAAGAGCTTTCCAACGAGGCACGGCTTTCCCTCCTGGCTCTTCGGGCGTGGGAGCTGTGGCCAGAGCCGAGGCCCTACCGGAAAATGCTTCGCAGGCTGGTGCGGCGGCCCGACGTGGGCGCCGATGGCGCCGTGGCTGACGGCCGCCTGAAAGCCCGCAGTCCCATGGGCTGTGGGGCCACGCGAGCGGCTGCCAAAGAGCTTTCCAACGAGGCACGGCTTTCCCTCCTGGCTCTTCGGGCGTGGGAGCTGTCGCCAGAGCCGCGGCCCTACCGGAAAATGCTTCGCAGGCTGGCGCGGCGGCCCCACCTGGGCGCCGGTGTCGCCCAGGCTGACGGCTGCCGGAAAGCCTGCAGCCCCATGGGCTGTGGGGCCATGCGAGCGGCTGCCAAAGAGCTTTCCAACGAGGCACGGCTTTCCCTCCTGGCTCTTCTGGCGTGGGAGCTGTCGCCACAGCCGCGGCCCTACCGGAAAATGCTTCGCAGGCTGGCGCAGCGGCCCCATTTGGGCGCCGGTGTCGCCGAGGCTGACGGCCGCCGCAAAGCCCGCAGCCCCATGGGCTGTGGGGCCATGCGAGCGGCTGCCAAAGAGCTTTCCAACGAGGCATGGCTTTCCCTCCTGGCTCTTCGGGCGTGGGAGCTGTCGCCAGAGCCGCGGCCCTACCGGAAAATGCTTCGCAGACTGGCGCGGTGGCGCAACGTGGGCGCCGGTGGCGCCGAGGCTGACGGCCGCCGCAAAGCCCGCAGCCCCATGGGCTGTGGGGCCACGCGAGCGGCTGCCAAAGAGCTTTCCAACGAGGCACGGCTTTCCCTCCTGGCTCTTCGGGCGTGGGAGCTGTGGCCAGAGCCGCGGCCCTACCGGAAAATGCTTCGCAGGCTGGCGCGGCGGCGCAACGTGGGCGCCGGTGGCACTGAGGCTGACGGCCGCCGCAAAGCCCGCAGCCCCATGGGCTGTGGGGCCACGCGAGCGGCTGCCAAAGAGCTTTCCAATGAGGCACGGCTTTCCCTCCTGGCTCTTCGGGCGTGGGAGCTGTTGCCAGAGACGCGGCCCTACCGGAAAATGCTTCGCAGGCTGGCGCGGTCGTGCCACGTGGGCGCCGGTGGCGCCGAGGCTGACAGCCGCCGCAAAGCCCGCAGCCCCATGGGCTGTGGGGCCACGCGAGCGGCTGCCAAAGAGCTTTCCAACGAGGCACGGCTTTCCCTCCTGGCTCTTCAGGCGTGGGAGCTGTCGCCAGAGACGCGGCCCTACCGGAAAATGCTTCGCAGGCTGGCGCGGCGGCGCCACATGTGCGCCGGTGGCGCCGAGGCTGACGGCCGCCGCAAAGCCCGCAGCCCCACAGGATTTAGGGCCATGCGAGTGGCTGCCAAAGAGCTTTCCAACGAGGCACGGCTTTCCCTCCTGGCTCTTCGGCCGTGGGAGCTGTCGCCAGAGCCGCGGCCCTACCGGAAAATGCTTCGCAGGCTGGCGCGGCGGCCCGACGTGGGCGCCGATGGCGCCGAGGCTGACGGCCGCCTGAAAGCCCGCAGCCCCACGGGCTGTGGGGCCACACGAGCGGCTGCCAAAGAGCTTTCCAACGAGGCATGGCTTTCCCTCCTGGCTCTTCGGGCGTGGGAGCTGTCGCCAGAGCCGCGGCCCTAGCAGAAAATGCTTCGCAGGTTGGCGCAGCGGCGCAATGTGGGCTCCGGTGGCGCCGAGGCTGACGGCCGCCTGAAAGCCCGCAGCCCCACGGGCTGTGGGGCCACGCGAGCGGCTGCCAAAGAGCTTTCCAACGAGGCACGGCTTTCCCTCCTGGCTCTTCGGGCGTGGGAGCTGTCGCCAGAGACGCGGCCCTACCGGAAAATGCTTCGCAGGCTGGCGCAGCGGCCCCACGTGGGCGCCGGTGGCGCCGAGGCTGACGGCCGCCGCAAAGCCCGCAGCCCCAAGGGCTGTGGGGCCACGCGAGCGGCTGCAAAAGAGATTTCCAACGAGGCATGGCTTTCCCTCCTGGCTCTTCGGGCGTGGGAGCTGTCGCCAGAGACGCGGCCCTACCGGAAAATGCTTCGCAGGCTGGCGCAGCGGCGCAACGTGGGGGCCGGTGGCGCTGAGGCTGACGGCCGCCGCAAAGCCCGCAGCCCCATGGGCTGTGGGTCCACGCGAGCGGCTGCCAAAGAGCTTTCCAATGAGGCACGGCTTTCCCTCCTGGCTCTTTGGGCGTGGGAGCTGTCGCCAGAGCCGCGGCCCTACCGGAAAATGCTTCGCAGGCTGGCGCGGTCGTGCCACGTGGGCGCCGGTGGCGCCGAGGCTGACAGCCGCCAGAAAGCCCGCAGCCCCACAAGCTGTGGGGCCACGTGAGTGGCTGCCAAAGAGCTTTCCAACGAGGCACGGCTTTCCCTCCTGGATCTTTGGGCGTGGGAGCTGTCGCCAGAGACGCGGCCCTACCGGAAAATGCTTCGCAGGCTGGCGCGGCGGCCCAACGTGGGCGCCGGTGGCGCCGAGGCTGACGGCCGCCGCAAAGCCCGCAGCCCCATGGGCTGTGGGGCCACGCGAGCGGCTGCCAAAGAGCTTTCCAACGAGGCACGGCTTTCCCTCCTGGCTCTTCGGGCGTGGGAGCTGTCGCCAGAGCCGCGGCCCTACCGGAAAATGCTTCGCAGGCTGGCGCGGCGGCCCCACCTGGGCGCCGGTGTCGCCCAGGCTGACGGCCGCCGGAAAGCCCGCAGCCCCATGGGCTGTGGGGCCATGCGAGCGGCTGCCAAAGAGCTTTCCAACGAGGCACGGCTTTCCCTCCTGGCTCTTCGGGCGTGGGAGCTGTCGCCAGAGACGCGGCCCTACCGGAAAATGCTTCGCAGGCTGGCGCGGCGGCGCCACGTGGGCGCCGGTGGCGCCGAGGCTGACGGCCGCTGCAAAGCCCGCAGCCCCATGGGCTGTGGGGCCACGTGAGCGGCTGCCAAAGAGCTTTCCAACGAGGCACGGCTTTCCCTCCTGGCTCTTTGGGCGTGGGAGCTGTCGCCAGAGCCGCGGCCCTACCGGAAAATGCTTCGCAGGCAGGCGCGGCGGCGCCACGTGGGCGCCGGTGGCGCCGAGGCTGACGGCCGCCGCAAAGCCCGCAGCCCCATGGGCTGTGGGGCCACGCGAGCGGCTGCCAAAGAGCTTTCCAACGAGGCACGGCTTTCCCTCCTGGCTCTTCGGGCGTGGGAACTGTCGCCAGAGCCGTGGCCCTACTGGAAAATGCTTCGCAGGCTGGCGCGGTCGTGCCACGTGGGCGCCGGTGGCGGCGAGGCTGACGGCCGCTGCAAAGCCCGCAGCCCCATGGGCTGTGGGGCCACGCGAGCGGCTGCCAAAGAGCTTTCCAACGAGGCACGGCTTTCCCTCCTGGCTCTTTGGCCGTGGGAGCTGTCGCCAGAGACGCGGCCCTACCGGAAAATGCTTCGCAGGCTGGCGCAGCGGCCCCACGTGGGCGCCGGTGGCGCCGAGGCTGACGGCCGCCGGAAAGCCCGCAGCCCCATGGGCTGTGGGGCCACGCGAGCGGCTGCCAAAGAGCTTTCCAACGAGGCACGGCTTTCCCTCCTGGCTCTTCGGGCGTGGGAGCTGTCGCCAGAGACGCGGCCCTAACGGAAAATGCTTCGCAGGCTGGCGCGGCGGCGCAACGTGGGCGCCGGTGGCGCCGAGGCTGACGGCCGCCGCAAAGCCCGCAGCCCCACAGGCTTTAGGGCCATGCAAGTGGCTGCCAAAGAGCTTTCCAACGAGGCACGGCTTTCCCTCCTGGCTCTTCGGGCGTGGGAGCTGTCGCCAGAGCCGCGGCCCTACCGGAAAATGCTTCGCAGGCTGGCGCGGTCGTGCCACGTGGGCGCCGGTGGCGCCGAGGCTGACGGCCGCCGCAAAGCCCGCAGCCCCATGGGCTGTGGGGCCACGCGAGCGGCTGCCAAAGAGCTTTCCAACGAGGCACGGCTTTCCCTCCTGGCTCTTCGGGCGTGGGAGCTGTGGCCAGAGACGCGGCCCTACCGGAAAATGCTTCGCAGGCAGGCGCGGCGGCGCCACATGTGCGCCGGTGGCGCCGAGGCTGACGGCCGCCGCAAAGCCCGCAGCCCCACAGGCTTTAGGGCCATGCGAGTGGCTGCCAAAGAGCTTTCCAACGAGGCACGGCTTTCCCTCCTGGCTCTTCGGGCGTGGGAGCTGTCGCTAGAGCCGCGGCCCTACCGGAAAATGCTTCGCAGGTTGGCGCAGCGGCGCAATGTGGGCGCCGGTGGCGCCGAGGCTGACGGCCGCCGCAAAGCCCGCAGTACCACGGGCTGTGGGGCCCCGGGAGCGGCTGCCAAAGAGCTTTCCAACGAGGCACGGCTTTCCCTCCTGGCTCTTCGGGCGTGGGAGCTGTCGCCAGAGCCGCGGCCCTACCGGAAAATGCTTCGCAGGCTGGCGCGGCGGCCCCACCTGGGCGCCGGTGTCGCCCAGGCTGGCGGCCGCCGGAAAGCCTGCAGCCCCATGGGCTGTGGGGCCATGCGAGCGGCTGCCAAAGAGCTTTCCAACGAGGCACGGCTTTCCCTCCTGGCTCTTCGGGCGTGGGAGCTGTCGCCAGAGCCGCGGCCCTACCGGAAAATGCTTCGCAGGCTGGCGCGGCGGCGCCACGTGGGCGCCGGTGGCGCCGAGGCTGACGGCCGCTGCGAAGCCCGCAGCCCCATGGGCTGTGGGGCCACGCGAGCAGCTGCCAAAGAGCTTTCCAACGAGGCACGGCTTTCCCTCCTGGCTCTTCGGGCGTGGGAGCTGTCGCCAGAGCCGCGGCCCTACCGGAAAATGCTTCGCAGGCTGGCGCGGTCGTGCCACGTGGGCGCCGGTGGCGCCGAGGCTGACGGCCGCCGCAAAGCCCGCAGCCCCATGGGCTGTGGGGCCACGCGAGCGGCTGCCAAAGAGCTTTCCAGCGAGGCACGGCTTTCCCTCCTGGCTCTTCGGGCGTGGGAGCTGTGGCCAGAGACGCGGCCCTACCGGAAAATGCTTTGCAGGCTGGCGCAGCGGCCCCACGTGGGCGCCGGTGGCGCCGAGGCTGACGGCCGCCGCAAAGCCCGCAGCCCCACGGGCTGTGGGGCCACGCGAGCGGCTGCCAAAGAGCTTTCCAACGAGGCACGGCTTTCCCTCCTGGCTCTTTGGGCGTGGGAGCTGTCGCCAGAGCCGCGGCCCTACCGGAAAATGCTTCGCAGGCTGGCGCGGTCGTGCCACGTGGGTGCCGGTGGCGCCGAGGCTGACGGCCGCCGCAAAGCCCGCAGCCCCATGGGCTGTGGGGCCACGCGAGCGGCTGCCAAAGACCTTTCCAACGAGGCACGGCTTTCCCTCCTGGCTCTTCGGGCGTGGGAGCTGTCGCCAGAGACGCGGCCCTACCGGAAAATGCTTCGCAGGCTAGCGCAGCGGCCCCACGTGGGCGCCGGTGGCGCCGAGGCTGACGGCCGCCGCAAAGCCCGCAGCCCCATGGGCTGTGGGGCCATGCGAGCGGCTGCCAAAGAGCTTTCCAACGAGGCATGGCTTTCCCTCCTGGCTCTTCGGGCGTGGGAGCTGTCGCCAGAGACGCGGCCCTTCCGGAAAATGCTTCGCAGGCTGGCGCGGTGGCGCAACGTGGGCACCGATGTCGCCGAGGCTGACGGCCGCCGGAAAGCCCGCAGCCCCATGGGCTGTGGGGCCACGCGAGCGGCTGCCAAAGAGCTTTCCAACGAGGCACGGCTTTCCCTCCTGGCTCTTCGGGCGTGGGAGCTGTCGCCGGAGCCGCGGCCCTACCGGAAAATGCTTCGCAGGCTGGCGCGGTCGTGCCACGTGGGCGCCGGTGGCGCCGAGGCTGACGGCCGCCGCAAAGCCCGCAGCCCCATGGGCTGTGGGGCCACGCGAGCGGCTGCCAAAGAGCTTTCCAACGAGGCACGGCTTTCCCTCCTGGCTCTTCGGGCGTGGGAGCTGTGGCCAGAGACGCGGCCCTACCGGAAAATGCTTCGCAGGCTGGCGCAGCGGCCCCACGTGGGCGCCGGTGGCGCCGAGGCTGACGGCCGCCGCAAAGCCCGCAGCCCCATGGGCTGTGGGGCCATGCGAGTGGCTGCCAAAGAGCTTTCCAACGAGGCATGGCTTTCCCTCCTGGCTCTTCGGGCGTGGGAGCTGTCGCCAGAGACGCGGCCCTACCGGAAAATGCTTCGCAGGTTGGCGCAGCGGCGCAATGTGGGCGCCGGTGGCGCCGACGCTGACAGCCGCCGCAAAGCCCGCAGCCCCATGGGCTGTGGGGCCACGCGAGCGGCTGCCAAAGAGCTTTCCAACGAGGCATGGCTTTCCCTCCTGGCTCTTCGGGCGTGGGAGCTGTCGCCAGAGCCGCGGCCCTACCGCAAAATGCTTCGCAGGTTGGCGCAGCGGCGCAATGTGGGCTCCGGTGGCGCCGAGGCTGACGGCCGCCGCAAAGCCCGCAGCCCTATGGGCTGTGGGGCCACGGGAGCGGCTGCCAAAGAGCTTTCCAACGAGGCACGGCTTTCCCTCCTGGCTCTTCGGGCGTGGGAGCTGTCGCCAGAGACGCGGCCCTACCGGAAAATGCTTCGCAGGCTGGCGCTGCGGCCCGACGTGGGCGCCGGTGGCGCCGAGGCTGACAGCCGCCGCAAAGCCCTCAGCCCCACGGGCTGTGGGGCCACGCGAGCGGCTGCCAAAGAGCTTTCCAACGAGGCACGGCTTTCCCTCCTGGCTCTTTGGGCGTGGGAGCTGTCGCCAGAGACGCGGCCCTACCGGAAAATGCTTCGCAGGCTGGCGCAGCGGCCCCACGTGGGCGCCGGTGGCGCCGAGGCTGACGGCCGCCGCAAAGCCCGCAGCCCCAAGGGCTGTGGGGCCATGCGAGCGGCTGCCAAAGAGCTTTCCAACGAGGCATGGCTTTCCCTCCTGGCTCTTCGGGCGTGGGAGCTGTCGCCAGAGACGCGGCCCTACCGGAAAATGCTTCGCAGGCTGGCGCGGTGCCGCAACGTGGGCGCCGGTGGCGCCGAGGCTGACGGCCGCCGCAAAGCCCGCAGCCCCACGGGCTGTGGGGCCACGCGAGCGGCTGCCAAAGAGCTTTCCAATGAGGCACGGCTTTCCCTCCTGGCTCTTCGGGCGTGGGAGCTCTCGCCAGAGCCGCGGCCCTACCGGAAAATGCTTCGCAGGCTGGCGCGGCGGCGCAACGTGGGCGCCGGTGGCGCCGAGGCTGACGGCCGCAGCAAACCCCTCAGCCCCACAGGCTTTAGGGCCATGCGAGTGTCTGCCAAAGAGCTTTCCAACGAGGCACGGCTTTCCCTCCTGGCTCTTCAGGCGTGGGAGCTGTCGCCAGAGCCGCGGCCCTAACGGAAAATGCTTCGCAGGCTGGCGCGGCGGCCCGACGTGGGTGCCGGTGTCGCCCAGGCTGACGGCCGCCGGAAAGCCCGCAGCCCCATTGGCTGTGGGGCCACAAGAGCGGCTGCCAAAGAGCTTTCCAACGAGGCATGGCTTTCCCTCCTGGCTCTTCGGGCGTGGGAGCTGTCGCCAGAGACGCGGCCCTACCGGAAAATGCTTCGCAGGTTGGCTCAGCGGCGCAATGTGGGCGCCGGTGGCGCCGAGGCTGACGGCCGCCGCAAAGCCCGCAGCCCCACGGGCTGTGGGGCCACGCGAGCGGCTGCCAAAGAGCTTTCCAACGAGGCACGGCTTTCCCTCCTGGCTCTTCGGGCGTGGGAGCTGTCGCCAGAGCCGCGGCCCTACCGGAAAATGCTTCGCAGGTTGGCGCAGCGGCGCAACGTGGGCGCCGGTGGCGCCGAGGCTGACGGCCGCCGCAAAGCCCGCAGCCCCATGGGCTGTGGGGCCACGTGAGCGGCTGCCAAAGAGCTTTCCAACGAGGCACGGCTTTCCCTCCTGGCTCTTCGGGCGTGGGAGCTGTGGCCAGAGCCGAGGCCCTACCGGAAAATGCTTCGCAGGCTGGTGCGGCGGCCCGACGTGGGCGCCGATGGCGCCGTGGCTGACGGCCGCCTGAAAGCCCGCAGTCCCATGGGCTGTGGGGCCACGCGAGCGGCTGCCAAAGAGCTTTCCAACGAGGCACGGCTTTCCCTCCTGGCTCTTCGGGCGTGGGAGCTGTCGCCAGAGCCGCGGCCCTACCGGAAAATGCTTCGCAGGCTGGCGCGGCGGCCCCACCTGGGCGCCGGTGTCGCCCAGGCTGACGGCTGCCGGAAAGCCTGCAGCCCCATGGGCTGTGGGGCCATGCGAGCGGCTGCCAAAGAGCTTTCCAACGAGGCACGGCTTTCCCTCCTGGCTCTTCGGGCGTGGGAGCTGTCGCCAGAGCCGCGGCCCTACCGGAAAATGCTTCGCAGGCTGGCGCAGCGGCCCCATTTGGGCGCCGGTGTCGCCGAGGCTGACGGCCGCCGCAAAGCCCGCAGCCCCATGGGCTGTGGGGCCATGCGAGCGGCTGCCAAAGAGCTTTCCAACGAGGCATGGCTTTCCCTCCTGGCTCTTCGGGCGTGGGAGCTGTCGCCAGAGCCGCGGCCCTACCGGAAAATGCTTCGCAGACTGGCGCGGTGGCGCAACGTGGGCGCCGGTGGCGCCGAGGCTGACGGCCGCCGCAAAGCCCGCAGCCCCATGGGCTGTGGGGCCACGCGAGCGGCTGCCAAAGAGCTTTCCAACGAGGCACGGCTTTCCCTCCTGGCTCTTCGGGCGTGGGAGCTGTGGCCAGAGCCGCGGCCCTACCGGAAAATGCTTCGCAGGCTGGCGCGGCGGCGCAACGTGGGCGCCGGTGGCACTGAGGCTGACGGCCGCCGCAAAGCCCGCAGCCCCATGGGCTGTGGGGCCACGCGAGCGGCTGCCAAAGAGCTTTCCAATGAGGCACGGCTTTCCCTCCTGGCTCTTCGGGCGTGGGAGCTGTTGCCAGAGCCGCGGCCCTACCGGAAAATGCTTCGCAGGCTGGCGCGGTCGTGCCACGTGGGCGCCGGTGGCGCCGAGGCTGACAGCCGCCGCAAAGCCCGCAGCCCCATGGGCTGTGGGGCCACGCGAGCGGCTGCCAAAGAGCTTTCCAACGAGGCACGGCTTTCCCTCCTGGCTCTTCGGGCGTGGGAGCTGTCGCCAGAGACGCGGCCCTACCGGAAAATGCTTCGCAGGCTGGCGCGGCGGCGCCACATGTGCGCCGGTGGCGCCGAGGCTGACGGCCGCCGCAAAGCCCGCAGCCCCACAGGATTTAGGGCCATGCGAGTGGCTGCCAAAGAGCTTTCCAACGAGGCACGGCTTTCCCTCCTGGCTCTTCGGCCGTGGGAGCTGTCGCCAGAGCCGCGGCCCTACCGCAAAATGCTTCGCAGGCTGGCGCGGCGGCCCGACGTGGGCGCCGATGGCGCCGAGGCTGACGGCCGCCTGAAAGCCCGCAGCCCCACGGGCTGTGGGGCCACACGAGCGGCTGCCAAAGAGCTTTCCAACGAGGCATGGCTTTCCCTCCTGGCTCTTCGGGCGTGGGAGCTGTCGCCAGAGCCGCGGCCCTAGCAGAAAATGCTTCGCAGGTTGGCGCAGCGGCGCAATGTGGGCTCCGGTGGCGCCGAGGCTGACGGCCGCCTGAAAGCCCGCAGCCCCACGGGCTGTGGGGCCACGCGAGCGGCTGCCAAAGAGCTTTCCAACGAGGCACGGCTTTCCCTCCTGGCTCTTCGGGCGTGGGAGCTGTCGCCAGAGACGCGGCCCTACCGGAAAATGCTTCGCAGGCTGGCGCAGCGGCCCCACGTGGGCGCCGGTGGCGCCGAGGCTGACGGCCGCCGCAAAGCCCGCAGCCCCATGGGCTGTGGGGCCACGCGAGCGGCTGCCAAAGAGCTTTCCAATGAGGCACGGCTTTCCCTCCTGGCTCTTCGGGCGTGGGAGCTGTCGCCAGAGCCGCGGCCCTACCGGAAAATGCTTCGCAGGCTGGCGCGGCGGCCCCACCTGGGCGCCGGTGTCGCCCAGGCTGACGGCCGCCGGAAAGCCCGCAGCCCCATGGGCTGTGGGGCCATGCGAGCGGCTGCCAAAGAGCTTTCCAACGAGGCACGGCTTTCCCTCCTGGCTCTTCGGGCGTGGGAGCTGTCGCCAGAGACGCGGCCCTACCGGAAAATGCTTCGCAGGCTGGCGCGGCGGCGCCACGTGGGCGCCGGTGGCGCCGAGGCTGACGGCCGCTGCAAAGCCCGCAGCCCCATGGGCTGTGGGGCCACGTGAGCGGCTGCCAAAGAGCTTTCCAACGAGGCACGGCTTTCCCTCCTGGCTCTTCGGGCGTGGGAGCTGTCGCCAGAGCCGCGGCCCTACCGGAAAATGCTTCGCAGGCAGGCGCGGCGGCGCCACGTGGGCGCCGGTGGCGCCGAGGCTGACGGCCGCCGCAAAGCCCGCAGCCCCATGGGCTGTGGGGCCACGCGAGCGGCTGCCAAAGAGCTTTCCAACGAGGCACGGCTTTCCCTCCTGGCTCTTCGGGCGTGGGAACTGTCGCCAGAGCCGTGGCCCTACTGGAAAATGCTTCGCAGGCTGGCGCGGTCGTGCCACGTGGGCGCCGGTGGCGGCGAGGCTGACGGCCGCTGCAAAGCCCGCAGCCCCATGGGCTGTGGGGCCACGCGAGCGGCTGCCAAAGAGCTTTCCAACGAGGCACGGCTTTCCCTCCTGGCTCTTTGGCCGTGGGAGCTGTCGCCAGAGCCGCGGCCCTAGCGGAAAATGCTTCGCAGGTTGGCGCAGCAGCGCAATGTGGGCTCCGGTGGCGCCGAGGCTGACGGCCGCCTGAAAGCCCGCAGCCCCACGGGCTGTGGGGCCACGCGAGCGGCTGCCAAAGAGCTTTCCAACGAGGCACGGTTTTCCCTCCTGGCTCTTCGGGCGTGGGAGCTGTCGCCAGAGACGCGGCCCTACCGGAAAATGCTTCGCAGGCTGGCGCAGCGGCCCCACGTGGGCGCCGGTGGCGCCGAGGCTGACGGCCGCCGCAAAGCCCGCAGCCCCAAGGGCTGTGGGGCCATGCGAGCGGCTGCAAAAGAGCTTTCCAACGAGGCATGGCTTTCCCTCCTGGCTCTTCGGGCGTGGGAGCTGTCGCCAGAGACGCGGCCCTACCGGAAAATGCTTCGCAGGCTGGCGCGGTGGCGCAACGTGGGCGCCGGTGGCGCCGAGGCTGACGGCCGCCGCAAAGCCCACAGCCCCATGGGCTGTGGGGCCACGCGAGCGGCTGCCAAAGAGCTTTCCAACGAGGCACGGCTTTCCCTCCTGGCTCTTCGGGCGTGGGAGCTGTCGCCAGAGACGCGGCCCTACCGGAAAATGCTTCGCAGGCTGGCGCGGCGGCGCAACGTGGGGGCCGGTGGCGCTGAGGCTGACGGCCGCCGCAAAGCCCGCAGCCCCATGGGCTGTGGGGCCACGCGAGCGGCTGCCAAAGAGCTTTCCAACGAGGCACGGCTTTCCCTCCTGGATCTTTGGGCGTGGGAGCTGTCGCCAGAGACGCGGCCCTACCGGAAAATGCTTCGCAGGCTGGCGCGGCGGCGCCACGTGGGCACCGGTGGCGCCGAGGCTGACGGCCGCCGCAAAGCCCGCAGCCCCATGGGCTGTGGGGCCACGCGAGCGGCTGCCAAAGAGCTTTCCAACGAGGCACGGCTTTCCCTCCTGGCTCTTCGGGCGTGGGAGCTGTCGCCAGAGCCGCGGCCCTACCGGAAAATGCTTCGCAGGCTGGCGCGGCGGCCCCACCTGGGCGCCGGTGTCGCCCAGGCTGACGGCCGCCGGAAAGCCCGCAGCCCCATGGGCTGTGGGGCCATGCGAGCGGCTGCCAAAGAGCTTTCCAACGAGGCACGGCTTTCCCTCCTGGCTCTTCGGGCGTGGGAGCTGTCGCCAGAGCCGCGGCCCTACCGGAAAATGCTTCGCAGACTGGCGCGGCGGCGCCACGTGGGCGCCGGTGGCGCCGAGGCTGACGGCCGCTGCAAAGCCCGCAGCCCCATGGGCTGTGGGGCCACGTGAGCGGCTGCCAAAGAGCTTTCCAACGAGGCACGGCTTTCCCTCCTGGCTCTTCGGGCGTGGGAGCTGTCGCCAGAGCCGCGGCCCTACCGGAAAATGCTTCGCAGGCAGGCGCGGCGGCGCAACGTGGGCGCCGGTGGCGCCGAGGCTGACGGCCGCCGCAAAGCCCGCAGCCCCATGGGCTGTGGGGCCACGCGAGCGGCTGCCAAAGAGCTTTCCAACGAGGCACGGCTTTCCCTCCTGGCTCTTCGGGCGTGGGAGCTGTCGCCAGAGCCGTGGCCCTACTGGAAAATGCTTCGCATGCTGGCGCGGTCGTGCCACGTGGGCGCCGGTGGCGGCGAGGCTGACGGCCGCTGCAAAGCCCGCAGCCCCATGGGCTGTGGGGCCACGCGAGCGGCTGCCAAAGAGCTTTCCAACGAGGCACGGCTTTCCCTCCTGGCTCTTTGGCCGTGGGAGCTGTCGCCAGAGACGCGGCCCTACCGGAAAATGCTTCGCAGGCTGGCGCAGCGGCCCCACGTGGGCGCCGGTGGCGCCGAGGCTGACGGCCGCCGCAAAGCCCGCAGCCCCATGGGCTGTGGGGCCACGCGAGCGGCTGCCAAAGAGCTTTCCAACGAGGCACGGCTTTCCCTCCTGGCTCTTCGGGCGTGGGAGCTGTCGCCAGAGACGCGGCCCTACCGGAAAATGCTTCGCAGGCTGGCGCGGCGGCGCAACGTGGGCGCCGGTGGCGCCGAGGCTGACGGCCGCCGCAAAGCCCGCAGCCCCATGGGCTGTGGGGCCACGCGAGCGGCTGCCAAAGAGCTTTCCAATGAGGCACGGCTTTCGCCCCTGGCTCTTCGGGCGTGGGAGCTGTCGCCAGAGACGCGGCCCTACCGGAAAATGCTTCGCAGGCAGGCGTGGCGGCCCGACGTTGGCGCCGGTGTCGCCCAGGCTGACGGCCGCCGCAAAGCCCGCAGCCCCATGGGCTGTGGGGCCACGCGAGCGGCTGCCAAAGAGCTTTCCAACGAGGCACGGCTTTCCCTCCTGGCTATTCGGGCGTGGGAGCTGTCGCCAGAGACACGGCCCTACCGGAAAATGCTTCGCAGGCTGGCGCGGCGGCGCCACGTGGGCGCCGGTGTCGCCCAGGCTGACGGCCGCCGCAAAGCCTGCAGCCCCACGGGCTGTGGGGCCACGCGAGCGGCTGCCAAAGAGCTTTCCAACGAGGCACGGCTTTCCCTCCTGGCTCTTTGGCCATGGGAGCTGTCGCCAGAGCCGCGGCCCTACCGGACAATTCTTTGCAGGCTGGCACGGCGGCCCCACCTGGGCGCCGGTGGCGCCGAGGCTGACGGCCGCCGCAAAACCCGCAGCCCCACGGTCTGTGGGACCACGCGAGCGGCTGCCAAAGAGCTTTCCAATGAGGCACGGCTTTCGCCCCTGGCTCTTCGGGCGTGGGAGCTGTCGCCAGAGCCGCGGCCCTACCGGAAAATGCTTCGCAGGCAGGCGTGGCGGCCCGACGTTGGCGCCGGTGGCGCCGAGGCTGACGGCCGCCGCAAAGCCCACAGCCCCATGGGCTGTGGGGCCACGCGAGCGGCTGCCAAAGAGCTTTCCAACGAGGCACGGCTTTCCCTCCTGGCTCTTCGGGCGTGGGAGCTGTCGCCAG
The DNA here is from genome assembly GCF_964199755.1 of Larus michahellis. NCBI lineage: Eukaryota > Metazoa > Chordata > Aves > Charadriiformes > Laridae > Larus > Larus michahellis. The sequence continues at coordinate 1,095,679 of NW_027436216.1, forward strand.
AGCCGCGGCCCTATCGGAAAATGCTTTGTAGGCTGGCGCGGCGGCCCCACCTGGGCGCCGGTGTCGCCCAGGCTGACGGCCGCCGCAAAGCCCGCAGCCCCATGGACTGTGGGGCCACGCGAGCGGCTGCCAAAGAGCTTTCCAACGAGGCATGGCTTTCCCTCCTGGCTCTTCGGGCGTGGGAGCTGTCGCCAGAGCCGCGGCCCTACCGGAAAATGCTTTGCAGGCTGGCGCAGCGGCCCCACGTGGGCGCCGGTGGCGCCGAGGCTGACGGCTGCCGCAAAGCCCGCAGCCCCATGGGCTGTGGGGCCACGCGAGCGGCTGCCAAAGAGCTTTCCAACGAGGCACGGCTTTCCCTCCTGGCTCTTCGGCCGTGGGAGCTGTCGCCAGAGCCGCGGCCCTACCGGATAATGCTTCGCAGGCTGGCGCGGCGGCGCCACGTGGGCGCCGGTGTCGCCCAGGCTGACGGCCGCCGCAAAGCCCGCAGCCCCATGGACTGTGGGGCCACGCGAGCGGCTGCCAAAGAGCTTTCCAACGAGGCATGGCTTTCCCTCCTGGCTCTTCGGGCGTGGGAGCTGTCGCCAGAGCCGCGGCCCTAACGGAAAATGCTTTGCAGGCTGGCGCAGCGGCCCCACGTGGGCGCCGGTGGCGCCGAGGCTGACGGCCGCCGCAAAGCCCGCAGCCCCATGGGCTGTGGGGCCACGCGAGCGGCTGCCAAAGAGCTTTCCAACGAGGCACGGCTTTCCCTCCTGGCTCTTCGGCCGTGGGAGCTGTCGCCAGAGCCGCGGCCCTACCGGATAATGCTTCGCAGGCTGGCGCGGCGGCGCCACGTGGGCGCCGGTGTCGCCCAGGCTGACGGCCGCCGCAAAGCCCGCAGCCCCATGGACTGTGGGGCCACGCGAGCGGCTGCCAAAGAGCTTTCCAACGAGGCATGGCTTTCCCTCCTGGCTCTTCGGGCGTGGGAGCTGTCGCCAGAGCCGCGGCCCTAACGGAAAATGCTTTGCAGGCTGGCGCAGCGGCGCAACGTGGGCGCCGGTGGCGCCGAGGCTGACGGCCGCCGCAAAGCCCGCAGCCCCATGGGCTGTGGGGCCACGCGAGCGGCTGCCAAAGAGCTTTCCAACGAGGCACGGCTTTCCCTCCTGGCTATTCGGGCGTGGGAGCTGTCGCCAGAGACGCGGCCCTACCGGAAAATGCTTCGCAGGCTGGTGCGGCGGCGCAACGTGGGCGCAGCTGGCACTGAGGCTGACGGCCGCCGCAAAGCCCGCAGCCCCATGGGCTGTGGGGCCACGCGAGCGGCTGCCAAAGAGCTTTCCAACGAGGCACGGCTTTCCCTCCTGGCTCTTCAGGCGTGTGAGCTGTCGCCAGAGCCGCGGCCCTACCGGAAAATTCTTTGCAGGCTGGCGCGGCGGCCCCACCTGGGCGCCGGTGTCGCCGAGGCTGACGGCCGCCGGAAAGCCCGCAGCCCCATGGGCTGTGGGGCCACGCGAGCGGCTGCCAAAGAGCTTTCCAACGAGGCACGGCTTTCCCTCCTGGCTATTCGGGCGTGGGAGCTGTCGCCAGAGACGCGGCCCTACCGGAAAATGCTTCGCAGGCTGGCGCGGTCGCGCCATGTGGGCGCCGGTGGCGCCGAGGCTGACAGCCGCCGCAAAGCCCGCAGCCCCACGGGCTGTGGGGCCACGCGAGTGGCTGCCAAAGAGCTTTCCAATGAGGCACGGCTTTCCCTCGTGGCTCTTCGGGCGTGGGAGCTGTTGCCAGAGACGCGGCCCTACCGGAAAATGCTTCGCAGGCTGGCGCGGCGGCATCACCTGGGCGCCGGTGTCGCCCAGGCTGACGGGCGCCGCAAAGCCCACAGCCCCACGGGCTGTGGGGCCACGCGAGCGGCTGCCAAAGAGCTTTCCAACGAGGCACGGCTTTCCCTCCTGGCTCTTTGGCCGTGGGAGCTGTCGCCAGAGCCGCGGCCCTACCGGAAAATGCTTTGCAGGCTGGCGCGGCGGCGCCACGTGGGCGCCGGTGGCGCCGAGGCTGACGGCTGCCGCAAAGCCCGCAGCCCCACGGGCTGTGGGGCCACGCGAGCGGCTGCCAAAGAGCTTTCCAACGAGGCACGGCTTTCCCTCCTGGCTCTTCGGGCGTGGGAGCTGTTGCCAGAGACGCGGCCCTACCGGAAAATGCTTCGCAGGCTGGCGTGGCGGCCCGACGTGGGCGCCGCTGGCACCGAGGCTGACGGCCGCCGCAAAGCCCGCAGCCCCATGGGCTGTGGGGCCACGCGAGCGGCTGCCAAAGAGCTTTCCAACGAGGCACGGCTTTCCCTCCTGGCTCTTCGGGCGTGGGAGCTGTCGCCAGAGCCGCGGCCCTACCGGAAAATGCTTCGCAGGCTGGCAGGGCGGCGCCACGTGGGCGCCGGTGTCGCCCAGGCTGACGGCCGCCGGAAAGCCCGCAGCCCCATGGGCTGTGGGGCCACGCGAGCGGCTGCCAAAGAGCTTTCCAACGAGGCATGGCTTTCCCTCCTGGCTCTTCGGGCGTGGGAGCTGTCGCCAGAGCCGCGGCCCTAACGGAAAATGCTTTGCAGGCTGGCGCAGCGGCCCCACGTGGGCGCTGGTGGCGCCGAGGCTGACGGCCGCCGCAAAGCCCTCAGCCCCATGGGCTGTGGGGCCACGTGAGCGGCTGCCAAAGAGCTTTCCAACGAGGCACGGCTTTCCCTCCTGGCTCTTCGGGCGTGGGAGCTGTCGCCAGAGACGCGGCCCTACCGGAAAATGCTTCGCAGGCTGGTGCGGCGGCGCAACGTGGGCGCCAATGGCACTGAGGCTGACGGCCGCCGCAAAGCCCGCAGCCCCATGGGCTGTGGGGCCACGCGAGCGGCTGCCAAAGAGCTTTCCAACGAGGCACGGCTTTCCCTCCTGGCTCTTCGGGCGTGGGAGCTGTCGCCAGAGCCGCGGCCCTACAGGAAAATGCTTTGCAGGCTGGCGCGGCGGCCCCACGTGGGCGCCGGTGTCGCCCAGGCTGACGGCCGCCGCAAAGCCCGCAGCCCCATGGGCTGTGGGGCCACGCGAGCGGCTGCCAAAGAGCTTTCCAACGAGGCACGGCTTTCCCTCCTGGCTCTTCAGGCGTGGGAGCTGTCGCCAGAGCCGCGGCCCTACCGGAAAATTCTTTGCAGGCTGGCGCGGCGGCCACACCTGGGCGCCGGTGTCGCCGAGGCTGACGGCCGCCGCAAAGCCCGCAGCCCCACGGGCTGTGGGGCCACGTGAGCGGCTGCCAAAGAGCTTTCCAACGAGGCACGGCTTTCCCTCCTGGCTCTTCGGCCGTGGGAGCTGTCGCCAGAGCCGCGGCCCTACCGGAAAATGCTTCGCAGGCTGGCGCGGCGGCGCCACGTGGGCGCCGGTGTCGCCCAGGCTGACGGCCGCCGCAAAGCCCGCAGCCCCATGGACTGTGGGGCCACGCGAGCGGCTGCCAAAGAGCTTTCCAACGAGGCATGGCTTTCCCTCCTGGCTCTTCGGGCGTGGGAGCTGTCGCCAGAGCCGCGGCCCTAACGGAAAATGCTTTGCAGGCTGGCGCAGCGGCCCCACGTGGGCGCCGGTGGCGCCGAGGCTGACGGCCGCCGCAAAGCCCGCAGCCCCATGGGCTGTGGGGCCACGCGAGCGTCTGCCAAAGAGCTTTCCAACGAGGCACGGCTTTCCCTCCTGGCTATTCGGGCGTGGGAGCTGTCGCCAGAGACGCGGCCCTACCGGAAAATGCTTCGCAGGCTGGTGCGGCGGCGCAACGTGGGCGCAGCTGGCACTGAGGCTGACGGCCGTCGCAAAGCCCGCAGCCCCATGGGCTGTGGGGCCACGCGAGCGGCTGCCAAAGAGCTTTCCAACGAGGCACGGCTTTCCCTCCTGGCTCTTCGGGCGTGGGAGCTGTCGCCAGAGCCGCGGCCCTACCGGAAAATGCTTCGCAGGCTGGCGCGGCGGCCCGACGTGGGCGTCAGTGGCGCCCAGGCTGACGGCCGCCGCAAAGCCCGCAGCCCCATGGGCTGTGGGGCCACGCAAGCGGCTGCCAAAGAGCTTTCCAACGAGGCACGGCTTTCCCTCCTGGCTCTTCGGGCGTGAGAGCTGTCGCCAGAGACGCGGCCCTACTGGAAAATGCTTCGCAGGCTGGCGCGGTCGCGCCACGTGGGCGCCGGTGGCGCCGAGGCTGACAGCCGCCGCAAAGCCCGCAGCCCCACGGGCTGTGGGGCCACGCGAGTGGCTGCCAAAGAGCTTTCCAATGAGGCACGGCTTTCCCTCGTGGCTCTTCGGGCGTGGGAGCTGTTGTCAGAGACGCGGCCCTACCGGAAAATGCTTCGCAGGCTGGCGCGGCGGCATCACCTGGGCGCCGGTGTCGCCCAGGCTGACGGGCGCCGCAAAGCCCACAGCCCCACGGGCTGTGGGGCCACGCGAGCGGCTGCCAAAGAGCTTTCCAGCGAGGCACGGCTTTCCCTCCTGGCTCTTCGGGTGTGGGAGCTGTCGCCAGAGCCGCGGCCCTACCGCAAAATGCTTCGCAGGCTGGCGCGCCGGCCCGACGTGGGCGCCGATGGTGCCGAGGCTGACGGCCACCACAAAGCCCGCAGCCCCACGGGCTGTGGGGCCACGTGAGTGGCTGCCAAAGAGCTTTCCAACGAGGCACGGCTTTCCCTCCTGGCTCTTCGGGCGTGGGAGCTGTCGCCAGAGCCGCGGCCCTACCGGAAAATGCTTTGCAGGCTGGCGCAGCGGCGCAACGTGGGCACCGGTGGCGCCGAGGCTGACGGCCGCCGCAAAGCCCGCAGCCCCATGGATTGTGGGGCCACGCGAGCGGCTGCCAAAGAGCTTTCCAACGAGGCACGGCTTTCCCTCCTGGCTCTTCGGGCGTGGGAGCTGTTGCCAGAGACGCGGCCCTACCGGAAAATGCTTCGCAGGCTGGCGTGGCGGCCCGACGTGGGCGCCGGTGTCGCCCAGGCTGACGGCCGCCGCAAAGCCCGCAGCCCCATGGGCTGTGGGGCCACGCGAGCGGCTGCCAAAGAGCTTTCCAACGAGGCACGGCTTTCCCTCCTGGCTCTTCGGGCGTGGGAGCTGTCGCCAGAGCCGCGGCCCTACCGGAAAATGCTTCGCAGGCTGGCAGGGCAGCGCCACGTGGGCGCCGGTGTCGCCCAGGCTGACGGCCGCCGGAAAGCCCGCAGCCCCACGGGCTGTGGGGCCACGCGAGCGGCTGCCAAAGAGCTTTCCAACGAGGCATGGCTTTCCCTCCTGGCTCTTCGGGCGTGGGAGCTGTCGCCAGAGCCGCGGCCCTAACGGAAAATGCTTTGCAGGCTGGCGCAGCGGCCCCACGTGGGCGCTGGTGGCGCCTAGGCTGACGGCCGCCGCAAAGCCCGCAGCCCCATGGGCTGTGGGGCCACGTGAGCGGCTGCCAAAGAGCTTTCCAACGAGGCACGGCTTTCCCTCCTGGCTCTTCGGGCGTAGGAGCTGTCGCCAGAGCTGTGGCCCTACCGGAAAATGCTTCGCAGGCTGGTGCGGCGGCGCAACGTGGGCGCCGCTGGCACTGAGGCTGACGGCCGCCGCAAAGCCCGCAGCCCCATGGGCTGTGGGGCCATGCGAGCGGCTGCCAAAGAGCTTTCCAACGAGGCACGGCTTTCCCTCCTGGCTCTTTGGCCGTGGGAGCTGTCGCCAGAGCCGCGGCCCTACCGGAAAATGCTTTGCAGGCTGGCGCGGCGGCCCCACGTGGGCGCCGGTGTCGCCCAGGCTGACGGCCGCCGCAAAGCCCGCAGCCCCATGGGCTGTGGGGCCACGCGAGCGGCTGCCAAAGAGCTTTCCAACGAGGCACGGCTTTCCCTCCTGGCTCTTTGGCCGTGGGAGCTGTCGCCAGAGACACGGCCCTACCGGAAAATGCTTCGCAGGCTGGCGCGGCGGCCCGACGTGGGCGCCGATGGTGCCGAGGCTGACGGCCGCCGGAAAGCCCGCAGCCCCATGGGCTGTGGGGCCACGCGAGCGGCTGCCAAAGATCTTTCCAACGAGGCATGGCTTTCCCTCCTGGCTCTTCGGGCGTGGGAGCTGTCGCCAGAGCCGCGGCCCTACCGCAAAATGCTTTGCAGGCTGGCGCAGCGGCCCCACGTGGGCGCCGGTGTCGCCGATGCTGACGGCCGCCGCAAAGCCCGCAGCCCCATGGGCTGTGGGGACACGCGAGCGGCTGCCAAAGAGCTTTCCAACGAGGCACGGCTTTCCCTCCTGGCTCTTCGGGCGTGGGAGCTGTGGCCAGAGCCGCGGCCCTACCGGAAAATGCTTCGCAGGCTGGCGCGGCGGCCCGACGTGGGCACCGGTGGCGCCCAGGCTGACGGCCGCCGCAAAGCCCGCAGCCCCACGGGCTGTGGGGCCACGCGAGCGGCTGCCAAAGAGCTTTCCAACGAGGCACGGCTTTCCCTCCTGGCTCTTCGGGCGTGGGAGCTGTCGCCAGAGCCGCGGCCCTACCGGAAAATGCTTCGCAGGCTAGCGCGGCGGCGCCACGTGGGCGCCGGTGGCGCCGAGGCTGACGGCCGCCGCAAAGCCCGCAGCCCCATGGGCTGTGGGGCCACGCGAGCGGCTGCCAAAGAGCTTTCCAACGAGGCACGGCTTTCCCTCCTGGCTCTTCGGGCGTGGGAGCTGTCGCCAGAGCCGCGGCCCTACCGGAAAATGCTTCGCAGGCTGGCGCGGCGGCGCAACGTGGGCGCCGGTGTCGCCGAGGCTGACGGCCGCCGCAAAGCCCGCAGCCCCACGGGCTGTGGGGCCACGCGAGCGGCTGCCAAAGAGCTTTCCAACGAGGCACGGCTTTCCCTCCTGGCTCTTCGGGCGTGGGAGCTGTCGCCAGAGACGCGGCCCTACCGGAAAATGCTTCGCAGGCTGGCGCAGCGGCCCCACGTGGGTGCCGGTGTCGCCCAGGCTGACGGCCGCCGCAAAGCCCGCAGCCCCACGGGCTGTGGGGCCACGCGAGCGGCTGCCAAAGAGCTTTCCAACGAGGCACGGCTTTCCCTCCTGGCTCTTCGGGCGTGGGAGCTGTCGCCAGAGCCGCGGCCCTACCGGAAAATGCTTCGCAGGCTAGCGCGGCGGCGCCACGTGGGCGCCGGTGGCGCCGAGGCTGACGGCCGCCGCAAAGCCCGCAGCCCCATGGGCTGTGGGGCCACGCGAGCGGCTGCCAAAGAGCTTTCCAACGAGGCACGGCTTTCCCTCCTGGCTCTTCGGGTGTGGGAGCTGTCGCCAGAGCCGCGGCCCTACCGGAAAATGCTTCGCAGGCTGGCGCGGCGGCCCGACGTGGGCGCCGATGGTGCCGAGGCTGACGGCCGCCGGAAAGCCCGCAGCCCCATGGGCTGTGGGGCCACGCGAGCGGCTGCCAAAGAGCTTTCCAACGAGGCACGGCTTTCCCTCCTGGCTCTTCGGGCGTGGGAGCTGTCGCCAGAGCCGCGGCCCTACCGGAAAATGCTTCGCAGGCTGGCGCGGCGGCGCAACGTGGGCGCCGGTGTCGCCCAGGCTGACGGCCGCCGCAAAGCCCGCAGCCCCATGGGCTGTGGGGCCACGCGAGCGGCTGCCAAAGATCTTTCCAACGAGGCATGGCTTTCCCTCCTGGCTCTTCGGGCGTGGGAGCTGTCGCCAGAGCCGCGGCCCTACCGCAAAATGCTTTGCAGGCTGGCGCAGCGGCCCCACGTGGGCGCTGGTGGCGCCGAGGCTGACGGCCGCCGCAAAGCCCGCAGCCCCATGGGCTGTGGGGCCACGCGAGCGGCTGCCAAAGAGCTTTCCAACGAGGCACGGCTTTCCCTCCTGGCTATTCGGGCGTGGGAGCTGTCGCCAGAGCCGCGGCCCTACCGGAAAATGCTTCGCAGGCTGGTGCGGCGGCGCAACGTGGGCGCCGCTGGCACTGAGGCTGACGGCCGCCGCAAAGCCCGCAGCCCCATGGGCTGTGGGGCCACGCGAGCCGCTGCCAAAGAGCTTTCCAACGAGGCACGGCTTTCCCTCCTGGCTCTTCGGGCGTGGGAGCTGTCGCCAGAGCCGCGGCCCTACTGGAAAATTCTTTGCAGGCTGGCGCGGCGGCCCCACCTGGGCGCCGGTGTCGCCGAGGCTGACGGCCGCCGCAAAGCCCGCAGCCCCATGGGCTGTGGGGACACGCGAGCGGCTGCCAAAGAGCTTTCCAACGAGGCACGGCTTTCCCTCCTGGCTCTTCGGGCGTGGGAGCTGTCGCCAGAGCCGCGGCCCTACCGGAAAATGCTTCGCAGACTGGCGCGGCGGCCCGACGTGGGCACCGGTGGCGCCCAGGCTGACGGCCGCCGGAAAGCCCGCAGCCCCACGGGCTGTGGGGCCACGCGAGCGGCTGCCAAAGAGCTTTCCAACGAGGCACGGCTTTCCCTCCTGGCTCTTCGGCCGTGGGAGCTGTCGCCAGAGCCGCGGCCCTACCGCAAAATGCTTCGCAGGCTAGCGCGGCGGCGCCACGTGGGCGCCGGTGGCGCCGAGGCTGACGGCCGCCGCAAAGCCCGCAGCCCCATGGGCTGTGGGGCCACGCGAGCGGCTGCCAAAGAGCTTTCCAACGAGGCACGGCTTTCCCTCCTGGCTCTTCGGGCGTGGGAGCTGTCGCCAGAGCCGCGGCCCTACCGCAAAATGCTTCGCAGGCTGGCGCGGCGGCGCCACGTGGGCGCCGGTGGCGCCGAGGCTGACGGCCGCTGCAAAGCCCGCAGCCCCATGGGCTGTGGGGCCACGCGAGCGGCTGCCAAAGAGCTTTCCAACGAGGCACGGCTTTCCCTCCTGGCTCTTCGGGCGTGGGAGCTGTCGCCAGAGCCGCGGCCCTACCGGAAAATGCTTCGCAGGCTGGCGCGGCGGCGCAACGTGGGCGCCGGTGGCGCCGAGGCTGACGGCCGCTGCAAAGCCTGCAGCCCCATGGGCTGTGGGGCCACGCGAGCGGCTGCCAAAGAGCTTTCCAACGAGGCACGGCTTTCCCTCCTGGCTCTTCGGGCGTGGGAGCTGTCGCCAGAGCCGCGGCCCTACCGGAAAATGCTTCGCAGGCTGGCGCGGCGGCGCAACGTGGGCAACAGTGGCGCCGACGCTGACGGCCGCCGGAAAGCCCGCAGCCCCACGGGCTGTGGGGCCACGCGAGCGGCTGCCAAAGAGCTTTCCAACGAGGCACGGCTTTCCCTCCTGGCTCTTCGGGCGTGGGAGCTGTCGCCAGAGCCGCGGCCCTACCGGAAAATGCTTTGCAGGCTGGCGCAGCGGCCCCACGTGGGCGCCGGTGGCGCCGAGGCTGACGGCCGCCGCAAAGCCCGCAGCCCCATGGGCTGTGGGGCCACGCGAGCGGCTGCCAAAGAGCTTTCCAACGAGGCACGGCTTTCCCTCCTGGCTCTTCGGGCGTGGGAGCTGTCGCCAGAGCCGCGGCCCTACCGGAAAATGCTTCGCAGGCTGGCGTGGCGGCCCGACGTGGGCGCCAGTGGAGCCGAGGCTGACGTCAGCCGCAAAGCCGCAAAGCCCGCAGCCCCATTGGCTGTGGGGCCACACGAGCGGCTGCCAAAGAGCTTTCCAACGAGGCACGGCTTTCCCTCCTGGCTCTTTGGCCGTGGGAGCTGTCGCCAGAGCCGCGGCCCTACAGGAAAATGCTTCGCAGGCTGGCGCAGCGGCCCCACCTGGGCGTCGGTGTCGCCCAGGCTGACGGCTGCCAGAAAGCCCGCAGCCGCATGGGCTGTGGGGCCACGCGAGCGGCTGCCAAAGAGCTTTCCAACGAGGCACGGCTTTCCCTCCTGGCTCTTCGGGCGTGGGAGCTGTCGCCAGAGCCGCGGCCCTACCGGAAAATGCTTCGCAGGCTAGCGCGGCGGCGCCACGTGGGCGCCGGTGGCGCCGAGGCTGACGGCCGCCGGAAAGCCCGCAGCCCCATGGGCTGTGGGGCCACGCGAGCGGCTGCCAAAGAGCTTTCCAACGAGGCACGGCTTTCCCTCCTGGCTCTTCGGGCGTGGGAGCTGTCGCCAGAGCCGCGGCCCTACCGGAAAATGCTTTGCAGGCTGGCGCAGCGGCCCCACGTGGGCGCCGGTGGCGCCGAGGCTGACGGCCGCCGCAAAGCCCGCAGCCCCATGGGCTGTGGGGCCACGCGAGCGGCTGCCAAAGAGCTTTCCAACGAGGCACGGCTTTCCCTCCTGGCTCTTCGGGCGTGGGAGCTGTCGCCAGAGCCGCGGCCCTACCGGAAAATGCTTCGCAGGCTGGCGTGGCGGCCCGACGTGGGCGCCAGTGGCGCCGAGGCTGACGTCAGCCGCAAAGCCGCAAAGCCCGCAGCCCCATTGGCTGTGGGGCCACACGAGCGGCTGCCAAAGAGCTTTCCAACGAGGCACGGCTTTCCCTCCTGGCTCTTTGGCCGTGGGAGCTGTCGCCAGAGCCGCGGCCCTACCGGAAAATCCTTCGCAGGCTGGCGCGGCGGCCCCACCTGGGCGTCGGTGTCGCCCAGTCTGACGGCTGCCAGAAAGCCCGCAGCCGCATGGGCTGTGGGGCCACGCGAGCGGCTGCCAAAGAGCTTTCCAACGAGGCACGGCTTTCCCTCCTGGCTCTTCGGGCGTGGGAGCTGTCGCCAGAGCCGCGGCCTTACCGGAAAATGCTTCGCAGGCTAGCGCGGCGGCGCCACGTGGGCGCCGGTGGCGCCGAGGCTGACGGCCGCCGGAAAGCCCGCAGCCCCATGGGCTGTGGGGCCACGCGAGCGGCTGCCAAAGAGCTTTCCAACGAGGCACGGCTTTCCCTCCTGGCTCTTCGGGCGTGGGAGCTGTCGCCAGAGACGCGGCCCTACCGGAAAATGCTTCGCAGGCTGGCGTGGCGGCGCCACGTGGGCGCCAGTGGCGCCGAGGCTGACGGCCGCCGCAAAGCCCGCAGCCCCATGGGCTGTGGGGCCACGCGAGCGGCTGCCAAAGAGCTTTCCAACGAGGCACGGCTTTCCGTCCTGGCTCTTCGGGCGTGGGAGCTGTCGCCAGAGCCGCGGCCCTACCGGAAAATGCTTCGCAGGCTGGCGCGGCGGCGTCACGTGGGCGCCGGTGGCGCCGAGGCTGACGGCCGCCGCAAAGCCCGCAGCCCCATGGGCTGTGGGGCCACGCGAGCGGCTGCCAAAGAGCTTTCCAACGAGGCACGGCTTTCCCTCCTGGCTCTTCGGGCGTGAGAGCTGTCGCCAGAGACACGGCCCTACCGGAAAATGCTTCGCAGGCTGGCGCGGTCACGCCACGTGGGCGCCGGTGGCGCCGAGGCTGACAGCTGCCGGAAAGCCCGCAGCCCCACGGGCTGTGGGGCCACGCGAGCGGCTGCCAAAGAGCTTTCCAACGAGGCACGGCTTTCCCTCCTGGCTCTTCGGGCGTGGGAGCTGTCGCCAGAGCTGCGGCCCTACCGGAAAATGCTTCGCAGGCTGGCGCGGCGGCCCGACGTGGGCACCGGTTTCGCCCAGGCTGACGGCCGCCGGAAAGCCCGCAGCCCCATTGGCTGTGGGGCCACACGAGCAGCTGCCAAAGAGCTTTCCAACGAGGCATGGCTTTCCCTCCTGGCTCTTCGGGCGTGGGAGCTGTCGCCAGAGCCGCGGCCCTACCGGAAAATGCTTAGCAGTTTGGCGCAGCGGCGCAATGTGGGCGCCGGTGGCGCCGAGGCTGACGGCCGCCGCAAAGCCCACAGCCCCATGGGCTGTGGGGACACGCGAGCGGCTGCCAAAGAGCTTTCCAACAAGGCACGGCTTTCCCTCCTGGCTCTTCGGGCGTGGGAGCTGTCGCCAGAGCCGCGGCCCTACCGGAAAATGCTTCGCAGGCTGGCGCGGCGGCCCGACGTGGGCACCGGTGGCGCCCAGGCTGACGGCCGCCGGAAAGCCCGCAGCCCCACGGGCTGTGGGGCCACGCGAGCGGCTGCCAAAGAGCTTTCCAACGAGGCACGGCTTTCCCTCCTGGCTCTTCGGGCGTGGGAGCTGTCGCCAGAGCCGCGGCCCTACAGGAAAATGCTTCGCAGGCTAGCGCGGCGGCCCCACGTGGGCGCCGGTGGCGCCGAGGCTGACGGCCGCCGCAAAGCCCGCAGCCCCATGGGCTGTGGGGCCACGCGAGCGGCTGCCAAAGAGCTTTCCAACGAGGCACGGCTTTCCCTCCTGGCTCTTCGGGCGTGGGAGCTGTCGCCAGAGACGCGGCCCTACCGGAAAATGCTTCGCAGGCTGGCGCAGCGGCCCCACGTGGGCGCCGGTGGCGCCCAGGCTGACGGCCGCCGCAAAGCCCGCAGCCCCACGGGCTGTGGGGCCACGCGAGCGGCTGCCAAAGAGCTTTCCAACGAGGCACGGCTTTCCCTCCTGGCTCTTCGGGCGTGGGAGCTGTCGCCAGAGACGCGGCCCTACCGGAAAATGCTTCGCAGGCTGGCGTGGCAGCCCGACGTGGGCGCCAGTGGCGCCGAGGCTGACGTCAGCCGCAAAGCCCGCAGCCCCATTGGCTGTGGGGCCACACGAGCGGCTGCCAAAGAGCTTTCCAACGAGGCACGGCTTTCCCTCCTGGCTCTTTGGCCGTGGGAGCTGTCGCCAGAGCCGCGGCCCTACCGGAAAATGCTTCGCAGGCTGGCGCGGCGGCCCCACCTGGGCGTCGGTGTCGCCCAGGCTGACGGCTGCCAGAAAGCCCGCAGCCGCATGGGCTGTGGGGCCACGCGAGCGGCTGCCAAAGAGATTTCCAACGAGGCACGGCTTTCCCTCCTGGCTCTTCGGGCGTGGGAGCTGTCGCCAGAGCCGCGGCCCTACCGGAAAATGCTTCGCAGGCTAGCGCGGCGGCGCCACGTGGGCGCCGGTGGCGCCGAGGCTGACGGCCGCCACAAAGCCCGCAGCCCCACGGGCTGTGGGGCCACGCGAGCGGCTGCCAAAGAGCTTTCCAACGAGGCACGGCTTTCCCTCCTGGCTCTTCGGGCGTGGGAGCTGTCGCCAGAGCCGCGGCCCTACCGGAAAATGCTTCGCAGGCTGGCGCGGCGGCCCGACGTGGGCACCGGTGGCGCCCAGGCTGACGGCCGCCGCAAAGCCCGCAGCCCCACGGGCTGTGGGGCCACGCGAGCGGCTGCCAAAGAGCTTTCCAACGAGGCACGGCTTTCCCTCCTGGCTCTTCGGGCGTGGGAGCTGTCGCCAGAGCCGCGGCCCTACCGCAAAATGCTTCGCAGGCTAGCGCGGCGGCGCCACGTGGGCGCCGGTGGCGCCGAGGCTGACGGCCGCCGCAAAGCCCGCAGCCCCATGGGCTGTGGGGCCACGCGAGCGGCTGCCAAAGAGCTTTTCAACGAGGCACGGCTTTCCCTCCTGGCTCTTCGGGCGTGGGAGCTGTCGCCAGAGCCGCGGCCCTACCGGAAAATGCTTCGCAGGCTGGCGCGGCGGCGCAACGTGGGCACCGGTGGCGCCGAGGCTGACGGCCGCCGCAAAGCCTGCAGCCCCATGGGCTGTGGGGCCACGCGAGCGGCTGCCAAAGAGCTTTCCAACGAGGCACGGCTTTCCCTCCTGGCTCTTCGGGCGTGGGAGCTGTCGCCAGAGCCGCGGCCCTACCGGAAAATGCTTCGCAGGCTGGCGCGGCGGCGCAACGTGGGCACCAGTGGCGCCGACGCTGACGGCCGCCGGAAAGCCCGCAGCCCCACGGGCTGTGGGGCCACGCGAGCGGCTGCCAAAGAGCTTTCCAACGAGGCACGGCTTTCCCTCCTGGCTCTTCGGGCGTGGGAGCTGTCGCCAGAGCCGCGGCCCTACCGGAAAATGCTTTGCAGGCTGGCGCAGCGGCCCCACGTGGGCGCCGGTGGCGCCGAGGCTGACGGCCGCCGCAAAGCCCGCAGCCCCACGGGCTGTGGGGCCACGCGAGCGGCTGCCAAAGAGCTTTCCAACGAGGCACGGCTTTCCCTCCTGGCTCTTCGGGCGTGGGAGCTGTCGCCAGAGCCGCGGCCCTACCGGAAAATGCTTCGCAGGCTGGCGCGGCGGCGCAACGTGGGCGCCGGTGGCGCCGAGGCTGACGGCCGCCGCAAAGCCCGCAGCCCCATGGGCTGTGGGGCCACGCGAGCGGCTGCCAAAGAGCTTTCCAACGAGGCACGGCTTTCCCTCCTGGCTCTTCGGGCGTGGGAGCTGTGGCCAGAGCCGCGGCCCTACCGGAAAATGCTTCGCAGGCTGGCGCGGCGGCGCAACGTGGGCGCCGGTGGCGCCGAGGCTGACGGCCGCCGCAAAGCCCGCAGCCCCATAGGATGTGGTGCCATGCAAGCGGCTGCCAAAGAGCTTTCCAACAAGGCACGGCTTTCCCTCCTGGCTCTTCGGGCGTGGGAGCTGTCGCCAGAGCCGCGGCCCTACCGGAAAATGCTTCGCAGGCTAGCGCGGCGGCCCCACCTGGGCGTCGGTGTCGCCCAGGCTGACGGCTGCCGGAAAGCCCGCAGCCCCACGGGCTGTGGGGCCACGCGAGCGGCTGCCAAAGAGCTTTCCAACGAGGCACGGCTTTCCCTCCTGGCTCTTCGGCCGTGGGAGCTGTCGCCAGAGCCGCGGCCCTACCGCAAAATGCTTCGCAGGCTGGCGCGGCGGCGTCACGTGGGCGCCGGTGGCGCCGAGGCTGACGGCCGCCGCAAAGCCCGCAGCCCCATGGGCTGTGGGGCCACGCGAGCGGCTGCCAAAGAGCTTTCCAACGAGGCACGGCTTTCCCTCCTGGCTCTTCGGGCGTGGGAGCTGTCGCCAGAGACGCGGCCCTACCGGAAAATGCTTCGCAGGCTGGCGCAGCGGCCCCACCTGGGCGCCGGTGTCGCCGAGGCTGACGGCCGCCGCAAAGCCCGCAGCCCCACGGGCTGTGGGGCCACGCGAGCGGCTGCCAAAGAGCTTTCCAACGAGGCACGGCTTTCCCTCCTGGCTCTTCGGGCATGGGAGCTGTCGCCAGAGACGCGGCCCTACCGGAAAATGCTTCGCAGGCTGGCACGGCGGAGCAACGTGGGCGCCGGTGGCGCCGAGGCTGATGGCCGCCGCAAAGCCTGCAGCCCCATAGGCTGTGGGGCCATGAAAGTGGCTGCCAAAGAGCTTTCCAACAAGGCACGGCTTTCCCTCCTGGCTCTTCGGGCGTGGGAGCTGTCGCCAGAGCCGCGGCCCTACCGCAAAATGCTTCGCAGGCTGGCGCGGCGGCCCCATCTGGGCGTCGGTGTCGCCCAGGCTGACGGCTGCGGGAAAGCCCGCAGCCCCACGGGCTGTGGGGCCACGTGAGTGGCTGCCAAAGAGCTTTCCAACGAGGCACGGCTTTCCCTCCTGGCTCTTCGGGCGTGGGAGCTGTCGCCAGAGACGCGGCCCTACCGGAAAATGCTTCGCAGACTGGCGCGGCGGCGCAACGTGGGCGCCGGTGCCGCCGAGGCTGACGGCCGCCGCAAAGCCTGCAGCCCCATAGGCTGTGGGGCCATGCAAGCGGCTGCCAAAGAGCTTTCCAACGAGGCACGGCTTTCCCTCCTGGCTCTTCGGGCGTGGGAGCTGTCGCCAGAGCCGCGGCCCTACCGCAAAATGCTTCGCAGGCTGGCGCCGCGGCGCAACGTGGGCGCCGGTGGCACCGAGGCTGATGGCCGCCGCAAAGCCCGCAGCCCAACGGGCTGTGTGGCCACGCGAGCGGCTGCCAAAGAGCTTTCCAACGAGGCACGGCTTTCCCTCCTGGCTCTTCGGGCGTGGGAGCTGTCGCCAGAGACGCGGCCCTCAGGCTGGCGCGGCGGCGCCACCTGGGCGCCGGTGGCGCCGAGGCTGACGGCCGCCGGAAAGCCCGCAGCCCCACAGGCTTTAGGGCCATGCGAGTGTCTGCCAAAGAGCTTTCCAACGAGGCATGGCTTTCCCTCCTGGCTCTTCGGGTGTGGGAGCTGTCGCCAGAGACGCGGCCCTACCGCAAAATGCTTTGCAGGCTGGCGCGGCGGCCCGACGTGGGCGCTGATGTCGCCTAGGCTGACGGCCGCCGCAAAGCCCGCAGCCCCACGGGCTGTGGGGCCACGCGAGCGACTGCCAAAGAGCTTTCCAACGAGGCATGGCTTTCCCTCCTGGCTCTTCGGCCGTGGGAGCTGTCGCCAGAGACGCGGCCCTACCGGAAAATGCTTCGCAGGCTGGCGCCGCGGCGCAACGTGGGCTCCGGTGGCACCGAGGCTGATGGCCGCCGCAAAGCCCGCAGCCCAACGGGCTGTGGGGCCACGCGAGCGACTGCCAAAGAGCTTTCCAACGAGGCACGGCTTTCCCTCCTGGATCTTCGGGCGTGGGAGCTGTCGCCAGAGCCGCGGCCCTACCGGAAAATGCTTCGCAGGCTGGCGCGGTGGCCCGACGTGCGTGCTGGTGTCGCCCAGGCTGACGGCCGCCGGAAAGCCCGCAGCCCCACGGGCTGTGGGGCCACGTGAGTGGCTTCCAAAGAGCTTTCCATCAAGGCACGGCTTTCCCTCCTGGCTCTTCGGGCGTGGGAGCTGTCGCCAGAGCCGCGGCCCTACCGGAAAATGCTTCGCAGGCTGAGGCGGCGGCGCCACGTGGGCGCCGGTGGCGCCGAGGCTGACGGCCGCCGGAAAGCCCGGAGCCCCACAGGCTTTAGGGCCACGTGAGTGGCTGCCAAAGAGCTTTCCAACGAGGCATGGCTTTCCCTCCTGGCTCTTCGGCCGTGGGAGCTGTCGCCAGAGCCGCGGCCCTTCCGGGAAATGTTTTGCACGCTGGCGCGTCGGCCCCACGTGGGCGCCGGTGTCGCCCAGGCTGACGGCCGCCGGAAAGCCCGCAGCCCCACGGGCTGTGGGGCCATGCGAGCGACTGCCAAAGAGCTTTCCAATGAGGCACGGCTTTCCCTCCTGGCTCTTCGGGCATGGGAGCTGTCGCCAGAGCCGTGGCCCTACTGGAAAATGCTTCGCAGGCTGGCGCAGCGGCCCCACGTGGGTGCCTGTGGCGCCTAGGCTGACGGCTGCCGCAAAGCCCGCAGCCCCACAGGCTGTGGGGCCACGCAAGCGACTGCCAAAGAGCTTTCCAATGAGGCACGGCTTTCCCTCCTGGATCTTCGGGCGTGGGAGCTGTCGCCAGAGCCGCGGCCCTACCGGAAAATGCTTCGCAGGCTGGCGCAGCGGCCCCACGTGGGTGCCAGTGGCGCCTAGGCTTACGGCTGCCGCAAAGCCCGCAGCGCCACGGGCTGTGGGGCGACGTGAGTGGCTGCCAAAGAGCTTTCCAACGAGGCACGGCTTTCCCTCCTAGCTCTTCGTGCGTGGGAGCTGTCGCCAGAGCCGCGGCCCTACCGGAAAATGCTTCGCAGGCTGGTGCAGCGGCGCAACGTGGGCGCCGGTGGCCCCGAGGCTGACGGCCGCCGCAAAGCCCGCAGCCCCATTGGCTTTGGGGCCACCCGAGGGGCTGCCAAAGAGCTTTCCAACGAGGCACGGCTTTCCCTCCTGGCTCTTCGGGCGTGGGAGCTGTCGCCAGAGCCGCGGCCCTACCGCAAAATGCTTCGCAGGCTGGCATGGCGGCGCAACGTGGTCGCCGGTTGCGCCGAGGCTGACGGCCGCCGCAAAGCCCGCAGCCCCACGGGCTGTGGGGCCATGCGAGCGGCTGCCAAAGAGCTTTCCAACGAGGCATGCCTTTCCCTCCTGGCTCTTCGGGCGTGGGAGCTGTCGCCAGAGACGCGGTCCTACCGGAAAATGCTTCGCAGGCTGGCGCAGCGTCGCAACGTGGGAGCCGGTGGCACTGAGGCTGACGGCCGCCGCAAAGCCCGCAGCCCCATGGGCTGTGGGGCCACGCGAGCGGCTGCCAAAGAGCTTTCCAACGAGGCACGGCTTTCCCTCCTGGCTCTTCGGGCGTGGGAGCTGTCGCCAGAGCCGCGGCCCTACCGGAAAATGCTTTGCAGGCTGGCGCGGCGGCCCCACGTGGGTGCCAGTGGCGCCGAGGCTAAAGGCTGCCGCAAAGCCCGCAGCCCCATGGGCTGTGGGGCCACGCGAGCGGCTGCCAAAGAGCTTTCCAACGAGGCACGGCTTTCCCTCCTGGCTCTTCGGGCGTTGGAGCTGTCGCCAGAGACGCGGCCCTACTGGAAAATGCTTCGCAGACTGGCGCAGCGGCGCCACGTGGGCGCCGGTGCCGCCGAGGCTGACGGCCGCCGCAAAGCCCACAGCCCCACAGGCTTTAGGGCCATGCGAGTGGCTGCCAAAGAGCTTTCCAACGAGGCATGGCTTTCCCTCCTGGCTCTTCAGGCGTGGGAGCTGTCGCCAGAGCCGCGGCCCTACTGGAAAATGCTTCGCAGGCTGGCGCAGCGTCGCAACATGGGCGCCGGTGTCGTCGACTCTGAAGGCTGCCTCAACACCCGCAGCCCCATGGGCTGTGGGGCCACGCGAGCGGCTGCCAAAGAGCTTTCCAACGAGGCACGGCTTTCCCTCCTGGCTCTTCGGGCGTGGGAGCTGTCGCCAGAGCCGCGGCCCTAACGGAAAATGCTTTGCAGGCTGGCGCATCGGCGCAACGTGGGCGCCGGTGACGCCCAGGCTGACGGCCGCCGCGAAGCCCGCAGCCCCACGGGCTGTGGGGCCACGCGAGCAACTGCCAAAGAGCTTTCCAACGAGGCACGGCTTTCCCTCCTGGCTCTTCGGGCGTGGGAGCTGTCGCCAGAGCCGCGGCCCTACCGCAAAATGCTTCGCAGGCTGGCGCGGTCGCGCCACGTGGGCGCCGGTTTCGCCCAGGCTGACGGCCGCCACAAAGCCCGCAGCCCCATGGGCTGTGGGGCCACGCGAGCGGCTGCCAAAGAGCTTTCCAACGAGGCACGGCTTTCCCTCCTGGCTCTTCGGGCGTGGGAGCTGTCGCCAGAGCCGCGGCCCTACCGGAAAATGCTTCGCAGGCTGGCGCGGCGGCGCAACGTGGGCGCCGGTGGCGCCGAGGCTGAGGGCCGCCGCAAAGCCCGCAGCCCCACGGGCTGTGGGGCCACGCGAGCGGCTGCCAAAGAGCTTTCCAACGAGGCATAGCTTTCCCTCCTGGCTCTTCGGCCGTGGGAGCTGTCGCCAGAGCCGCGGCCCTACCGGAAAATGCTTCGCAGGCTGGCGCAGCGGCGCCACGTGGGCGCCGGTGGCGCCGAGGCTGACGGCCGCCGCAAAGCCCGCAGCCCCATGGGCTGTGGGGCCACGGGAGCGGCTGCCAAAGAGCTTTCCAACAAGGCACGGCTTTCCCTCCTGGCTCTTCGGGCGTGGGAGCTGTCGCCAGAGCCGCGGCCCTACTGCAAAATGCTTCGCAGGCTGGCGCGGCGGCCTGACTTGGGTGCCGATGGCGCCGAGGCTGACGGCCGCCGCAAAGCCAGCAGCCCCACGGGCTGTGGGGCCACGCGAGCGGCTGCCAAAGAGCTTTCCAACGAGGCACGGCTTTCCCTCCTGGCTCTTCGGGCGTGGGAGCTGTCGCCAGAGACGCGGCCCTACTGGAAAATGCTTCGCAGGCTGGCGCGGCGGCGCCACGTGGGCGCCGGTGGCGCCGACTCTGACGGCCGCCGCAAAGCCCGCAGCCCCACAGGCTTTAGGGCCATGCAAGTGGCTGCCAAAGAGCTTGCCAACGAGGCACGGCTTTCCCTCCTGGCTCTTCGGGCGTGGGAGCTGTCGCCAGAGACGCGGCCCTACCGGAAAATGCTTTGCAGGCTGGCGCGGCGGCCCCACGTGGGTGCCAGTGGCGCCGAGGCTGAAGGCTGCCGCAAAGCCCGCAGCCCCATGGGTTGTGGGGCCACGCGAGCGGCTACCAAAGAGCTTTCCAACGAGGCACGGCTTTCCCTCCTGGCTCTTCGGGCGTGGGAGCTGTCGCCAGAGACGCGGCCCTACCGGAAAATGCTTCGCAGGCTGGCGCGGCGGCCGGACATGGACGCCGATGGCGCCGAGGCTGACGGCCGCCGCAAAGCCCGCAGCCCCACGGGCTGTGGGGCCACGCGAGCGGCTGCCAAAGAGCTTTCCAACGAGGCACGGCTTTCCCTCCTGGCTCTTCGGGCATGGGAGCTGTCGCCAGAGACGCGGCCCTACCGGAAAATGCTTCGCAGGCTGGCACGGCGGAGCAACGTGGGCGCCGGTGGCGCCGAGGCTGATGGCCGCCGCAAAGCCTGCAGCCCCATAGGCTGTGGGGCCATGCAAGCGGCTGCCAAAGAGCTTTCCAACAAGGCACGGCTTTCCCTCCTGGCTCTTCGGGCGTGGGAGCTGTCGCCAGAGCCGCGGCCCTACCGGAAAATGCTTCGCAGGCTGGCGCGGCGGCCCCATCTGGGCGTCGGTGGCGCCGAGGCTGACGGCCGCCGGAAAGCCCGGAGCCCCACGGGCTGTGGGGCCACGCGAGCGGCTGCCAAAGAGCTTTCCAACGAGGCATGGCTTTCCCTCCTGGCTCTTCGGCCGTGGGAGCTGTCGCCAGAGACGCGGCCCTACCGGAAAATGCTTCGCAGGCTGGCGCCGCGGCGCAACGTGGGCTCCGGTGGCACCGAGGCTGATGGCCGCCGCAAAGCCCGCAGCCCAACGGGCTGTGGGGCCACGCGAGCGACTGCCAAAGAGCTTTCCAACGAGGCACGGCTTTCCCTCCTGGCTCTTCGGGCGTGGGAGCTGTCGCCAGAGCCGCGGCCCTACCGGAAAATGCTTCGCAGGCTGGCGCGGTGGCCCGACGTGCGTGCTGGTGTCGCCCAGGCTGACGGCCGCCGGAAAGCCCGCAGCCCCATGGGCTGTGGGGCCACGTGAGTGGCTTCCAAAGAGCTTTCCAACGAGGCATGGCTTTCCCTCCTGGCTCTTCGGCCGTGGGAGCTGTCGCCAGAGCCGCGGCCCTACTGGAAAATGCTTCGCAGGCTGGTGCAGCCGCGCAACGTGGGCGCCGGTGGCGCCGAGGCTGACGGCCGCCGCAAAGCCCGCAGCCCCATGGGCTGTGGGGCCACGCGAGCGGCTGCCAAAGAGCTTTCCATCAAGGCACGGCTTTCCCTCCTGGCTCTTCGGGCGTGGGAGCTGTCGCCAGAGCCGCGGCCCTACCGGAAAATGCTTCGCAGGCTGAGGCGGCGGCGCCACGTGGGCGCCGGTGGCGCCGAGGCTGACGGCCGCCGCAAAGCCCGGAGCCCCACAGGCTTTAGGGCCACGTGAGTGGCTGCCAAAGAGCTTTCCAACGAGGCATGGCTTTCCCTCCTGGCTCTTCGGCCGTGGGAGCTGTCGCCAGAGCCGCGGCCCTTCCGGGAAATGTTTTGCACGCTGGCGCGTCGGCCCCACGTGGGCGCCGGTGTCGCCCAGGCTGACGGCCGCCGGAAAGCCCGCAGCCCCACGGGCTGTGGGGCCATGCGAGCGACTGCCAAAGAGCTTTCCAATGAGGCACGGCTTTCCCTCCTGGCTCTTCGGGCATGGGAGCTGTCGCCAGAGCCGTGGCCCTACTGGAAAATGCTTCGCAGGCTGGCGCAGCGGCCCCACGTGGGTGCCTGTGGCGCCTAGGCTGACGGCTGCCGCAAAGCCCGCAGCCCCACAGGCTGTGGGGCCACGCAAGCGACTGCCAAAGAGCTTTCCAATGAGGCACGGCTTTCCCTCCTGGATCTTCGGGCGTGGGAGCTGTCGCCAGAGCCGCGGCCCTACCGGAAAATGCTTCGCAGGCTGGCGCAGCGGCCCCACCTGGGCGCCGGTGGCGCCGAGGCTGACGGCCGCCGCAAAGCCCGCAGCCCCATGGGCTGTGGGGCCACGGGAGCGGCTGCCAAAGAGCTTTCCAACAAGGCACGGCTTTCCCTCCTGGCTCTTCGGGCGTGGGAGCTGTCGCCAGAGCCGCGGCCCTACTGCAAAATGCTTCGAAGGCTGGCGCGGCGGCCTGACTTGGGTGCCGATGGCGCCGAGGCTGACGGCCGCCGCAAAGCCAGCAGCCCCACGGGCTGTGGGGCCACGCGAGCGGCTGCCAAAGAGCTTTCCAACGAGGCACGGCTTTCCCTCCTGGCTCTTCGGGCGTGGGAGCTGTCGCCAGAGACGCGGCCCTACTGGAAAATGCTTCGCAGGCTGGCGCGGCGGCGCCACGTGGGCGCCGGTGGCGCCGACTCTGACGGCCGCCGCAAAGCCCGCAGCCCCACAGGCTTTAGGGCCATGCAAGTGGCTGCCAAAGAGCTTGCCAACGAGGCACGGCTTTCCCTCCTGGCTCTTCGGGCGTGGGAGCTGTCGCCAGAGCCGCGGCCCTACCGGAAAATGCTTTGCAGGCTGGCGCGGCGGCCCCACGTGGGTGCCAGTGGCGCGGAGGCTGAAGGCTGCCGCAAAGCCCGCAGCCCCATGGGTTGTGGGGCCACGCGAGCGGCTACCAAAGAGCTTTCCAACGAGGCACGGCTTTCCCTCCTGGCTCTTCGGGCGTGGGAGCTGTCACCAGAGACGCGGCCCTACCGGAAAATGCTTCGCAGGCTGGCGCGGCGGCCGGACATGGGCGCCGATGGCGCCGAGGCTGACGGCCGCCGCAAAGCCCGCAGCCCCACGGGCTGTGGGGCCACGCGAGCGGCTGCCAAAGAGCTTTCCAACGAGGCACGGCTTTCCCTCCTGGCTCTTCGGGCATGGGAGCTGTCGCCAGAGACGCGGCCCTACCGGAAAATGCTTCGCAGGCTGGCACGGCGGAGCAACGTGGGCGCCGGTGGCGCCGAGGCTGATGGCCGCCGCAAAGCCTGCAGCCCCATAGGCTGTGGGGCCATGCAAGCGGCTGCCAAAGAGCTTTCCAACAAGGCACGGCTTTCCCTCCTGGCTCTTCGGGCGTGGGAGCTGTCGCCAGAGCCGCGGCCCTACCGGAAAATGCTTCGCAGGCTGGCGCGGCGGCCCCATCTGGGCGTCGGTGTCGCCCAGGCTGACGGCTGCCGGAAAGCCCGCAGCCCCACGGGCTGTGGGGCCACGCGAGCGGCTGCCAAAGAGCTTTCCAACGAGGCACGGCTTTCCCTCCTGGCTCTTCGGGCGTGGGAGCTGTCGCCAGAGACGCGGCCCTACCGGAAAATGCTTCGCAGACTGGCGTGGCGGCGCAACGTGGGCGCCGGTGCCGCCGAGGCTGACGGCCGCCGCAAAGCCTGCAGCCCCATAGGCTGTGGGGCCATGCAAGCGGCTGCCAAAGAGCTTTCCAACGAGGCACGGCTTTCCCTCCTGGCTCTTCGGGCGTGGGAGCTGTCGCCAGAGCCGCGGCCCTACCGCAAAATGCTTCGCAGGCTGGCGCCGCGGCGCAACGTGGGCGCCGGTGGCACCGAGGCTGATGGCCGCCGCAAAGCCCGCAGCCCAACGGGCTGTGTGGCCACGCGAGCGGCTGCCAAAGAGCTTTCCAACGAGGCACGGCTTTCCCTCCTGGCTCTTCGGGCGTGGGAGCTGTCGCCAGAGACGCGGCCCTCAGGCTGGCGCGGCGGCGCCACCTGGGCACCGGTGGCGCCGAGGCTGACGGCCGCCGCAAAGCCCGCAGCCCCACAGGCTTTAGGGCCATGCGAGTGTCTGCCAAAGAGCTTTCCAACGAGGCATGGCTTTCCCTCCTGGCTCTTCGGGTGTGGGAGCTGTCGCCAGAGACGCGGCCCTACCGGAAAATGCTTCGCAGGCTGGCGCGGTGGCCCGACGTGCGTGCTGGTGTCGCCCAGGCTGACGGCCGCCGGAAAGCCCGCAGCCCCATGGGCTGTGGGGCCACGTGAGTGGCTTCCAAAGAGCTTTCCAACGAGGCATGGCTTTCCCTCCTGGCTCTTCGGCCGTGGGAGCTGTCGCCAGAGCCGCGGCCCTACTGGAAAATGCTTCGCAGGCTGGTGCAGCCGCGCAACGTGGGCGCCGGTGGCACCGAGGCTGACGGCCGCCGCAAAGCCCGCAGCCCCATGGGCTGTGGGGCCACGCGAGCGGCTGCCAAAGAGCTTTCCAACGAGGCATGGCTTTCCCTCCTGGCTCTTCGGCCGTGGGAGCTGTCGCCAGAGCCGCGGCCCTTCCGGGAAATGTTTTGCACGCTGGCGCGTCGGCCCCACGTGGGCGCCGGTGTCGCCCAGGCTGACGGCCGCCGGAAAGCCCGCAGCCCCACGGGCTGTGGGGCCATGCGAGCGACTGCCAAAGACCTTTCCAATGAGGCACGGCTTTCCCTCCTGGCTCTTCGGGCATGGGAGCTGTCGCCAGAGCCGTGGCCCTACTGGAAAATGCTTCGCAGGCTGGCGCAGCGGCCCCACGTGGGTGCCTGTGGCGCCTAGGCTGACGGCTGCCGCAAAGCCCGCAGCCCCACAGGCTGTGGGGCCACGCAAGCGACTGCCAAAGAGCTTTCCAATGAGGCACGGCTTTCCCTCCTGGATCTTCGGGCGTGGGAGCTGTCGCCAGAGCCGCGGCCCTACCGGAAAATGCTTCGCAGGCTGGCGCAGCGGCCCCACGTGGGTGCCAGTGGCGCCTAGGCTTACGGCTGCCGCAAAGCCCGCAGCGCCACGGGCTGTGGGGCGACGTGAGTGGCTGCCAAAGAGCTTTCCAACGAGGCACGGCTTTCCCTCCTAGCTCTTCGTGCGTGGGAGCTGTCGCCAGAGCCGCGGCCCTACCGGAAAATGCTTCGCAGGCTGGTGCAGCGGCGCCACGTGGGCGCCGGTGGCCCCGAGGCTGACGGCCGCCGCAAAGCCCGCAGCCCCATTGGCTTTGGGGCCACCCGAGGGGCTGCCAAAGAGCTTTCCAACGAGGCACGGCTTTCCCTCCTGGCTCTTCGGCCGTGGGAGCTGTCGCCAGAGCCGCGGCCCTACCGCAAAATGCTTCGCAGGCTGGCATGGCGGCGCAACGTGGTCGCCGGTTGCGCCGAGGCTGACGGCCGCCGCAAAGCCCGCAGCCCCACGGGCTGTGGGGCCATGCGAGCGGCTGCCAAAGAGCTTTCCAACGAGGCATGCCTTTCCCTCCTGGCTCTTCGGGCGTGGGAGCTGTCGCCAGAGACGCGGTCCTACCGGAAAATGCTTCGCAGGCTGGCGCAGCGTCGCAACGTGGGAGCCGGTGGCACTGAGGCTGACGGCCGCCGCAAAGCCCGCAGCCCCATGGGCTGTGGGGCCACGCGAGCGGCTGCCAAAGAGCTTTCCAACGAGGCACGGCTTTCCCTCCTGGCTCTTCGGGCGTGGGAGCTGTCGCCAGAGCCGCGGCCCTACCGGAAAATGCTTTGCAGGCTGGCGCGGCGGCCCCACGTGGGTGCCAGTGGCGCCGAGGCTAAAGGCTGCCGCAAAGCCCGCAGCCCCATGGGTTGTGGGGCCACGCGAGCGGCTGCCAAAGAGCTTTCCAACGAGGCACGGCTTTCCCTCCTGGCTCTTCGGGCGTTGGAGCTGTCGCCAGAGACGCGGCCCTACTGGAAAATGCTTCGCAGACTGGCGCAGCGGCGCCACGTGGGCGCCGGTGCCGCCGAGGCTGACGGCCGCCGGAAAGCCCGCAGCCCCACAGGCTTTAGGGCCATGCGAGTGGCTGCCAAAGAGCTTTCCAACGAGGCATGGCTTTCCCTCCTGGCTCTTCGGGCGTGGGAGCTGTCGCCAGAGCCGCGGCCCTACTGGAAAATGCTTCGCAGGCTGGCGCAGCGTCGCAACATGGGCGCCGGTGTCGTCGACTCTGAAGGCTGCCTCAACACCCGCAGCCCCATGGGCTGTGGGGCCACGCGAGCGGCTGCCAAAGAGCTTTCCAACGAGGCACGGCTTTCCCTCCTGGCTCTTCGGGCGTGGGAGCTGTCGCCAGAGCCGCGGCCCTAACGGAAAATGCTTTGCAGGCTGGCGCGTCGGCGCAACGTGGGCGCCGGTGACGCCCAGGCTGACGGCCGCCGCGAAGCCCGCAGCCCCACGGGCTGTGGGGCCACGCGAGCAACTGCCAAAGAGCTTTCCAACGAGGCACGGCTTTCCCTCCTGGCTCTTCGGGCGTGGGAGCTGTCGCCAGAGCCGCGGCCCTACCGCAAAATGCTTCGCAGGCTGGCGCGGTCGCGCCACGTGGGCGCCGGTTCCGCCCAGGCTGACGGCCGCCACAAAGCCCGCAGCCCCATGGGCTGTGGGGCCACGCGAGCGGCTGCCAAAGAGCTTTCCAACGAGGCACGGCTTTCCCTCCTGGTTCTTCGGGCGTGGGAGCTGTCGCCAGAGCCGCGGCCCTACCGGAAAATGCTTCGCAGGCTGGCGCGGCGGCGCAACGTGGGCGCCGGTGGCGCCGAGGCTGAGGGCCGCCGCAAAGCCCGCAGCCCCACGGGCTGTGGGGCCACGCGAGCGGCTGCCAAAGAGCTTTCCAACGAGGCATGGCTTTCCCTCCTGGCTCTTCGGCCGTGGGAGCTGTCGCCAGAGCCGCGGCCCTACCGGAAAATGCTTCGCAGGCTGGCGCAGCGGCGCCACGTGGGCACCGGTGGCGCCGAGGCTGACGGCCGCCGCAAAGCCCGCAGCCCCATGGGCTGTGGGGCCACGGGAGCGGCTGCCAAAGAGCTTTCCAACAAGGCACGGCTTTCCCTCCTGGCTCTTCGGGCGTGGGAGCTGTCGCCAGAGCCGCGGCCCTACTGCAAAATGCTTCGCAGGCTGGCGCGGCGGCCTGACTTGGGTGCCGATGGCGCCGAGGCTGACGGCCGCCGCAAAGCCAGCAGCCCCACGGGCTGTGGGGCCACGCGAGCGGCTGCCAAAGAGCTTTCCAACGAGGCACGGCTTTCCCTCCTGGCTCTTCGGGCGTGGGAGCTGTCGCCAGAGACGCGGCCCTACTGGAAAATGCTTCGCAGGCTGGCGCGGCGGCGCCACGTGGGCGCCGGTGGCGCCGACTCTGACGGCCGCCGCAAAGCCCGCAGCCCCACAGGCTTTAGGGCCATGCAAGTGGCTGCCAAAGAGCTTGCCAACGAGGCACAGCTTTCCCTCCTGGCTCTTCGGGCGTGGGAGCTGTCGCCAGAGCCGCGGCCCTACCGGAAAATGCTTTGCAGGCTGGCGCGGCGGCCCCACGTGGGTGCCAGTGGCGCCGAGGCTGAAGGCTGCCGCAAAGCCCGCAGCCCCATGGGTTGTGGGGCCACGCGAGCGGCTACCAAAGAGCTTTCCAACGAGGCACGGCTTTCCCTCCTGGCTCTTCGGGCGTGGGAGCTGTCGCCAGAGCCGCGGCCCTACCGGAAAATGCTTCGCAGGCTGGCGCGGCGGCCGGACATGGGCGCCGATGGCGCCGAGGCTGACGGCCGCCGCAAAGCCCGCAGCCCCACGGGCTGTGGGGCCATGCGAGCGGCTGCCAAAGAGCTTTCCAACGAGGCATGCCTTTCCCTCCTGGCTCTTCGGGCGTGGGAGCTGTCGCCAGAGACGCGGCCCTACCGGAAAATGCTTCGCAGGCTGGCGCAGCAGCGCAACGTGGGCGCCGGTGGCGCCCAGGCTGACGGCCGCCGTAAAGCCCGCAGCCCCATGGGCTGTGGGGCCACGCGAGCGGCTGCCAAAGATCTTTCCAATGAGTCACGGATTTCCCTCCTGGCTCTTCGGGCGTGGGAGCTGTCGCCAGAGCTGCAGCCCTACCGGAAAATGCTTCGCAGGCTGGCACGGCGGCGCCACGTGGGCGCCGGTGGCGCCGAGGCTGACGGCCGCCGCAAAGCCCGCAGCCCCACGGGCTGTGGGGCCACGCGAGCGGCTGCCAAAGAGCTTTCCAACGAGGCACGGCTTTCCCTCCTGGCTCTTCGGGCGTGGGAGCTGTCGCCAGAGACGCGGCCCTACCGGAAAATGCTTCGCAGGCTGGCGCGGCGGCGCCACGTGGGCACCGTTGTCGCCCAGGCTGACGGCCGCCGCAAAGCCCGCAGCCCCATGTGCTGTGGGGCCACGCGAGCGGCTGCCAAAGAGCTTTCCAACGAGGCACGGCTTTCCCTCTTGGCTCTTCGGGCGTGGGAGCTGTCGCCAGAGACGCGGCCCTACTGGAAAATGCTTTGCAGGCTGGCGCGGTCGTGCCACGTGGGCGCCGGTTTCGCCCAGGCTGACGGCCGCCACAAAGCCCGCAGCCCCATGGGCTGTGGGGCCACGCGAGCGGCTGCCAAAGAGCTTTCCAACGAGGCATGGCTTTCCCTCCTGGCTCTTCGGGCGTGGGAGCTGTCGCCAGAGACGCTGCCCTACAGGAAAATGCTTCGCAGGCTGGCGCAGCGGCCCCACGTGGGCACCGGTGGCGCCGAGGGTGACGACCGCAGGAAAGCCCGCAGCCCCACGGGCTGTGGGGCCACGGGAGCGCCTACCAAAGAGCTTTCCAACGAGGCATGGCTTTCCCTCCTAGCTCTTCGGGCGTGGGAGCTGTCGCCAGAGACGCGGCCCTACTGGAAAATGCTTCGCAGGCTGGTGCGGCGGCGCCACGTGGGCGCCGGTGCCGCCGAGGCTGACGGCCGCCGGAAAGCCCGCAGCCCCACAGGCTTTAGGGCCATGCGAGTGGCTGCCAAAGAGCTTTCCAATGAGGCACGGCTTTCCCTCCTGGCTCTTCGGGCGTGGGAGCTGTCGCCAGAGCCGCGGCCCTACCAGAAAATGCTTCGCAGGCTGGCGCCGCGGCGCAACGTGTGCGCCCGTGGCGCCGAGGCTGATGGCCGCCGCAAAGCCCGCAGCCCCACGGGCTGTGGGGCCACGCGAGCGGCTGCCAAAGAGCTTTCCAACGAGGCACGGCTTTCCCTCCTGGCTCTTCGGGCGTGGGAGCTGTCGCCAGAGCCGCGGCCCTACCGGAAAATGCTTCGCAGGCTGGCGAGGCGTTGCAATGTGGGCGCCGATGGCGCCGAGGCTGACGGACGCCGCAAAGCCCGCAGCCCCACGGGCTGTGGGGCCACGCGAGCAACTGCCAAAGAGCTTTCCAACGAGGCATGGCTTTCCCTCCTGGCTCTTCGGGCGTGGGAGCTGTCGCCAGAGCCGCGGCCCTACCGGAAAATGCTTCGCAGGCTGGCGCGGTCGCGCCACGTGGGCGCCGGTTTCGCCCAGGCTGACGGCCGCCACAAAGCCCGCAGCCCCATGGGCTGTGGGGCCACGCGAGCGGCTGCCAAAGAGCTTTCCAACAAGGCACGGCTTTCCCTCCTGGCTCTTCGGGCGTGGGAGCTGTCGCCAGAGCCGCGGCCCTACCGCAAAATGCTTTGCAGGCTGGCGCGGCGGCCCGAAGTGGGCGCCGGTGTCGCCCAGGCTGATGGCCGCCGCAAAGCCCGCAGCCCCACGGGCTGTGGGGCCACGCGAGCGGCTGCCAAAGAGCTTTCCAACGAGGCACGGCTTTCCCTCCTGGCTCTTCGGGCGTGGGAGCTGTCGCCAGAGCCGCGGCCCTAACGGAAAATGCTTCGCAGGCTGGCGCGGCGGCCCGACGTGGGCGCCGATGGCGCCGAGGCTGACGGCCGCCGGAAATCCCGCAGCCCCACGGGCTGTGGGGCCACGCGAGCGGTTACCAAAGAGCTTTCCAACGAGGCATGGCTTTCCCTCCTAGCTCTTCGGGCATGGGAGCTGTCGCCAGAGACGCGGCCCTACCTGAAAATGCTTCGCAGGCTGGCGCAGCGGCGCCACGTGGGCGCCAGTGCCGCCGAGGCTGACGGCCGCCGGAAAGCCCGCAGCCCCACAGGCTTTAGGGCCATGCGAGTGGCTGCCAAAGAGATTTCCAACGAGGCATGGCTTTCCCTCCTGGCTCTTCGGGCGTGGGAGCTGTCGCCAGAGCCGCGGCCCTACTGGAAAATGCTTCGCAGGCTGGCGCAGCGTCGCAACGTGGGCGCCGGTGTCGTCGACTCTGAAGGCCGCCTCAACACCCGCAGCCCCATGGGCTGTGGGGCCACGCGAGCGGCTGCCAAAGAGCTTTCCAACGAGGCACGGCTTTCCCTCCTGGCTCTTCGGGCGTGGGAGCTGTCGCCAGAGCCGCGGCCCTACCGGAAAATGCTTCGCAGGCTGGCGCGGCGGCGCCACGTGGGCGCCGGTGGCACCGAGGCTGACGGCCGCCGGAAAGCCCGCAGCCCCATGGGCTTTAGGGCCATGCGAGCGGTTGCCAAAGAGCTTTCCAACGAGGCACGGCTTTCCCTCCTGGCTCTTCGGGCGTGGGAGCTGTCGCCAGAGCCGCGGCCCTACCGCAAAATGCTTCGCAGGCTGGCGCGGCGGCCTGACATGGGTGCCGATGGCGCCGAGGCTGACGGCCGCCGCAAAGCCCGCAGCCCCACGGGCTGTGGGGCCACGCGAGCGGCTGCCAAAGAGCTTTCCAACGAGGCACGGCTTTCCCTCCTGGCTCTTCGGGCGTGGGAGCTGTCGCCAGAGACGCGGCCCTACCGGAAAATGCTTCGCAGGCTGGCGCAGCGGCGCCACGTGGGCGCCGGTGGCGCCGAGGCTGACGGCCGCCGCAAAGCCCGCAGCCCCACAGGCTTTAGGGCCATGCAAGTGGCTGCCAAAGAGCTTTCCAACGAGGCATGCCTTTCCCTCCTGGCTCTTCGGGCATGGGAGCTGTCGCCAGAGCCGCGGCCCTACCGCAAAATGCTTCGCAGGCTGGCGCAGCGGCGCAACGTGGGCGCCGGTGGCGCCGAGGCCGACGGCCGCCGCAAAGCCCGCAGCCCCACGGGCTGTGGGGCCACGCGAGCGGCTGCCAAAGAGCTTTCCAACGAGGCACGGCTTTCCCTCCTGGCTCTTCGGGCGTGGGAGCTGTCGCCAGAGCCGCGGCCCTACCGGAAAATGCTTTGCAGGCTGGCGCGGCGGCGCAACGTGGGCGCCGGTGACGCCCAGGCTGACGGCCGCCGGAAAGCCCGCAGCCCCACGGGCTGTGGGGCCACACGAGCAACTGCCAAAGAGCTTTCCAACGAGGCACGGCTTTCCCTCCTGGCTCTTTGGGCGTGGGAGCTGTCGCCAGAGCCGCGGCCCTACCGGAAAATGCTTCGCAGGCTGGCGCGGTCGCGCCACGTGGGCGCCGGTTTCGCCCAGGCTGACGGCCGCCACAAAGCCCGCAGCCCCATGGGCTGTGGGGCCACGCGAGCGGCTGCCAAAGAGCTTTCCAACGAGGCACGGCTTTCCCTCCTGGCTCTTCGGGCGTGGGAGCTGTCGCCAGAGCCGCGGCCCTACCGGAAAATGCTTCGCAGGCTGGCGCAGCGGCGCCACGTGGGCGCCGGTGGTGCCGAGGCTGACGGCCGCCGCAAAGCCCGCAGCCCCACAGGCTTTAGGGTCATGCAAGTGGCTGCCAAAGAGCTTGCCAACGAGGCACGGCTTTCCCTCCTGGCTCTTCGGGCGTGGGAGCTGTCGCCAGAGCCGCGGCCCTACCGCAAAATGCTTCGCAGGCTGGCGCAGCGGCGCAAGGTGGGCGCCGGTGGCGCCGAGGCTGACGGCCGCCGCAAAGCCCGCAGCCCCACGGGCTGTGGGGCCACGCGAGCGGCTGCCAAAGAGCTTTCCAATGAGGCACGGCTTTCCCTCCTGGCTCTTCGGGCGTGGGAGCTGTCGCCAGAGACGCGGCCCTACCGGAAAATGCTTTGCAGGCTGGCGTGGCGGCGCAACGTGGGCGCCGGTGACGCCCAGGCTGACGGCCGCCGGAAAGCCCGCAGCCCCACGGGCTGTGGGGCCACGCGAGCAACTGCCAAAGAGCTTTCCAACGAGGCACGGCTTTCCCTCCTGGCCCTTCAGGCGTGGGAGCTGTCGCCAGAGACGCGGCCCTACCGGAAAATGCTTCGCAGGCTGGCGCGGTCGCGCCACGTGGGCGCCGGTTTCGCCCAGGCTGACGGCCGCCGCAAAGCCCGCAGCCCCATGGGCTGTGGGGCCACGCGAGCGGCTGCCAAAGAGCTTTCCAACGAGGCACGGCTTTCCCTCCTGGCTCTTCGGGCGTGGGAGCTGTCGCCAGAGACGCGGCCCTACCGGAAAGTGCTTCGCAGGCTGGCGCGGCGGCCTGACATGGGCGCCGATGGCACCGAGGCTGACGGCCACCGCAAAGCCCGCAGCCCCATGGGCTGTGGGGCCACGCGAGCGGCTGCCAAAGAGCTTTCCAATGAGGCACGGCTTTCCCTCCTGGCTCTTCGGCCGTGGGAGCTGTCACCAGAGCCGCGGCCCTACCGGAAAATGCTTCGCAGGCTGGCGCGGCGGCGCCACGTGTGCGCCGGTGGCGCCGAGGGTGACGACCGCAGGAAAGCCCGCAGCCCCACGGGCTGTGGGGCCACGCGAGCGGCTACCAAAGAGCTTTCCAACGAGGCATGGCTTTCCCTCCTAGCTCTTCGGGCGTGGGAGCTGTCGCCAGAGACGCGGCCCTACCGGAAAATGCTTCGCAGGCTGGCGCCGCGGCGCCACGTGGGCGCCGGTGCCGCCGAGGCTGACGGCCGCCGGAAAGCCCGCAGCCCCACGGGCTGTGGGGCCACGCGAGCGGCTGCCAAAGGTCTTTCCAACGAGGCATGGCTTTCCCTCCTGGCTCTTCGGGCGTGGGAGCTGTCGCCAGAGCTGCGGCCCTACTGGAAAATTCTTCGCAGGCTGGCGCGGCGGCGCCACGTGGGCGCCGGTGGCGCCGAGGCTGACGGCCGCCGCAAAGCCCGCAGCCCCACGGGCTGTGGGGCCACGCGAGCGGCTGCCAAAGAGCTTTCCAACGAGGCACGGCTTTCCCTCCTGGCTCTTCGGGCGTGGGAGCTGTCGCCAGAGCCGCGGCCCTACCGGAAAATGCTTCGCAGGCTGGCGCGGCGGCCTGACATGGGCGCCGATGGCGCCGAGGCTGACGGCCGCTGCAAAGCCCGCAGCCCCACGGGCTGTGGGTCCACGCGAGCGGCTGCCAAAGAGCTTTCCAACGAGGCACGGCTTACCCTCCTGGCTCTTCGGGCGTGGGAGCTGTCGCCAGAGCCGCGGCCCTACCGGAAAATGCTTCGCAGGCTGGCGCAGCGGCGCCACGTGGGCGCCGGTGGCGCCGAGGCTGACGGCCGCCGGAAAGCCCGCAGCCCCACAGGCTTTAGGGCCATGCAAGTGGCTGCCAAAGAGCTTGCCATCGAGGCACGGCTTTCCCTCCTGGCTCTTCGGGCGTGGGAGCTGTCGCCAGAGCCGCGGCCCTACCGCAAAATGCTTCGCAGGCTGGCGCAGCGGCGCAACGTGGGCACCGGTGGCGCCGAGGCTGACGGCCGCCGCAAAGCCCGCAGCCCCATGGGCTGTGGGGCCACGCGAGCGGCTGCCAAAGAGCTTTCCAACAAGGTACGGCTTTCCCTCCTGGCTCTTCGGGCGTGGGAGCTGTCGCCAGAGACGCGGCCCTACCGGAAAATGCTTCGCAGGCTGGGGCGGCGGCCCCACGTGGGCGCCGGTGGCGCCGAGGCTGACGGCCGCCGCAAAGCCCGCAGCCCCACGGGCTGTGGGGCCACGCGAGCGGCTGCCAAAGAGCTTTCCAACGAGGCACGGCTTTCCCTCCTGGCTCTTCGGGCGTGGGAGCTGTCGCCAGAGCCGCGGCCCTACCGGAAAATGCTTCGCAGGCTGGCACGGCGGCCTGACATGGGCGCCGATGGCACCGAGGCTGACGGCCGCCGCAAAGCCCGCAGCCCCACGGGCTGTGGGGCCACGCGAGCGGCTGCCAAAGAGCTTTCCAACGAGGCACGGCTTTCCCTCCTGGCTCTTCGGGCGTGGGAGCTGTCGCCAGAGCCGCGGCCCTACCGGAAAATGCTTCGCAGGCTGGCGCAGCGGCGCCACGTGGGCGCCGGTGGCGCCGAGGCTGACAGCCGCCGCAAAGCCCGCAGCCCCACAGGCTTTAGGGTCATGCAAGTGGCTGCCAGGGAGCTTGCCAACGAGGCACGGCTTTCCCTCCTGGCTCTTCGGGCGTGGGAGCTGTCGCCAGAGCCGCGGCCCTACCGCAAAATGCTTCGCAGGCTGGCGCAGCGGCGCAAGGTGGGCGCCGGTGGCGCCGAGGCTGACGGCCGCCGCAAAGCCCGCAGCCCCACGGGCTGTGGGGCCACGTGAGTGGCTGCCAAAGAGCTTTCCAATGAGGCACGGCTTTCCCTCCTGGCTCTTCGGGCGTGGGAGCTGTCGCCAGAGACGCGGCCCTACCGGAAAATGCTTTGCAGGCTGGCGCGGCGGCGCAACGTGGGCGCCGGTGACGCCCAGGCTGACGGCCGCCGGAAAGCCCGCAGCCCCACGGGCTGTGGGGCCACGCGAGCAACTGCCAAAGAGCTTTCCAACGAGGCACGGCTTTCCCTCCTGGCTCTTCGGGCGTGGGAGCTGTCGCCAGAGACGCGGCCCTACCGGAAAATGCTTCGCAGGCTGGCGCGGTCGCGCCACGTGGGCGCCGGTTTCGCCCAGGCTGACGGCCGCCGCAAAGCCCGCAGCCCATGGGCTGTGGGGCCACGCGAGCGGCTGCCAAAGAGCTTTCCAACGAGGCACGGCTTTCCCTCCTGGCTCTTCGGGCGTGGGAGCTGTCGCCAGAGCCGCGGCCCTACCGGAAAGTGCTTCGCAGGCTGGCGCGGCGGCCTGACATGGGCGCCGATGGCACCGAGGCTGACGGCCACCGCAAAGCCCGCAGCCCCATGGGCTGTGGGGCCACGCGAGCCGCTGCCAAAGAGATTTCCAATGAGGCACGGCTTTCCCTCCTGGCTCTTCGGCCGTGGGAGCTGTCACCAGAGCCGCGGCCCTACCGGAAAATGCTTCGCAGGCTGCCGCGGCGGCGCCACGTAGGCGCCGGTGGCGCCGAGGGTGACGACCGCAGGAAAGCCCGCAGCCCCACGGGCTGTGGGGCCACGCGAGCGGCTACCAAAGAGCTTTCCAACGAGGCATGGCTTTCCCTCCTAGCTCTTCGGGCGTGGGAGCTGTCGCCAGAGACGCGGCCCTACCGGAAAATGCTTCGCAGGCTGGCGCCGCGGCGCCACGTGGGCGCCGGTGCCGCCGAGGCTGACGGCCGCCGGAAAGCCCGCAGCCCCACGGGCTGTGGGGCCACGCGAGCGGCTGCCAAAGGTCTTTCCAACGAGGCATGGCTTTCCCTCCTGGCTCTTCGGGCGTGGGAGCTGTCGCCAGAGCTGCGGCCCTACTGGAAAATTCTTCGCAGGCTGGCGCGGCGGCGCCACGTGGGCGCCGGTGGCGCCGAGGGTGACGACCGCAGGAAAGCCCGCAGCCCCACGGGCTGTGGGGCCACGCGAGCGGCTACCAAAGAGCTTTCCAACGAGGCATGGCTTTCCCTCCTAGCTCTTCGGGCGTGGGAGCTGTCGCCAGAGACGCGGCCCTACCGGAAAATGCTTCGCAGGCTGGCGCCGCGGCGCCACGTGGGCGCCGGTGCCGCCGAGGCTGACGGCCGCCGGAAAGCCCGCAGCCCCACGGGCTGTGGGGCCACGCGAGCGGCTGCCAAAGGTCTTTCCAACGAGGCATGGCTTTCCCTCCTGGCTCTTCGGGCGTGGGAGCTGTCGCCAGAGCTGCGGCCCTACTGGAAAATTCTTCGCAGGCTGGCGCGGCGGCGCCACGTGGGCGCCGGTGGCGCCGAGGCTGATGGCCGCCGCAAAGCCCGCAGCCCCACGGGCTGTGGGGCCACGCGAGCGGCTGCCAAAGAGCTTTCCAACGAGGCACGGCTTTCCCTCCTGGCTCTTCGGGCGTGGGAGCTGTCGCCAGAGCCGCGGCCCTACCGGAAAATGCTTCGCAGGCTGCCGCGGCGGCGCCACGTAGGCGCCGGTGGCGCCGAGGCTGACGACCGCAGGAAAGCCCGCAGCCCCACGGGCTGTGGGGCCACGCGAGCGGCTACCAAAGAGCTTTCCAACGAGGCATGGCTTTCCCTCCTAGCTCTTCGGGCGTGGGAGCTGTCGCCAGAGACGCGGCCCTACCGGAAAATGCTTCGCAGGCTGGCGCCGCGGCGCCACGTGGGCGCCGGTGCCGCCGAGGCTGACGGCCGCCGGAAAGCCCGCAGCCCCACGGGCTGTGGGGCCACGCGAGCGGCTGCCAAAGGTCTTTCCAACGAGGCATGGCTTTCCCTCCTGGCTCTTCGGGCGTGGGAGCTGTCGCCAGAGCTGCGGCCCTACTGGAAAATTCTTCGCAGGCTGGCGCGGCGGCGCCACGTGGGCGCCGGTGGCGCCGAGGGTGACGACCGCAGGAAAGCCCGCAGCCCCACGGGCTGTGGGGCCACGCGAGCGGCTACCAAAGAGCTTTCCAACGAGGCATGGCTTTCCCTCCTAGCTCTTCGGGCGTGGGAGCTGTCGCCAGAGACGCGGCCCTACCGGAAAATGCTTCGCAGGCTGGCGCCGCGGCGCCACGTGGGCGCCGGTGCCGCCGAGGCTGACGGCCGCCGGAAAGCCCGCAGCCCCACGGGCTGTGGGGCCACGCGAGCGGCTGCCAAAGGTCTTTCCAACGAGGCATGGCTTTCCCTCCTGGCTCTTCGGGCGTGGGAGCTGTCGCCAGAGCTGCGGCCCTACTGGAAAATTCTTCGCAGGCTGGCGCGGCGGCGCCACGTGGGCGCCGGTGGCGCCGAGGCTGATGGCCGCCGCAAAGCCCGCAGCCCCACGGGCTGTGGGGCCACGCGAGCGGCTGCCAAAGAGCTTTCCAACGAGGCACGGCTTTCCCTCCTGGCTCTTCGGGCGTGGGAGCTGTCGCCAGAGCCGCGGCCCTACCGGAAAATGCTTCGCAGGCTGCCGCGGCGGCGCCACGTAGGCGCCGGTGGCGCCGAGGCTGACGACCGCAGGAAAGCCCGCAGCCCCACGGGCTGTGGGGCCACGCGAGCGGCTACCAAAGAGCTTTCCAACGAGGCATGGCTTTCCCTCCTAGCTCTTCGGGCGTGGGAGCTGTCGCCAGAGACGCGGCCCTACCGGAAAATGCTTCGCAGGCTGGCGCCGCGGCGCCACGTGGGCGCCGGTGCCGCCGAGGCTGACGGCCGCCGGAAAGCCCGCAGCCCCACGGGCTGTGGGGCCACGCGAGCGGCTGCCAAAGGTCTTTCCAACGAGGCATGGCTTTCCCTCCTGGCTCTTCGGGCGTGGGAGCTGTCGCCAGAGCTGCGGCCCTACTGGAAAATTCTTCGCAGGCTGGCGCGGCGGCGCCACGTGGGCGCCGGTGGCGCCGAGGGTGACGACCGCAGGAAAGCCCGCAGCCCCACGGGCTGTGGGGCCACGCGAGCGGCTACCAAAGAGCTTTCCAACGAGGCATGGCTTTCCCTCCTAGCTCTTCGGGCGTGGGAGCTGTCGCCAGAGACGCGGCCCTACCGGAAAATGCTTCGCAGGCTGGCGCCGCGGCGCCACGTGGGCGCCGGTGCCGCCGAGGCTGACGGCCGCCGGAAAGCCCGCAGCCCCACGGGCTGTGGGGCCACGCGAGCGGCTGCCAAAGGTCTTTCCAACGAGGCATGGCTTTCCCTCCTGGCTCTTCGGGCGTGGGAGCTGTCGCCAGAGCTGCGGCCCTACTGGAAAATTCTTCGCAGGCTGGCGCGGCGGCGCCACGTGGGCGCCGGTGGCGCCGAGGCTGATGGCCGCCGCAAAGCCCGCAGCCCCACGGGCTGTGGGGCCACGCGAGCGGCTGCCAAAGAGCTTTCCAACGAGGCACGGCTTTCCCTCCTGGCTCTTCGGGCGTGGGAGCTGTCGCCAGAGCCGCGGCCCTACCGGAAAATGCTTCGCAGGCTGCCGCGGCGGCGCCACGTAGGCGCCGGTGGCGCCGAGGCTGACGACCGCAGGAAAGCCCGCAGCCCCACGGGCTGTGGGGCCACGCGAGCGGCTACCAAAGAGCTTTCCAACGAGGCATGGCTTTCCCTCCTAGCTCTTCGGGCGTGGGAGCTGTCGCCAGAGACGCGGCCCTACCGGAAAATGCTTCGCAGGCTGGCGCCGCGGCGCCACGTGGGCGCCGGTGCCGCCGAGGCTGACGGCCGCCGGAAAGCCCGCAGCCCCACGGGCTGTGGGGCCACGCGAGCGGCTGCCAAAGGTCTTTCCAACGAGGCATGGCTTTCCCTCCTGGCTCTTCGGGCGTGGGAGCTGTCGCCAGAGCTGCGGCCCTACTGGAAAATTCTTCGCAGGCTGGCGCGGCGGCGCCACGTGGGCGCCGGTGGCGCCGAGGGTGACGACCGCAGGAAAGCCCGCAGCCCCACGGGCTGTGGGGCCACGCGAGCGGCTACCAAAGAGCTTTCCAACGAGGCATGGCTTTCCCTCCTAGCTCTTCGGGCGTGGGAGCTGTCGCCAGAGACGCGGCCCTACCGGAAAATGCTTCGCAGGCTGGCGCCGCGGCGCCACGTGGGCGCCGGTGCCGCCGAGGCTGACGGCCGCCGGAAAGCCCGCAGCCCCACGGGCTGTGGGGCCACGCGAGCGGCTGCCAAAGGTCTTTCCAACGAGGCATGGCTTTCCCTCCTGGCTCTTCGGGCGTGGGAGCTGTCGCCAGAGCTGCGGCCCTACTGGAAAATTCTTCGCAGGCTGGCGCGGCGGCGCCACGTGGGCGCCGGTGGCGCCGAGGCTGATGGCCGCCGCAAAGCCCGCAGCCCCACGGGCTGTGGGGCCACGCGAGCGGCTGCCAAAGAGCTTTCCAACGAGGCACGGCTTTCCCTCCTGGCTCTTCGGGCGTGGGAGCTGTCGCCAGAGCCGCGGCCCTACCGGAAAATGCTTCGCAGGCTGGCGCGGCGGCCTGACATGGGCGCCGATGGCGCCGAGGCTGACGGCCGCCGCAAAGCCCGCAGCCCCACGGGCTGTGGGTCCACGCGAGCGGCTGCCAAAGAGCTTTCCAACGAGGCACGGCTTACCCTCCTGGCTCTTCGGCCGTGGGAGCTGTCGCCAGAGACGCGGCCCTACCGGAAAATGCTTCGCAGGCTGGCGCAGCGGCGCCACGTGGGCGCCGGTGGCGCCGAGGCTGACGGCCGCCGGAAAGCCCGCAGCCCCACAGGCTTTAGGGCCATGCAAGTGGCTGCCAAAGAGCTTGCCATCGAGGCACGGCTTTCCCTCCTGGCTCTTCGGGCGTGGGAGCTGTCGCCAGAGCCGCGGCCCTACCGCAAAATGCTTCGCAGGCTGGCGCAGCGGCGCAACGTGGGCGCCGGTGGCGCCGAGGCTGACGGCCGCCGCAAAGCCCGCAGCCCCACGGGCTGTGGGGCCACGCGAGCGGCTGCCAAAGAGCTTTCCAACGAGGCACGGCTTTCCCTCCTGGCTCTTCGGGCGTGGGAGCTGTCGACAGAGACGGGGCCCTACAGGAAAATGCTTTGCAGGCTGGCACGGCGGCGCAACGTGGGCGCCGGTGACGCCCAGGCTGACGGCCGCCGGAAAGCCCGAAGCCCCACGGGCTGTGGGGCCACGCGAGCGGCTGCCAAAGAGCTTTCCAACGAGGCACGGCTTTCCCTCCTGGCTCTTCGGGCGTGGGAGCTGTCGCCAGAGCCGCGGCCCTACCGGAAAATGCTTCGCAGGCTGGCGCGGCGGCCCGACGTGGGCGCCGATGGCGCCGAGGCTGACGGCCGCCGGAAAGCCCGCAGCCCCACGGGCTGTGGGGCCACGCGAGCGGCTGCCAAAGAGCTTTCCAACGAGGCATGGCTTTCCCTCCTGGCTCTTCGGGCGTGGGAGCTGTCGCCAGAGACGCGGCCCTACAGGAAAATGCTTCGCAGGCTGGCGCAGCGGCCCCACGTGGGTGCCAGTGGCGCCGAGGCTGACAGCCGCCGCAAAGCCCGCAGCCCCACGGGCTGTGGGGCCACGCGAGCGGCTGCCAAAGAGCTTTCCAACAAGGCACGGCTTTCCCTCCTGGCTCTTCGGGCGTGGGAGCTGTCGCCAGAGCCGCGGCCCTACCGGAAAATGCTTTGCAGGCTGGCGCAGCGGCCCGACGTGGGCGCCGATGGCGCCGAGGCTGACGGCCGCCGGAAAGCCCGCAGCCCCACGGGCTGTGGGGCCACGCGAGCGGCTGCCAAAGAGCTTTCCAACGAGGCATGGCTTTCCCTCCTGGCTCTTCGGGCGTGGGAGCTGTCGCCAGAGACGCGGCCCTACAGGAAAATGCTTCGCAGGCTGGCGCAGCGGCCCCACGTGGGCGCCGGTGGCGCCGAGGCTGACGGCCGCCGCAAAGCCCACAGCCCCATGGGCTGTGGGGCCACGCGAGCGGCTGCCAAAGAGCTTTCCAATGAGG
Source organism: Larus michahellis (assembly GCF_964199755.1). Taxonomy (NCBI): domain Eukaryota; kingdom Metazoa; phylum Chordata; class Aves; order Charadriiformes; family Laridae; genus Larus; species Larus michahellis. The sequence goes on from NW_027436216.1 coordinate 1,135,397, forward strand.
CACGGCTTTCCCTCCTGGCTCTTCGGGCGTGGGAGCTGTCGCCAGAGACGCGGCCCTACAGGAAAATGCTTTGCAGGCTGGCGCGGCGGCGCAACGTGGGCGCCGGTGGCGCCGAGGCTGACGGCCGCCGCAAAGCCCGCAGCCCCACGGGCTGTGGGGCCACGCGAGCAACTGCCAAAGAGCTTTCCAACGAGGCACGGCTTTCCCTCCTGGCTCTTCGGGCGTGGGAGCTGTCGCCAGAGACGCGGCCCTACAGGAAAATGCTTCGCAGGCTGGCGCGGTCGCGCCACGTGGGCGCCGGTTTCGCCCAGGCTGACGGCCGCCGCAAAGCCCGCAGCCCCATGGGCTGTGGGGCCACGCGAGCGGCTGCCAAAGAGCTTTCCAATGAGGCACGGCTTTCCCTCCTTCCTCTTCGGGCGTGGGAGTTGTCGCCAGAGCCGCGGCCCTACCGGAAAATGCTTCGCAGGCTGGCGCGGCGGCCCGACGTGGGCACCGATGGCACCGAGGCTGACGGCCGCCGGAAAGCCCGCAGCCCCACGGGCTGTGGGGCCACGCGAGCGGCTGCCAAAGAGCTTTCCAACGAGGCATGGCTTTCCCTCCTGGCTCTTCGGGCGTGGGAGCTGTCGCCAGAGCCGCGGCCCTACCGGAAAATGCTTCGCAGGTTGGCGCAGCGGCCCCACGTGGGTGCCAGTGGCGCCGAGGCTGACGGCCGCCGCAAAGCCCGCAGCCCCACGGGCTGTGGGGCCACGCGAGCGGCTGCCAAAGAGCTTTCCAACAAGGCACGGCTTTCCCTCCTGGCTCTTCGGGCGTGGGAGCTGTCGCCAGAGCCGCGGCCCTACCGCAAAATGCTTTGCAGGCTGGCGCGGCGGCCCGACGTGGGCGCCGATGGCGCCGAGGCTGACGGCCGCCGGAAAGCCCGCAGCCCCATGGGCTGTGGGGCCACGCGAGCGGCTGCCAAAGAGCTTTCCAACAAGGCACGGCTTTCCCTCCTGGCTCTTCGGGCGTGGGAGCTGTCGCCAGAGACGCGGCCCTACAGGAAAATGCTTCGCAGGCTGGCGCGGCGGCCCCACGTGGGCGCCGGTGGCGCCGAGGCTGACGGCCGCCGCAAAGCCCGCAGCCCCACGGGCTGTGGGGCCACGCGAGCGGCTGCCAAAGAGCTTTCCAACAAGGCACGGCTTTCCCTCCTGGCTCTTCGGGCGTGGGAGCTGTCGCCAGTGCCGCGGCCCTACCGGAAAATGCTTTGCAGGCTGGCGCGGCGGCGCAACATGGGCGCCGGTGACGCCCAGGCTGACGGCCGCCGGAAAGCCCGCAGCCCCACGGGCTGTGGGGCCACGCGAGCGGCTGCCAAAGAGCTTTCCAACGAGGCACGGCTTTCCCTCCTGGGTCTTCGGGCGTGGGAGCTGTCGCCAGAGACGCGGCCCTACCGGAAAATGCTTCGCAGGCTGGCGCGGCGGCCTGACATGGGCGCCGATGGCACCGAGGCTGACGGCCACCGCAAAGCCCGCAGCCCCATGGGCTGTGGGGCCACGCGAGCCGCTGCCAAAGAGATTTCCAATGAGGCACGGCTTTCCCTCCTGGCTCTTCGGCCGTGGGAGCTGTCACCAGAGCCGCGGCCCTACCGGAAAATGCTTCGCAGGCTGGCGCGGCGGCGCCACGTGTGCGCCGGTGGCGCCGAGGGTGACGACCGCAGGAAAGCCCGCAGCCCCACGGGCTGTGGGGCCACGCGAGCGGCTACCAAAGAGCTTTCCAACGAGGCATGGCTTTCCCTCCTAGCTCTTCGGGCGTGGGAGCTGTCGCCAGAGACGCGGCCCTACCGGAAAATGCTTCGCAGGCTGGCGCCGCGGCGCCACGTGGGCGCCGGTGCCGCCGAGGCTGACGGCCGCCGGAAAGCCCGCAGCCCCACGGGCTGTGGGGCCATGCGAGCAACTGCCAAAGAGCTTTCCAACGAGGCACAGCTTTCCCTCCTGGCTCTTCGGGCGTGGGAGGTGTCGCCAGAGCCGCGGCCCTACCGGAAAATGCTTTGCAGGCTGGCGCGGCGGCCCGAAGTGGGCGCCGGTGTCGCCCAGGCTGATGGCCGCCGCAAAGCCCGCAGCCCCACGGGCTGTGGGGCCACGCGAGCGGCTGCCAAAGAGCTTTCCAACGAGGCACGGCTTTCCCTCCTGGCTCTTCGGGCGTGGGAGCTGTCGCCAGAGCCGCGGCCCTACCGGAAAATGCTTCGCAGGCTGGCGCGGCGGCCCGACGTGGGCGCCGATGGCGCCGAGGCTGACGGCCGCCGCAAAGCCCGCAGCCCCACGGGCTGTGGGGCCACGCGAGCGGCTACCAAAGAGCTTTCCAACGAGGCATGGCTTTCCCTCCTGGCTCTTCGGGCGTGGGAGCTGTCGCCAGAGCCGCGGCCCTACCGGAAAATGCTTCGCAGGCTGGCGCAGCGGCGAGACGTGGGCGCCGGTGTCGCCCAGGCTGACGGCCGCCGCAAAGCCCGCAGCCCCATTGGCTGTGGGGCCACGCGAGCGGCTGCCAAAGAGCTTTCCAACAAGGCACGGCTTTCCCTCCTGGCTCTTCGGGCGTGGGAGCTGTCGCCAGAGACGCGGCCCTACCGGAAAATGCTTTGCAGGCTGGCGCGGCGGCCCGACGTGGGCGCCGATGGCGCCGAGGCTGACGGCCGCCGGAAAGCCCGCAGCCCCACGGGCTGTGGGGCCACGCGAGCGGCTGCCAAAGAGCTTTCCAACGAGGCATGGCTTTCCCTCCTGGCTCTTCGGGCGTGGGAGCTGTCGCCAGAGACGCGGCCCTACAGGAAAATGCTTCGCAGGCTGGCGCAGCGGCCCCACGTGGGCGCCGGTGGCGCCGAGGCTGACGGCCGCCGCAAAGCCCACAGCCCCATGGGCTGTGGGGCCACGCGAGCGGCTGCCAAAGAGCTTTCCAATGAGGCACGGCTTTCCCTCCTGGCTCTTCGGGCGTGGGAGCTGTCGCCAGAGACGCGGCCCTACAGGAAAATGCTTTGCAGGCTGGCGCGGCGGCGCAACGTGGGCGCCGGTGGCGCCGAGGCTGACGGCCGCCGCAAAGCCCGCAGCCCCACGGGCTGTGGGGCCACGCGAGCAACTGCCAAAGAGCTTTCCAACGAGGCACGGCTTTCCCTCCTGGCTCTTCGGGCGTGGGAGCTGTCGCCAGAGACGCGGCCCTACAGGAAAATGCTTCGCAGGCTGGCGCGGTCGCGCCACGTGGGCGCCGGTTTCGCCCAGGCTGACGGCCGCCGCAAAGCCCGCAGCCCCATGGGCTGTGGGGCCACGCGAGCGGCTGCCAAAGAGCTTTCCAATGAGGCACGGCTTTCCCTCCTTCCTCTTCGGGCGTGGGAGTTGTCGCCAGAGCCGCGGCCCTACCGGAAAATGCTTCGCAGGCTGGCGCGGCGGCCCGACGTGGGCACCGATGGCGCCGAGGCTGACGGCCGCCGGAAAGCCCGCAGCCCCACGGGCTGTGGGGCCACGCGAGCGGCTGCCAAAGAGCTTTCCAACGAGGCATGGCTTTCCCTCCTGGCTCTTCGGGCGTGGGAGCTGTCGCCAGAGCCGCGGCCCTACCGGAAAATGCTTCGCAGGTTGGCGCAGCGGCCCCACGTGGGTGCCAGTGGCGCCGAGGCTGACGGCCGCCGCAAAGCCCGCAGCCCCACGGGCTGTGGGGCCACGCGAGCGGCTGCCAAAGAGCTTTCCAACAAGGCACGGCTTTCCCTCCTGGCTCTTCGGGCGTGGGAGCTGTCGCCAGAGCCGCGGCCCTACCGCAAAATGCTTTGCAGGCTGGCGCGGCGGCCCGACGTGGGCGCCGATGGCGCCGAGGCTGACGGCCGCCGGAAAGCCCGCAGCCCCACGGGCTGTGGGGCCACGCGAGCGGCTGCCAAAGAGCTTTCCAACAAGGCACGGCTTTCCCTCCTGGCTCTTCGGGCGTGGGAGCTGTCGCCAGAGACGCGGCCCTACAGGAAAATGCTTCGCAGGCTGGCGCGGCGGCCCCACGTGGGCGCCGGTGGCGCCGAGGGTGACGACCGCAGGAAAGCCCGCAGCCCCACGGGCTGTGGGGCCACGCGAGCGGCTGCCAAAGAGCTTTCCAACAAGGCACGGCTTTCCCTCCTGGCTCTTCGGGCGTGGGAGCTGTCGCCAGTGCCGCGGCCCTACCGGAAAATGCTTTGCAGGCTGGCGCGGCGGCGCAACATGGGCGCCGGTGACGCCCAGGCTGACGGCCGCCGGAAAGCCCGCAGCCCCACGGGCTGTGGGGCCACGCGAGCGGCTGCCAAAGAGCTTTCCAACGAGGCACGGCTTTCCCTCCTGGGTCTTCGGGCGTGGGAGCTGTCGCCAGAGACGCGGCCCTACCGGAAAATGCTTCGCAGGCTGGCGCGGCGGCCTGACATGGGCGCCGATGGCACCGAGGCTGACGGCCACCGCAAAGCCCGCAGCCCCATGGGCTGTGGGGCCACGCGAGCCGCTGCCAAAGAGATTTCCAATGAGGCACGGCTTTCCCTCCTGGCTCTTCGGCCGTGGGAGCTGTCACCAGAGCCGCGGCCCTACCGGAAAATGCTTCGCAGGCTGGCGCGGCGGCGCCACGTGTGCGCCGGTGGCGCCGAGGGTGACGACCGCAGGAAAGCCCGCAGCCCCACGGGCTGTGGGGCCACGCGAGCGGCTACCAAAGAGCTTTCCAACGAGGCATGGCTTTCCCTCCTAGCTCTTCGGGCGTGGGAGCTGTCGCCAGAGACGCGGCCCTACCGGAAAATGCTTCGCAGGCTGGCGCCGCGGCGCCACGTGGGCGCCGGTGCCGCCGAGGCTGACGGCCGCAGGAAAGCCCGCAGCCCCACGGGCTGTGGGGCCATGCGAGCAACTGCCAAAGAGCTTTCCAACGAGGCACAGCTTTCCCTCCTGGCTCTTCGGGCGTGGGAGGTGTCGCCAGAGCCGCGGCCCTACCGGAAAATGCTTTGCAGGCTGGCGCGGCGGCCCGAAGTGGGCGCCGGTGTCGCCCAGGCTGATGGCCGCCGCAAAGCCCGCAGCCCCACGGGCTGTGGGGCCACGCGAGCGGCTGCCAAAGAGCTTTCCAACGAGGCACGGCTTTCCCTCCTGGCTCTTCGGGCGTGGGAGCTGTCGCCAGAGCCGCGGCCCTACCGGAAAATGCTTCGCAGGCTGGCGCGGCGGCCCGACGTGGGCGCCGATGGCGCCGAGGCTGACGGCCGCCGGAAAGCCCGCAGCCCCACGGGCTGTGGGGCCACGCGAGCGGCTACCAAAGAGCTTTCCAACGAGGCATGGCTTTCCCTCCTGGCTCTTCGGGCGTGGGAGCTGTCGCCAGAGCCGCGGCCCTACCGGAAAATGCTTCGCAGGCTGGCGCAGCGGCGAGACGTGGGCGCCGGTGTCGCCCAGGCTGACGGCCGCCGCAAAGCCCGCAGCCCCATTGGCTGTGGGGCCACGCGAGCGGCTGCCAAAAAGCTTTCCAACAAGGCACGGCTTTCCCTCCTGGCTCTTCGGGCGTGGGAGCTGTCGCCAGAGACGCGGCCCTACCGGAAAATGCTTCGCAGGCTGGCGCGGCGGCGCCACGTGGGCGCCGGTGGCACCGAGGCTGACGGCCGCCGGAAAGCCCGCAGCCCCATGGGCTTTAGGGCCACGCGAGCGGTTGCCAAAGAGCTTTCCAACGAGGCACGGCTTTCCCTCCTGGCTCTTCGGGCGTGGGAGCTGTCGCCAGAGCCGCGGCCCTACCGCAAAATGCTTCGCAGGCTGGCGCGGCGGCCTGACATGGGCGCCGATGGCGCCGAGGCTGACGGCCGCCGCAAAGCCCGCAGCCCCACGGGCTGTGGGGCCACGCGAGCGGCTGCCAAAGAGCTTTCCAACGAGGCACGGCTTACCCTCCTGGCTCTTCGGGCGTGGGAGCTGTCGCCAGAGACGCGGCCCTACCGGAAAATGCTTCGCAGGCTGGCGCAGCGGCGCCACGTGGGCGCCGGTGGCGCCGAGGCTGACGGCCGCCGCAAAGCCCGCAGCCCCACAGGCTTTAGGGCCATGCAAGTGGCTGCCAAAGAGCTTTCCAACGAGGCACGGCTTTCCCTCCTGGCTCTTCGGGCGTGCGAGCTGTCGCCAGAGCCGCGGCCCTACCGCAAAATGCTTCGCAGGCTGGCGCAGCGGCGCAACGTGGGCGCCGGTGGCGCCGAGGCTGACGGCCGCCGCAAAGCCCGCAGCCCCACGGGCTGTGGGGCCACGCGAGCGGCTGCCAAAGAGCTTTCCAACGAGGCACGGCTTTCCCTCCTGGCTCTTCGGGCGTGGGAGCTGTCGCCAGAGCCGCGGCCCTACCGGAAAATGCTTTGCAGGCTGGCGCGGCGGCGCAACGTGGGCGCCGGTGACGCCCAGGCTGACGGCCGCCGGAAAGCCCGCAGCCCCACAGGCTTTAGGGCCATGCGAGTGGCTGCCAAAGAGCTTTCCAACGAGGCAAGGCTTTCCCTCCTGGCTCTTCGGGCGTGGGAGCTGTCGCCAGAGACGCAGCCCTACCGGAAAATGCTTCGCAGGCTGGCGCGGCGGCGCCACGTGGGCGCCAGTGGCGCCGAGGCTGACGTCCGCCACAAAGCCCGCAGCCCCATGGGCTTTAGGGCCATGCGAGTGCCTGCCAAAGAGCTTTCCAACGAGGCACGGCTTTCCCTCCTGGCTCTTTGGGCGTGGGAGCTGTCGCCAGAGCCGCGGCCCTACCGGAAAATGCTTCGCAGGCTGGCACGGCGGCGCAACGTGGGCGCCGGTGGCGCCCAGGCTGACGGCCGCCGTAAAGCCCGCAGCCCCATGGGCTGTGGGGCCACGTGAGCGGCTGCCAAAGAGCTTTCCAATGAGGCACGGATTTCCCTCCTGGCTCTTCGGGCGTGGGAGCTGTCGCCAGAGACGCGGCCCTACCGGAAAATGCTTCGCAGGCTGGCACGGCGGCGCCACGTGTGCGCTGGTGGCGCCGAGGGTGACGGCCGCAGGAAAGCCCGCAGCCCCACGGGCTGTGGGGCCACGCGAGCGGCTACCAAAGAGCTTTCCAACGAGGCACGGCTTTCCCTCCTAGCTCTTCGGCCGTGGGAGCTGCCGCCAGAGCCGCGGCCCTACTGGAAAATGCTTCGCAGGCTGGCGCAGCGGCCCCACGTGGGCGCCGGTGCCGCCGAGGCTGACGGCCGCCGGAAAGCCCGCAGCCCCACAGGCTTTAGGGCCATGCGAGTGGCTGCCAAAGAGCTTTCCAACGAGGCATGGCTTTCCCTCCTGGCTCTTCGGGCGTGGGAGCTGTGGCCAGAGCCGCGGCCCTACTGGAAAATGCTTCGCAGGCTGGCGCAGCGTCGCAACGTGGGCGCCGGTGGCGTCGACTCTGAAGGCCGCCTCAACGCCCGCAGCCCCATGGGGTGTGGGGCCACGTGAGCGGCTGCCAAAGAGCTTTCCAACGAGGCACGGCTTTCCCTCCTGGCTCTTCGGGCGTGGGAGCTGTCGCCAGAGACGCGGCCCTACCGGAAAATGCTTCGCAGGCTGGCGCGGCGGCGCCACGTGGGCGCCGGTGGCGCCGAGGCTGACGGCCGCCGCAAAGCCCGCAGCCCCACGGGCTGTGGGGCCACGCGAGCGGCTGCCAAAGAGCTTTCCAACGAGGCATGGCTTTCCCTCCTGGCTCTTCGGGCGTGGGAGCTGTCGCCAGAGACGCGGCCCTACAGGAAAATGCTTCGCAGGCTGGCGCAGCGGCCCCACGTGGGCACCGGTGGCGCCGAGGCTGACGGCCGCCGCAAAGCCCGCAGCCCCATGGGCTGTGGGGCCACGCGAGCGGCTGCCAAAGAGCTTTCCAATGAGGCACGGCTTTCCCTCCTGGCTCTTCGGGCGTGGGAGCTGTCGCCAGAGACGCGGCCCTACAGGAAAATGCTTTGCAGGCTGGCGCGGCGGCGCAACGTGGGCGCCGGTGCCGCCGAGGCTGACGGCCGCCGCAAAGCCCGCAGCCCCACGGGCTGTGGGGCCACGCGAGCAACTGCCAAAGAGCTTTCCAACGAGGCACGGCTTTCCCTCCTGGCTCTTCGGGCGTGGGAGCTGTCGCCAGAGACGCGGCCCTACCGGAAAATGCTTCGCAGGCTGGCGCGGTCGCGCCACGTGGGCGCCGGTTTCGCCCAGGCTGACGGCCGCCGCAAAGCCCGCAGCCCCATGGGCTGTGGGGCCACGCGAGCGGCTGCCAAAGAGCTTTCCAATGAGGCACGGCTTTCCCTCCTTCCTCTTCGGGCGTGGGAGTTGTCGCCAGAGCCGCGGCCCTACCGGAAAATGCTTCGCACGCTGGCGCGGCGGCCCGACGTGGGCACCGATGGCGCCGAGGCTGACGGCCGCCGGAAAGCCCGCAGCCCCACGGGCTGTGGGGCCACGCGAGCGGCTGCCAAAGAGCTTTCCAACGAGGCATGGCTTTCCCTCCTGGCTCTTCGGGCGTGGGAGCTGTCGCCAGAGCCGCGGCCCTACCGGAAAATGCTTCGCAGGTTGGCGCAGCGGCCCCACGTGGGTGCCAGTGGCGCCGAGGCTGACGGCCGCCGCAAAGCCCGCAGCCCCACGGGCTGTGGGGCCACGCGAGCGGCTGCCAAAGAGCTTTCCAACAAGGCACGGCTTTCCCTCCTGGCTCTTCGGGCGTGGGAGCTGTCGCCAGAGCCGCGGCCCTACCGCAAAATGCTTTGCAGGCTGGCGCGGCGGCCCGACGTGGGCGCCGATGGCGCCGAGGCTGACGGCCGCCGGAAAGCCCGCAGCCCCACGGGCTGTGGGGCCACGCGAGCGGCTGCCAAAGAGCTTTCCAACAAGGCACGGCTTTCCCTCCTGGCTCTTCGGGCGTGGGAGCTGTCGCCAGAGACGCGGCCCTACAGGAAAATGCTTCGCAGGCTGGCGCGGCGGCCCCACGTGGGCGCCGGTGGCGCCGAGGCTGACGGCCGCCGCAAAGCCCGCAGCCCCACGGGCTGTGGGGCCACGCGAGCGGCTGCCAAAGAGCTTTCCAACAAGGCACGGCTTTCCCTCCTGGCTCTTCGGGCGTGGGAGCTGTCGCCAGTGCCGCGGCCCTACCGGAAAATGCTTTGCAGGCTGGCGCGGCGGCGCAACATGGGCGCCGGTGACGCCCAGGCTGACGGCCGCCGGAAAGCCCGCAGCCCCACGGGCTGTGGGGCCACGCGAGCGGCTGCCAAAGAGCTTTCCAACGAGGCACGGCTTTCCCTCCTGGGTCTTCGGGCGTGGGAGCTGTCGCCAGAGACGCGGCCCTACCGGAAAATGCTTCGCAGGCTGGCGCGGCGGCCTGACATGGGCGCCGATGGCACCGAGGCTGACGGCCACCGCAAAGCCCGCAGCCCCATGGGCTGTGGGGCCACGCGAGCCGCTGCCAAAGAGATTTCCAATGAGGCACGGCTTTCCCTCCTGGCTCTTCGGCCGTGGGAGCTGTCACCAGAGCCGCGGCCCTACCGGAAAATGCTTCGCAGGCTGGCGCGGCGGCGCCACGTGTGCGCCGGTGGCGCCGAGGGTGACGACCGCAGGAAAGCCCGCAGCCCCACGGGCTGTGGGGCCACGCGAGCGGCTACCAAAGAGCTTTCCAACGAGGCATGGCTTTCCCTCCTAGCTCTTCGGGCGTGGGAGCTGTCGCCAGAGACGCGGCCCTACCGGAAAATGCTTCGCAGGCTGGCGCCGCGGCGCCACGTGGGCGCCGGTGCCGCCGAGGCTGACGGCCGCCGGAAAGCCCGCAGCCCCACGGGCTGTGGGGCCATGCGAGCAACTGCCAAAGAGCTTTCCAACGAGGCACAGCTTTCCCTCCTGGCTCTTCGGGCGTGGGAGGTGTCGCCAGAGCCGCGGCCCTACCGCAAAATGCTTTGCAGGCTGGCGCGGCGGCCCGAAGTGGGCGCCGGTGTCGCCCAGGCTGATGGCCGCCGCAAAGCCCGCAGCCCCACGGGCTGTGGGGCCACGCGAGCGGCTGCCAAAGAGCTTTCCAACGAGGCACGGCTTTCCCTCCTGGCTCTTCGGGCGTGGGAGCTGTCGCCAGAGCCGCGGCCCTACCGGAAAATGCTTCGCAGGCTGGCGCGGCGGCCCGACGTGGGCGCCGATGGCGCCGAGGCTGACGGCCGCCGGAAAGCCCGCAGCCCCACGGGCTGTGGGGCCACGCGAGCGGCTACCAAAGAGCTTTCCAACGAGGCATGGCTTTCCCTCCTGGCTCTTCGGGCGTGGGAGCTGTCGCCAGAGCCGCGGCCCTACCGGAAAATGCTTCGCAGGCTGGCGCAGCGGCGAGACGTGGGCGCCGGTGGCGCCCAGGCTGACGGCCGCCGCAAAGCCCGCAGCCCCATTGGCTGTGGGGCCACGCGAGCGGCTGCCAAAGAGCTTTCCAACAAGGCACGGCTTTCCCTCCTGGCTCTTCGGGCGTGGGAGCTGTCGCCAGAGACGCGGCCCTACCGGAAAATGCTTCGCAGGCTGGCGCGGCGGCCCGACGTGGGCGCCGATGGCGCCGAGGCTGACGGCCGCCGGAAAGCCCGCAGCCCCACGGGCTGTGGGGCCACGCGAGCGGCTGCCAAAGAGCTTTCCAACGAGGCATGGCTTTCCCTCCTGGCTCTTCGGGCGTGGGAGCTGTCGCCAGAGACGCGGCCCTACAGGAAAATGCTTCGCAGGCTGGCGCAGCGGCCCCACGTGGGCGCCGGTGGCGCCGAGGCTGACGGCCGCCGCAAAGCCCACAGCCCCATGGGCTGTGGGGCCACGCGAGCGGCTGCCAAAGAGCTTTCCAATGAGGCACGGCTTTCCCTCCTGGCTCTTCGGGCGTGGGAGCTGTCGCCAGAGACGCGGCCCTACAGGAAAATGCTTTGCAGGCTGGCGCGGCGGCGCAACGTGGGCGCCGGTGGCGCCGAGGCTGACGGCCGCCGCAAAGCCCGCAGCCCCACGGGCTGTGGGGCCACGCGAGCAACTGCCAAAGAGCTTTCCAACGAGGCACGGCTTTCCCTCCTGGCTCTTCGGGCGTGGGAGCTGTCGCCAGAGACGCGGCCCTACAGGAAAATGCTTCGCAGGCTGGCGCGGTCGCGCCACGTGGGCGCCGGTTTCGCCCAGGCTGACGGCCGCCGCAAAGCCCGCAGCCCCATGGGCTGTGGGGCCACGCGAGCGGCTGCCAAAGAGCTTTCCAATGAGGCACGGCTTTCCCTCCTTCCTCTTCGGGCGTGGGAGTTGTCGCCAGAGCCGCGGCCCTACCGGAAAATGCTTCGCAGGCTGGCGCGGCGGCCCGACGTGGGCACCGATGGCGCCGAGGCTGACGGCCGCCGGAAAGCCCGCAGCCCCACGGGCTGTGGGGCCACGCGAGCGGCTGCCAAAGAGCTTTCCAACGAGGCATGGCTTTCCCTCCTGGCTCTTCGGGCGTGGGAGCTGTCGACAGAGCCGCGGCCCTACCGGAAAATGCTTCGCAGGTTGGCGCAGCGGCCCCACGTGGGTGCCAGTGGCGCCGAGGCTGACGGCCGCCGCAAAGCCCGCAGCCCCACGGGCTGTGGGGCCACGCGAGCGGCTGCCAAAGAGCTTTCCAACAAGGCACGGCTTTCCCTCCTGGCTCTTCGGGCGTGGGAGCTGTCGCCAGAGCCGCGGCCCTACCGCAAAATGCTTTGCAGGCTGGCGCGGCGGCCCGACGTGGGCGCCGATGGCGCCGAGGCTGACGGCCGCCGGAAAGCCCGCAGCCCCACGGGCTGTGGGGCCACGCGAGCGGCTGCCAAAGAGCTTTCCAACAAGGCACGGCTTTCCCTCCTGGCTCTTCGGGCGTGGGAGCTGTCGCCAGAGACGCGGCCCTACTGCAAAATGCTTCGCAGGCTGGCGCGGCGGCCCCACGTGGGCGCCGGTGGCGCCGAGGCTGACGGCCGCCGCAAAGCCCGCAGCCCCACGGGCTGTGGGGCCACGCGAGCGGCTGCCAAAGAGCTTTCCAACAAGGCACGGCTTTCCCTCCTGGCTCTTCGGGCGTGGGAGCTGTCGCCAGTGCCGCGGCCCTACCGGAAAATGCTTTGCAGGCTGGCGCGGCGGCGCAACATGGGCGCCGGTGACGCCCAGGCTGACGGCCGCCGGAAAGCCCGCAGCCCCACGGGCTGTGGGGCCACGCGAGCGGCTGCCAAAGAGCTTTCCAACGAGGCACGGCTTTCCCTCCTGGGTCTTCGGGCGTGGGAGCTGTCGCCAGAGACGCGGCCCTACCGGAAAATGCTTCGCAGGCTGGCGCGGCGGCCTGACATGGGCGCCGATGGCACCGAGGCTGACGGCCACCGCAAAGCCCGCAGCCCCATGGGCTGTGGGGCCACGCGAGCCGCTGCCAAAGAGATTTCCAATGAGGCACGGCTTTCCCTCCTGGCTCTTCGGCCGTGGGAGCTGTCACCAGAGCCGCGGCCCTACCGGAAAATGCTTCGCAGGCTGGCGCGGCGGCGCCACGTGTGCGCCGGTGGCGCCGAGGGTGACGACCGCAGGAAAGCCCGCAGCCCCACGGGCTGTGGGGCCACGCGAGCGGCTACCAAAGAGCTTTCCAACGAGGCATGGCTTTCCCTCCTAGCTCTTCGGGCGTGGGAGCTGTCGCCAGAGACGCGGCCCTACCGGAAAATGCTTCGCAGGCTGGCGCCGCGGCGCCACGTGGGCGCCGGTGCCGCCGAGGCTGACGGCCGCCGGAAAGCCCGCAGCCCCACGGGCTGTGGGGCCATGCGAGCAACTGCCAAAGAGCTTTCCAACGAGGCACAGCTTTCCCTCCTGGCTCTTCGGGCGTGGGAGGTGTCGCCAGAGCCGCGGCCCTACCGGAAAATGCTTTGCAGGCTGGCGCGGCGGCCCGAAGTGGGCGCCGGTGTCGCCCAGGCTGATGGCCGCCGCAAAGCCCGCAGCCCCACGGGCTGTGGGGCCACGCGAGCGGCTGCCAAAGAGCTTTCCAACGAGGCACGGCTTTCCCTCCTGGCTCTTCGGGCGTGGGAGCTGTCGCCAGAGCCGCGGCCCTACCGGAAAATGCTTCGCAGGCTGGCGCGGCGGCCCGACGTGGGCGCCGATGGCGCCGAGGCTGACGGCCGCCGGAAAGCCCGCAGCCCCACGGGCTGTGGGGCCACGCGAGCGGCTACCAAAGAGCTTTCCAACGAGGCATGGCTTTCCCTCCTGGCTCTTCGGGCGTGGGAGCTGTCGCCAGAGCCGCGGCCCTACCGGAAAATGCTTCGCAGGCTGGCGCAGCGGCGAGACGTGGGCGCCGGTGTCGCCCAGGCTGACGGCCGCCGCAAAGCCCGCAGCCCCATTGGCTGTGGGGCCACGCGAGCGGCTGCCAAAGAGCTTTCCAACAAGGCACGGCTTTCCCTCCTGGCTCTTCGGGCGTGGGAGCTGTCGCCAGAGACGCGGCCCTACCGGAAAATGCTTCGCAGGCTGGCGCGGCGGCGCCACGTGGGCGCCGGTGGCACCGAGGCTGACGGCCGCCGGAAAGCCCGCAGCCCCATGGGCTTTAGGGCCACGCGAGCGGTTGCCAAAGAGCTTTCCAACGAGGCACGGCTTTCCCTCCTGGCTCTTCGGGCGTGGGAGCTGTCGCCAGAGCCGCGGCCCTACCGCAAAATGCTTCGCAGGCTGGCGCGGCGGCCTGACATGGGCGCCGATGGCGCCGAGGCTGACGGCCGCCGCAAAGCCCGCAGCCCCACGGGCTGTGGGGCCACGCGAGCGGCTGCCAAAGAGCTTTCCAACGAGGCACGGCTTACCCTCCTGGCTCTTCGGGCGTGGGAGCTGTCGCCAGTGCCGCGGCCCTACCGGAAAATGCTTCGCAGGCTGGCGCAGCGGCGCCACGTGGGCGCCGGTGGCGCCGAGGCTGACGGCCGCCGCAAAGCCCGCAGCCCCACAGGCTTTAGGGCCATGCAAGTGGCTGCCAAAGAGCTTTCCAACGAGGCACGGCTTTCCCTCCTGGCTCTTCGGGCGTGCGAGCTGTCGCCAGAGCCGCGGCCCTACCGCAAAATGCTTCGCAGGCTGGCGCAGCGGCGCAACGTGGGCGCCGGTGGCGCCGAGGCTGACGGCCGCCGCAAAGCCCGCAGCCCCACGGGCTGTGGGGCCACGCGAGCGGCTGCCAAAGAGCTTTCCAACGAGGCACGGCTTTCCCTCCTGGCTCTTCGGCCGTGGGAGCTGTCGCCAGAGCCGCGGCCCTACCGGAAAATGCTTTGCAGGCTGGCGCGGCGGCGCAACGTGGGCGCCGGTGACGCCCAGGCTGACGGCCGCCGGAAAGCCCGCAGCCCCACAGGCTTTAGGGCCATGCGAGTGGCTGCCAAAGAGCTTTCCAACGAGGCAAGGCTTTCCCTCCTGGCTCTTCGGGCGTGGGAGCTGTCGCCAGAGACGCAGCCCTACCGGAAAATGCTTCGCAGGCTGGCGCGGCGGCGCCACGTGGGCGCCAGTGGCGCCGAGGCTGACGTCCGCCACAAAGCCCGCAGCCCCATGGGCTTTAGGGCCATGCGAGTGCCTGCCAAAGAGCTTTCCAACGAGGCACGGCTTTCCCTCCTGGCTCTTTGGGCGTGGGAGCTGTCGCCAGAGCCGCGGCCCTACCGGAAAATGCTTCGCAGGCTGGCACGGCGGCGCAACGTGGGCGCCGGTGGCGCCCAGGCTGACGGCCGCCGTAAAGCCCGCAGCCCCATGGGCTGTGGGGCCACGTGAGCGGCTGCCAAAGAGCTTTCCAATGAGGCACGGATTTCCCTCCTGGCTCTTCGGGCGTGGGAGCTGTCGCCAGAGACGCGGCCCTACCGGAAAATGCTTCGCAGGCTGGCACGGCGGCGCCACGTGTGCGCTGGTGGCGCCGAGGGTGACGACCGCAGGAAAGCCCGCAGCCCCATGGGCTGTGGGGCCACGCGAGCGGCTGCCAAAGAGCTTTCCAATGAGGCACGGCTTTCCCTCCTTCCTCTTCGGGCGTGGGAGTTGTCGCCAGAGCCGCGGCCCTACCGGAAAATGCTTCGCAGGCTGGCGCGGCGGCCCGACGTGGGCACCGATGGCGCCGAGGCTGACGGCCGCCGGAAAGCCCGCAGCCCCACGGGCTGTGGGGCCACGCGAGCGGCTGCCAAAGAGCTTTCCAACGAGGCATGGCTTTCCCTCATGGCTCTTCGGGCGTGGGAGCTGTCGCCAGAGCCGCGGCCCTACCGGAAAATGCTTCGCAGGTTGGCGCAGCGGCCCCACGTGGGTGCCAGTGGCGCCGAGGCTGACGGCCGCCGCAAAGCCCGCAGCCCCACGGGCTGTGGGGCCACGCGAGCGGCTGCCAAAGAGCTTTCCAACAAGGCACGGCTTTCCCTCCTGGCTCTTCGGGCGTGGGAGCTGTCGCCAGAGCCGCGGCCCTACCGCAAAATGCTTTGCAGGCTGGCGCGGCGGCCCGACGTGGGCGCCGATGGCGCCGAGGCTGACGGCCGCCGGAAAGCCCGCAGCCCCACGGGCTGTGGGGCCACGCGAGCGGCTGCCAAAGAGCTTTCCAACAAGGCACGGCTTTCCCTCCTGGCTCTTCGGGCGTGGGAGCTGTCGCCAGAGACGCGGCCCTACTGCAAAATGCTTCGCAGGCTGGCGCGGCGGCCCCACGTGGGCGCCGGTGGCGCCGAGGCTGACGGCCGCCGCAAAGCCCGCAGCCCCACGGGCTGTGGGGCCACGCGAGCGGCTGCCAAAGAGCTTTCCAACAAGGCACGGCTTTCCCTCCTGGCTCTTCGGGCGTGGGAGCTGTCGCCAGTGCCGCGGCCCTACCGGAAAATGCTTTGCAGGCTGGCGCGGCGGCGCAACATGGGCGCCGGTGACGCCCAGGCTGACGGCCGCCGGAAAGCCCGCAGCCCCACGGGCTGTGGGGCCACGCGAGCGGCTGCCAAAGAGCTTTCCAACGAGGCACGGCTTTCCCTCCTGGGTCTTCGGGCGTGGGAGCTGTCGCCAGAGACGCGGCCCTACCGGAAAATGCTTCGCAGGCTGGCGCGGCGGCCTGACATGGGCGCCGATGGCACCGAGGCTGACGGCCACCGCAAAGCCCGCAGCCCCATGGGCTGTGGGGCCACGCGAGCCGCTGCCAAAGAGATTTCCAATGAGGCACGGCTTTCCCTCCTGGCTCTTCGGCCGTGGGAGCTGTCACCAGAGCCGCGGCCCTACCGGAAAATGCTTCGCAGGCTGGCGCGGCGGCGCCACGTGTGCGCCGGTGGCGCCGAGGGTGACGACCGCAGGAAAGCCCGCAGCCCCACGGGCTGTGGGGCCACGCGAGCGGCTACCAAAGAGCTTTCCAACGAGGCATGGCTTTCCCTTCTAGCTCTTCGGGCGTGGGAGCTGTCGCCAGAGACGCGGCCCTACCGGAAAATGCTTCGCAGGCTGGCGCCGCGGCGCCACGTGGGCGCCGGTGCCGCCGAGGCTGACGGCCGCCGGAAAGCCCGCAGCCCCACGGGCTGTGGGGCCATGCGAGCAACTGCCAAAGAGCTTTCCAACGAGGCACAGCTTTCCCTCCTGGCTCTTCGGGCGTGGGAGGTGTCGCCAGAGCCGCGGCCCTACCGGAAAATGCTTTGCAGGCTGGCGCGGCGGCCCGAAGTGGGCGCCGGTGTCGCCCAGGCTGATGGCCGCCGCAAAGCCCGCAGCCCCACGGGCTGTGGGGCCACGCGAGCGGCTGCCAAAGAGCTTTCCAACGAGGCACGGCTTTCCCTCCTGGCTCTTCGGGCGTGGGAGCTGTCGCCAGAGCCGCGGCCCTACCGGAAAATGCTTCGCAGGCTGGCGCGGCGGCCCGACGTGGGCGCCGATGGCGCCGAGGCTGACGGCCGCCGGAAAGCCCGCAGCCCCACGGGCTGTGGGGCCACGCGAGCGGCTACCAAAGAGCTTTCCAACGAGGCATGGCTTTCCCTCCTGGCTCTTCGGGCGTGGGAGCTGTCGCCAGAGCCGCGGCCCTACCGGAAAATGCTTCGCAGGCTGGCGCAGCGGCGAGACGTGGGCGCCGGTGTCGCCCAGGCTGACGGCCGCCGCAAAGCCCGCAGCCCCATTGGCTGTGGGGCCACGCGAGCGGCTGCCAAAGAGCTTTCCAACAAGGCACGGCTTTCCCTCCTGGCTCTTCGGGCGTGGGAGCTGTCGCCAGAGACGCGGCCCTACCGGAAAATGCTTCGCAGGCTGGCGCGGCGGCGCCACGTGGGCGCCGGTGGCACCGAGGCTGACGGCCGCCGGAAAGCCCGCAGCCCCATGGGCTTTAGGGCCACGCGAGCGGTTGCCAAAGAGCTTTCCAACGAGGCACGGCTTTCCCTCCTGGCTCTTCGGGCGTGGGAGCTGTCGCCAGAGCCGCGGCCCTACCGCAAAATGCTTCGCAGGCTGGCGCGGCGGCCTGACATGGGCGCCGATGGCGCCGAGGCTGACGGCCGCCGCAAAGCCCGCAGCCCCACGGGCTGTGGGGCCACGCGAGCGGCTGCCAAAGAGCTTTCCAACGAGGCACGGCTTACCCTCCTGGCTCTTCGGGCGTGGGAGCTGTCGCCAGAGACGCGGCCCTACCGGAAAATGCTTCGCAGGCTGGCGCAGCGGCGCCACGTGGGCGCCGGTGGCGCCGAGGCTGACGGCCGCCGCAAAGCCCGCAGCCCCACAGGCTTTAGGGAGATGCAAGTGGCTGCCAAAGAGCTTTCCAACGAGGCACGGCTTTCCCTCCTGGCTCTTCGGGCGTGCGAGCTGTCGCCAGAGCCGCGGCCCTACCGCAAAATGCTTCGCAGGCTGGCGCAGCGGCACAACGTGGGCGCCGGTGGCGCCGAGGCTGACGGCCGCCGCAAAGCCCGCAGCCCCACGGGCTGTGGGGCCACGCGAGCGGCTGCCAAAGAGCTTTCCAACGAGGCACGGCTTTCCCTCCTGGCTCTTCGGGCGTGGGAGCTGTCGCCAGAGCCGCGGCCCTACCGGAAAATGCTTTGCAGGCTGGCGCGGCGGCGCAACGTGGGCGCCGGTGACGCCCAGGCTGACGGCCGCCGGAAAGCCCGCAGCCCCACAGGCTTTAGGGCCATGCGAGTGGCTGCCAAAGAGCTTTCCAACGAGGCAAGGCTTTCCCTCCTGGCTCTTCGGGCGTGGGAGCTGTCGCCAGAGACGCAGCCCTACCGGAAAATGCTTCGCAGGCTGGCGCGGCGGCGCCACGTGGGCGCCAGTGGCGCCGAGGCTGACGTCCGCCACAAAGCCCGCAGCCCCATGGGCTTTAGGGCCATGCGAGTGCCTGCCAAAGAGCTTTCCAACGAGGCACGGCTTTCCCTCCTGGCTCTTTGGGCGTGGGAGCTGTCGCCAGAGCCGCGGCCCTACCGGAAAATGCTTCGCAGGCTGGCACGGCGGCGCAACGTGGGCGCCGGTGGCGCCCAGGCTGACGGCCGCCGTAAAGCCCGCAGCCCCATGGGCTGTGGGGCCACGTGAGCGGCTGCCAAAGAGCTTTCCAATGAGGCACGGATTTCCCTCCTGGCTCTTCGGGCGTGGGAGCTGTCGCCAGAGACGCGGCCCTACCGGAAAATGCTTCGCAGGCTGGCACGGCGGCGCCACGTGTGCGCTGGTGGCGCCGAGGGTGACGACCGCAGGAAAGCCCGCAGCCCCACGGGCTGTGGGGCCACGCGAGCGGCTACCAAAGAGCTTTCCAACGAGGCACGGCTTTCCCTCCTAGCTCTTCGGCCGTGGGAGCTGCCGCCAGAGCCGCGGCCCTACTGGAAAATGCTTCGCAGGCTGGCGCAGCGGCCCCACGTGGGCGCCGGTGCCGCCGAGGCTGACGGCCGCCGGAAAGCCCGCAGCCCCACAGGCTTTAGGGCCACGTGAGCGGCTGCCAAAGAGCTTTCCAACGAGGCACGGCTTTCCCTCCTGGCTCTTCGGGCGTGGGAGCTGTCGCCAGAGACGCGGCCCTACCGGAAAATGCTTCGCAGGCTGGCGCGGCGGCGCCACGTGGGCGCCGGTGGCGCCGAGGCTGACGGCCGCCGCAAAGCCCGCAGCCCCACGGGCTGTGGGGCCACGCGAGCGGCTGCCAAAGAGCTTTCCAACGAGGCATGGCTTTCCCTCCTGGCTCTTCGGGCGTGGGAGCTGTCGCCAGAGACGCGGCCCTACAGGAAAATGCTTCGCAGGCTGGCGCAGCGGCCCCACGTGGGCACCGGTGGCGCCGAGGCTGACGGCCGCCGCAAAGCCCGCAGCCCCATGGGCTGTGGGGCCACGCGAGCGGCTGCCAAAGAGCTTTCCAATGAGGCACGGCTTTCCCTCCTGGCTCTTCGGGCGTGGGAGCTGTCGCCAGAGACGCGGCCCTACAGGAAAATGCTTTGCAGGCTGGCGCGGCGGCGCAACGTGGGCGCCGGTGGCGCCGAGGCTGACGGCCGCCGCAAAGCCCGCAGCCCCACGGGCTGTGGGGCCACGCGAGCAACTGCCAAAGAGCTTTCCAACGAGGCACGGCTTTCCCTCCTGGCTCTTCGGGCGTGGGAGCTGTCGCCAGAGACGCGGCCCTACCGGAAAATGCTTCGCAGGCTGGCGCGGTCGCGCCACGTGGGCGCCGGTTTCGCCCAGGCTGACGGCCGCCACAAAGCCCGCAGCCCCATGGGCTGTGGGGCCACGCGAGCGGCTGCCAAAGAGCTTTCCAATGAGGCACGGCTTTCCCTCCTTCCTCTTCGGGCGTGGGAGTTGTCGCCAGAGCCGCGGCCCTACCGGAAAATGCTTCGCAGGCTGGCGCGGCGGCCCGACGTGGGCACCGATGGCGCCGAGGCTGACGGCCGCCGGAAAGCCCGCAGCCCCACGGGCTGTGGGGCCACGCGAGCGGCTGCCAAAGAGCTTTCCAACGAGGCATGGCTTTCCCTCCTGGCTCTTCGGGCGTGGGAGCTGTCGCCAGAGCCGCGGCCCTACCGGAAAATGCTTCGCAGGTTGGCGCAGCGGCCCCACGTGGGTGCCAGTGGCGCCGAGGCTGACGGCCGCCGCAAAGCCCGCAGCCCCACGGGCTGTGGGGCCACGCGAGCGGCTGCCAAAGAGCTTTCCAACAAGGCACGGCTTTCCCTCCTGGCTCTTCGGGCGTGGGAGCTGTCGCCAGAGCCGCGGCCCTACCGCAAAATGCTTTGCAGGCTGGCGCGGCGGCCCGACGTGGGCGCCGATGGCGCCGAGGCTGACGGCCGCCGGAAAGCCCGCAGCCCCACGGGCTGTGGGGCCACGCGAGCGGCTGCCAAAGAGCTTTCCAACAAGGCACGGCTTTCCCTCCTGGCTCTTCGGGCGTGGGAGCTGTCGCCAGAGACGCGGCCCTACAGGAAAATGCTTCGCAGGCTGGCGCGGCGGCCCCACGTGGGCGCCGGTGGCGCCGAGGCTGACGGCCGCCGCAAAGCCCGCAGCCCCACGGGCTGTGGGGCCACGCGAGCGGCTGCCAAAGAGCTTTCCAACAAGGCACGGCTTTCCCTCCTGGCTCTTCGGGCGTGGGAGCTGTCGCCAGTGCCGCGGCCCTACCGGAAAATGCTTTGCAGGCTGGCGCGGCGGCGCAACATGGGCGCCGGTGACGCCCAGGCTGACGGCCGCCGGAAAGCCCGCAGCCCCACGGGCTGTGGGGCCACGCGAGCGGCTGCCAAAGAGCTTTCCAACGAGGCACGGCTTTCCCTCCTGGGTCTTCGGGCGTGGGAGCTGTCGCCAGAGACGCGGCCCTACCGGAAAATGCTTCGCAGGCTGGCGCGGCGGCCTGACATGGGCGCCGATGGCACCGAGGCTGACGGCCACCGCAAAGCCCGCAGCCCCATGGGCTGTGGGGCCACGCGAGCCGCTGCCAAAGAGATTTCCAATGAGGCACGGCTTTCCCTCCTGGCTCTTCGGCCGTGGGAGCTGTCACCAGAGCCGCGGCCCTACCGGAAAATGCTTCGCAGGCTGGCGCGGCGGCGCCACGTGTGCGCCGGTGGCGCCGAGGGTGAAGACCGCAGGAAAGCCCGCAGCCCCACGGGCTGTGGGGCCATGCGAGCAACTGCCAAAGAGCTTTCCAACGAGGCACAGCTTTCCCTCCTGGCTCTTCGGGCGTGGGAGGTGTCGCCAGAGCCGCGGCCCTACCGGAAAATGCTTTGCAGGCTGGCGCGGCGGCCCGAAGTGGGCGCCGGTGTCGCCCAGGCTGATGGCCGCCGCAAAGCCCGCAGCCCCACGGGCTGTGGGGCCACGCGAGCGGCTGCCAAAGAGCTTTCCAACGAGGCACGGCTTTCCCTCCTGGCTCTTCGGGCGTGGGAGCTGTCGCCAGAGCCGCGGCCCTACCGGAAAATGCTTCGCAGGCTGGCGCGGCGGCCCGACGTGGGCGCCGATGGCGCCGAGGCTGACGGCCGCCGGAAAGCCCGCAGCCCCACGGGCTGTGGGGCCACGCGAGCGGCTACCAAAGAGCTTTCCAACGAGGCATGGCTTTCCCTCCTGGCTCTTCGGGCGTGGGAGCTGTCGCCAGAGCCGCGGCCCTACCGGAAAATGCTTCGCAGGCTGGCGCAGCGGCGAGACGTGGGCGCCGGTGTCGCCCAGGCTGACGGCCGCCGCAAAGCCCGCAGCCCCATTGGCTGTGGGGCCACGCGAGCGGCTGCCAAAGAGCTTTCCAACAAGGCACGGCTTTCCCTCCTGGCTCTTCGGGCGTGGGAGCTGTCGCCAGAGACGCGGCCCTACCGGAAAATGCTTCGCAGGCTGGCGCGGCGGCGCCACGTGGGCGCCGGTGGCACCGAGGCTGACGGCCGCCGGAAAGCCCGCAGCCCCACGGGCTGTGGGGCCACGCGAGCGGTTGCCAAAGAGCTTTCCAACGAGGCACGGCTTTCCCTCCTGGCTCTTCGGGCGTGGGAGCTGTCGCCAGAGCCGCGGCCCTACCGCAAAATGCTTCGCAGGCTGGCGCGGCGGCCTGACATGGGCGCCGATGGCGCCGAGGCTGACGGCCGCCGCAAAGCCCGCAGCCCCACGGGCTGTGGGGCCACGCGAGCGGCTGCCAAAGAGCTTTCCAACGAGGCACGGCTTACCCTCCTGGCTCTTCGGGCGTGGGAGCTGTCGCCAGAGACGCGGCCCTACCGGAAAATGCTTCGCAGGCTGGCGCAGCGGCGCCACGTGGGCGCCGGTGGCGCCGAGGCTGACGGCCGCCGCAAAGCCCGCAGCCCCACAGGCTTTAGGGCCATGCAAGTGGCTGCCAAAGAGCTTTCCAACGAGGCACGGCTTTCCCTCCTGGCTCTTCGGGCGTGCGAGCTGTCGCCAGAGCCGCGGCCCTACCGCAAAATGCTTCGCAGGCTGGCGCAGCGGCGCAACGTGGGCACCGGTGGCGCCGAGGCTGACGGCCGCCGCAAAGCCCGCAGCCCCACGGGCTGTGGGGCCACGCGAGCGGCTGCCAAAGAGCTTTCCAACGAGGCACGGCTTTCCCTCCTGGCTCTTCGGGCGTGGGAGCTGTCGCCAGAGCCGCGGCCCTACCGGAAAATGCTTTGCAGGCTGGCGCGGCGGCGCAACGTGGGCGCCGGTGACGCCCAGGCTGACGGCCGCCGGAAAGCCCGCAGCCCCACAGGCTTTAGGGCCATGCAAGTGGCTGCCAAAGAGCTTTCCAACGAGGCAAGGCTTTCCCTCCTGGCTCTTCGGGCGTGGGAGCTGTCGCCAGAGACGCAGCCCTACCGGAAAATGCTTCGCAGGCTGGCGCGGCGGCGCCACGTGGGCGCCAGTGGCGCCGAGGCTGACGTCCGCCACAAAGCCCGCAGCCCCATGGGCTTTAGGGCCATGCGAGTGCCTGCCAAAGAGCTTTCCAACGAGGCACGGCTTTCCCTCCTGGCTCTTTGGGCGTGGGAGCTGTCGCCAGAGCCGCGGCCCTACCGGAAAATGCTTCGCAGGCTGGCACGGCGGCGCAACGTGGGCGCCGGTGGCGCCCAGGCTGACGGCCGCCGCAAAGCCCGCAGCCCCATGGGCTGTGGGGCCACGTGAGCGGCTGCCAAAGAGCTTTCCAATGAGGCACGGATTTCCCTCCTGGCTCTTCGGGCGTGGGAGCTGTCGCCAGAGCTGCAGCCCTACCGGAAAATGCTTCGCAGGCTGGCACGGCGGCGCCACGTGTGCGCTGGTGGCGCCGAGGGTGACGACCGCAGGAAAGCCCGCAGCCCCACGGGCTGTGGGGCCACGCGAGCGGCTACCAAAGAGCTTTCCAACGAGGCACGGCTTTCCCTCCTAGCTCTTCGGCCGTGGGAGCTGCCGCCAGAGCCGCGGCCCTACTGGAAAATGCTTCGCAGGCTGGCGCAGCGGCCCCACGTGGGCGCCGGTGCCGCCGAGGCTGACGGCCGCCGGAAAGCCCGCAGCCCCACAGGCTTTAGGGCCATGCGAGTGGCTGCCAAAGAGCTTTCCAACGAGGCATGGCTTTCCCTCCTGGCTCTTCGGGCGTGGGAGCTGTGGCCAGAGCCGCGGCCCTACTGGAAAATGCTTCGCAGGCTGGCGCAGCGTCGCAACGTGGGCGCCGGTGGCGTCGACTCTGAAGGCCGCCTCAACGCCCGCAGCCCCATGGGGTGTGGGGCCACGTGAGCGGCTGCCAAAGAGCTTTCCAACGAGGCACGGCTTTTCCTCCTGGCTCTTCGGGCGTGGGAGCTGTCGCCAGAGACGCGGCCCTACCGGAAAATGCTTCGCAGGCTGGCGCGGCGGCGCCACGTGGGCGCCGGTGGCGCCGAGGCTGACGGCCGCCGCAAAGCCCGCAGCCCCACGGGCTGTGGGGCCATGCGAGCGGCTGCCAAAGAGCTTTCCAACGAGGCACGGCTTTCCCTCCTGGCTCTTCGGGCGTGGGAGCTGTCGCCAGAGATGCGGCCCTACCGCAAAATGCTTCGCAGGCTGGCGCAGCGGCCCCACGTGGGTGCCAGTGGCGCCGAGGCTGACGGCTGCCGCAAAGCCCGCAGCCCCACGGGCTGTGGGGCCATGCAAGCGGCTGCCAAAGAGCTTTCCAACGAGGCACGGCTTTCCCTCCTGGCTCTTCGGGCGTGGGAGCTGTCGCCAGAGCCGCGGCCCTACCGGAAAATGCTTCGCAGGCTGGCGCAGCGGCGCGACGTGGGCGCCGGTGTCGCCCAGGCTGACGGCCGCCGCAAAGCCCGCAGCCCCATGGGCTGTGGGGCCACGCGAGCGGCTGCCAAAGAGCTTTCCAACGAGGCACGGCTTTCCCTCCTGGCTCTTCGGGCGTGGGAGCTGTCGACAGAGACGCGGCCCTACCGGAAAGTGCTTCGCAGGCTGGCGCGGCGGCCTGACATGGGCGCCGATGGCACCGAGGCTGACGGCCACCGCAAAGCCCGCAGCCCCATGGGCTGTGGGGCCACGCGAGCCGCTGCCAAAGAGATTTCCAATGAGGCACGGCTTTCCCTCCTGGCTCTTCGGCCGTGGGAGCTGTCACCAGAGCCGCGGCCCTACCGGAAAATGCTTCGCAGGCTGGCGCGGCGGCGCCACGTGTGCGCCGGTGGCGCCGAGGGTGACGACCGCAGGAAAGCCCGCAGCCCCGCGGGCTGTGGGGCCACGCGAGCGGCTGCTAAAGAGCTTTCCAACGAGGCACGGCTTTCCCTCCTGGCTCTTCGGGCGTGGGAGCTGTCGCCAGAGACGCGGCCCTACCGGAAAATGCTTTGCAGGCTGGCACGGCGGCGCAACGTGGGCGCCGGTGACGCCCAGGCTGACGGCCGCCGGAAAGCCCGAAGCCCCACGGGCTGTGGGGCCATGCGAGCAACTGCCAAAGAGCTTTCCAACGAGGCACGGCTTTCCCTCCTGGCTCTTCGGGCATGGGAGCTGTCGCCAGAGACGCGGCCCTACCGGAAAATGCTTCGCAGGCTGGCGCGGCGGCCCGACGTGGGCGCCGATGGCGCCGAGGCTGACGGCCGCCGGAAAGCCCGCAGCCCCACGGGCTGTGGGGCCACGCGAGCGGCTGCCAAAGAGCTTTCCAACGAGGCATGGCTTTCCCTCCTGGCTCTTCGGGCGTGGGAGCTGTCGCCAGAGCCGCGGCCCTACCGCAAAATGTTTCGCAGGCTGGCGCGGCGGCCCGACGTGGGCGCCGGTGGCGCCGAGGCTGACGGCCGCCGCAAAGCCCGCAGCCCCACGGGCTGTGGGGCCATGCGAGCGGCTGCCAAAGAGCTTTCCAACGAGGCACGGCTTTCCCTCCTGGCTCTTCGGGCGTGGGAGCTGTCGCCAGAGACGCGGCCCTACCGGAAAATGCTTCGCAGGCTGGCGCAGCGGCCCCACGTGGGTGCCAGTGGCGCCGAGGCTGACGGCCGCCGCAAAGCCCGCAGCCCCACGGGCTGTGGGGCCACGCGAGCGGCTGCCAAAGAGCTTTCCAACAAGGCACGGCTTTCCCTCCTGGCTCTTCGGGCGTGGGAGCTGTCGCCAGAGACGCGGCCCTACCGGAAAATGCTTTGCAGGCTGGCGCGGCGGCCCGACGTGGGCGCCGATGGCGCCGAGGCTGACGGCCGCCGGAAAGCCTGCAGCCCCACGGGCTGTGGGGCCACGCGAGCGGCTGCCAAAGAGCTTTCCAACGAGGCATGGCTTTCCCTCCTGGCTCTTCGGGCGTGGGAGCTGTCGCCAGAGACGCGGCCCTACAGGAAAATGCTTCGCAGGCTGGCGCAGCGGCCCCACGTGGGCACCGGTGGCGCCGAGGCTGACGGCCGCCGCAAAGCCCGCAGCCCCATGGGCTGTGGGGCCACGCGAGCGGCTGCCAAAGAGCTTTCCAACAAGGCACGGCTTTCCCTCCTGGCTCTTCGGGCGTGGGAGCTGTCGCCAGAGCCGCGGCCCTACCGGAAAATGCTTTGCAGGCTGGCGCGGCGGCCCGACGTGGGCGCCGATGGCGCCGAGGCTGAGGGCCGCCGCAAAGCCCGCAGCCCCACGGGCTGTGGGGCCACGCGAGCGGCTGCCAAAGAGCTTTCCAACGAGGCATGGCTTTCCCTCCTGGCTCTTCGGGCGTGGGAGCTGTCGCCAGAGACGCGGCCCTACAGGAAAATGCTTCGCAGGCTGGCGCAGCAGCCCCACGTGGGCACCGGTGGCGCCGAGGCTGACGGCCGCCGCAAAGCCCGCAGCCCCACGGGCTGTGGGGCCATGCGAGTGCCTGCCAAAGAGCTTTCCAACGAGGCACGGCTTTCCCTCCTGGCTCTTTGGGCGTGGGAGCTGTCGCCAGAGCCGCGGCCCTACCGGAAAATGCTTCGCAGGCTGGCACGGCGGCGCAACGTGGGCGCCGGTGGCGCCCAGGCTGACGGCCGCCGTAAAGCCCGCAGCCCCATGGGCTGTGGGGCCACGTGAGCGGCTGCCAAAGAGCTTTCCAATGAGGCACGGATTTCCCTCCTGGCTCTTCGGGCGTGGGAGCTGTCGCCAGAGCTGCAGCCCTACCGGAAAATGCTTCGCAGGCTGGCACGGCGGCGCCACGTGTGCGCTGGTGGCGCCGAGGGTGACGACCGCAGGAAAGCCCGCAGCCCCACGGGCTGTGGGGCCACGCGAGCGGCTACCAAAGAGCTTTCCAACGAGGCACGGCTTTCCCTCCTAGCTCTTCGGCCGTGGGAGCTGCCGCCAGAGCCGCGGCCCTACTGGAAAATGCTTCGCAGGCTGGCGCAGCGGCCCCACGTGGGCGCCGGTGCCGCCGAGGCTGACGGCCGCCGGAAAGCCCGCAGCCCCACAGGCTTTAGGGCCATGCGAGTGGCTGCCAAAGAGCTTTCCAACGAGGCATGGCTTTCCCTCCTGGCTCTTCGGGCGTGGGAGCTGTGGCCAGAGCCGCGGCCCTACTGGAAAATGCTTCGCAGGCTGGCGCAGCGTCGCAACGTGGGCGCCGGTGGCGTCGACTCTGAAGGCCGCCTCAACGCCCGCAGCCCCATGGGGTGTGGGGCCACGTGAGCGGCTGCCAAAGAGCTTTCCAACGAGGCACGGCTTTTCCTCCTGGCTCTTCGGGCGTGGGAGCTGTCGCCAGAGACGCGGCCCTACCGGAAAATGCTTCGCAGGCTGGCGCGGCGGCGCCACGTGGGCGCCGGTGGCGCCGAGGCTGACGGCCGCCGCAAAGCCCGCAGCCCCACGGGCTGTGGGGCCATGCGAGCGGCTGCCAAAGAGCTTTCCAACGAGGCACGGCTTTCCCTCCTGGCTCTTCGGGCGTGGGAGCTGTCGCCAGAGATGCGGCCCTACCGCAAAATGCTTCGCAGGCTGGCGCAGCGGCCCCACGTGGGTGCCAGTGGCGCCGAGGCTGACGGCTGCCGCAAAGCCCGCAGCCCCACGGGCTGTGGGGCCATGCAAGCGGCTGCCAAAGAGCTTTCCAACGAGGCACGGCTTTCCCTCCTGGCTCTTCGGGCGTGGGAGCTGTCGCCAGAGCCGCGGCCCTACCGGAAAATGCTTCGCAGGCTGGCGCAGCGGCGCGACGTGGGCGCCGGTGTCGCCCAGGCTGACGGCCGCCGCAAAGCCCGCAGCCCCATGGGCTGTGGGGCCACGCGAGCGGCTGCCAAAGAGCTTTCCAACGAGGCACGGCTTTCCCTCCTGGCTCTTCGGGCGTGGGAGCTGTCGACAGAGACGCGGCCCTACCGGAAAGTGCTTCGCAGGCTGGCGCGGCGGCCTGACATGGGCGCCGATGGCACCGAGGCTGACGGCCACCGCAAAGCCCGCAGCCCCATGGGCTGTGGGGCCACGCGAGCCGCTGCCAAAGAGATTTCCAATGAGGCACGGCTTTCCCTCCTGGCTCTTCGGCCGTGGGAGCTGTCACCAGAGCCGCGGCCCTACCGGAAAATGCTTCGCAGGCTGGCGCGGCGGCGCCACGTGTGCGCCGGTGGCGCCGAGGGTGACGACCGCAGGAAAGCCCGCAGCCCCGCGGGCTGTGGGGCCACGCGAGCGGCTGCTAAAGAGCTTTCCAACGAGGCACGGCTTTCCCTCCTGGCTCTTCGGGCGTGGGAGCTGTCGCCAGAGACGCGGCCCTACCGGAAAATGCTTTGCAGGCTGGCACGGCGGCGCAACGTGGGCGCCGGTGACGCCCAGGCTGACGGCCGCCGGAAAGCCCGAAGCCCCACGGGCTGTGGGGCCATGCGAGCAACTGCCAAAGAGCTTTCCAACGAGGCACGGCTTTCCCTCCTGGCTCTTCGGGCATGGGAGCTGTCGCCAGAGACGCGGCCCTACCGGAAAATGCTTCGCAGGCTGGCGCGGCGGCCCGACGTGGGCGCCGATGGCGCCGAGGCTGACGGCCGCCGGAAAGCCCGCAGCCCCACGGGCTGTGGGGCCACGCGAGCGGCTGCCAAAGAGCTTTCCAACGAGGCATGGCTTTCCCTCCTGGCTCTTCGGGCGTGGGAGCTGTCGCCAGAGCCGCGGCCCTACCGCAAAATGTTTCGCAGGCTGGCGCGGCGGCCCGACGTGGGCGCCGGTGGCGCCGAGGCTGACGGCCGCCGCAAAGCCCGCAGCCCCACGGGCTGTGGGGCCATGCGAGCGGCTGCCAAAGAGCTTTCCAACGAGGCACGGCTTTCCCTCCTGGCTCTTCGGGCGTGGGAGCTGTCGCCAGAGACGCGGCCCTACCGGAAAATGCTTCGCAGGCTGGCGCAGCGGCCCCACGTGGGTGCCAGTGGCGCCGAGGCTGACGGCCGCCGCAAAGCCCGCAGCCCCACGGGCTGTGGGGCCACGCGAGCGGCTGCCAAAGAGCTTTCCAACAAGGCACGGCTTTCCCTCCTGGCTCTTCGGGCGTGGGAGCTGTCGCCAGAGACGCGGCCCTACCGGAAAATGCTTTGCAGGCTGGCGCGGCGGCCCGACGTGGGCGCCGATGGCGCCGAGGCTGACGGCCGCCGGAAAGCCTGCAGCCCCACGGGCTGTGGGGCCACGCGAGCGGCTGCCAAAGAGCTTTCCAACGAGGCATGGCTTTCCCTCCTGGCTCTTCGGGCGTGGGAGCTGTCGCCAGAGACGCGGCCCTACAGGAAAATGCTTCGCAGGCTGGCGCAGCGGCCCCACGTGGGCACCGGTGGCGCCGAGGCTGACGGCCGCCGCAAAGCCCGCAGCCCCATGGGCTGTGGGGCCACGCGAGCGGCTGCCAAAGAGCTTTCCAACAAGGCACGGCTTTCCCTCCTGGCTCTTCGGGCGTGGGAGCTGTCGCCAGAGCCGCGGCCCTACCGGAAAATGCTTTGCAGGCTGGCGCGGCGGCCCGACGTGGGCGCCGATGGCGCCGAGGCTGAGGGCCGCCGCAAAGCCCGCAGCCCCACGGGCTGTGGGGCCACGCGAGCGGCTGCCAAAGAGCTTTCCAACGAGGCATGGCTTTCCCTCCTGGCTCTTCGGGCGTGGGAGCTGTCGCCAGAGACGCGGCCCTACAGGAAAATGCTTCGCAGGCTGGCGCAGCAGCCCCACGTGGGCACCGGTGGCGCCGAGGCTGACGGCCGCCGCAAAGCCCGCAGCCCCACGGGCTGTGGGGCCACGCGAGCGGCTGCCAAAGAGCTTTCCAACAAGGCACGGCTTTCCCTCCTGGCTCTTCGGGCGTGGGAGCTGTCGCCAGAGACGCGGCCCTACAGGAAAATGCTTCGCAGGCTGGCGCGGCGGCCCGACGTGGGCGCCGGTGGCGCCCAGGCTGACGGCCGCCGCAAAGCCCGCAGCCCCACGGGCTGTGGGGCCACGCGAGCGGCTGCCAAAGAGCTTTCCAACGAGGCATGGCTTTCCCTCCTGGCTCTTCGGGCGTGGGAGCTGTCGACAGAGACGCGGCCCTACCGGAAAGTGCTTCGCAGGCTGGCGCGGCGGCCTGACATGGGCGCCGATGGCACCGAGGCTGACGGCCACCGCAAAGCCCGCAGCCCCATGGGCTGTGGGGCCACGCGAGCCGCTGCCAAAGAGATTTCCAATGAGGCACGGCTTTCCCTCCTGGCTCTTCGGCCGTGGGAGCTGTCACCAGAGCCGCGGCCCTACCGGAAAATGCTTCGCAGGCTGGCGCGGCGGCGCCACGTGTGCGCCGGTGGCGCCGAGGGTGACGACCGCAGGAAAGCCCGCAGCCCCACGGGCTGTGGGGCCACGCGAGCGGCTGCTAAAGAGCTTTCCAACGAGGCACGGCTTTCCCTCCTGGCTCTTCGGGCGTGGGAGCTGTCGCCAGAGACGCGGCCCTACCGGAAAATGCTTTGCAGGCTGGCACGGCGGCGCAACGTGGGCGCCGGTGACGCCCAGGCTGACGGCCGCCGGAAAGCCCGAAGCCCCACGGGCTGTGGGGCCATGCGAGCAACTGCCAAAGAGCTTTCCAACGAGGCACGGCTTTCCCTCCTGGCTCTTCGGGCATGGGAGCTGTCGCCAGAGACGCGGCCCTACCGGAAAATGCTTCGCAGGCTGGCGCGGCGGCCCGACGTGGGCGCCGATGGCGCCGAGGCTGACGGCCGCCGGAAAGCCCGCAGCCCCACGGGCTGTGGGGCCACGCGAGCGGCTGCCAAAGAGCTTTCCAACGAGGCATGGCTTTCCCTCCTGGCTCTTCGGGCGTGGGAGCTGTCGCCAGAGACGCGGCCCTACCGGAAAATGTTTCGCAGGCTGGCGCGGCGGCCCGACGTGGGCGCCGGTGGCGCCGAGGCTGACGGCTGCCGCAAAGCCCGCAGCCCCACGGGCTGTGGGGCCATGCGAGCGGCTGCCAAAGAGCTTTCCAACGAGGCACGGCTTTCCCTCCTGGCTCTTCGGGCGTGGGAGCTGTCGCCAGAGACGCGGCCCTACCGGAAAATGCTTCGCAGGCTGGCGCAGCGGCCCCACGTGGGTGCCAGTGGCGCCGAGGCTGACGGCCGCCGCAAAGCCCGCAGCCCCACGGGCTGTGGGGCCACGCGAGCGGCTGCCAAAGAGCTTTCCAACAAGGCACGGCTTTCCCTCCTGGCTCTTCGGGCGTGGGAGCTGTCGCCAGAGACGCGGCCCTACCGCAAAATGCTTTGCAGGCTGGCGCAGCGGCCCGACGTGGGCGCCGATGGCGCCGAGGCTGACGGCCGCCGGAAAGCCTGCAGCCCCACGGGCTGTGGGGCCACGCGAGCGGCTGCCAAAGAGCTTTCCAACGAGGCATGGCTTTCCCTCCTGGCTCTTCGGGCGTGGGAGCTGTCGCCAGAGACGCGGCCCTACAGGAAAATGCTTCGCAGGCTGGCGCAGCGGCCCCACGTGGGCACCGGTGGCGCCGAGGCTGACGGCCGCCGCAAAGCCCGCAGCCCCATGGGCTGTGGGGCCACGCGAGCGGCTGCCAAAGAGCTTTCCAACAAGGCACGGCTTTCCCTCCTGGCTCTTCGGGCGTGGGAGCTGTCGCCAGAGACGCGGCCCTACAGGAAAATGCTTCGCAGGCTGGCGCGGCGGCGCCACGTGGGCGCTGGTGGCGCCGAGGCTGACGGCCGCCGCAAAGCCCGCAGCCCCACGGGCTGTGGGGCCACGCGAGCGGCTGCCAAAGAGCTTTCCAACGAGGCACGGCTTTCCCTCCTGGCTCTTCGGGCGTGGGAGCTGTCGCCAGAGCCGCGGCCCTACCGGAAAATGCTTCGCAGGCTGGCGCGGCGGCCTGACATGGGCGCCGATGGCGCCGAGGCTGACGGCCGCCGCAAAGCCCGCAGCCCCACGGGCTGTGGGTCCACGCGAGCGGCTGCCAAAGAGCTTTCCAACGAGGCACGGCTTTCCCTCCTGGCTCTTCGGGCGTGGGAGCTGTCGCCAGAGACGCGGCCCTACCGGAAAATGCTTCGCAGGCTGGCGCAGCGGCGCCACGTGGGCGCCGGTGGCGCCGAGGCTGACGGCCGCCGGAAAGCCCGCAGCCCCACAGCCTTTAGGGTCATGCAAGTGGCTGCCAAAGAGCTTCCCAACGAGGCACGGCTTTCCCTCCTGGCTCTTCGGGCGTGGGAGCTGTCGCCAGAGCCGCGGCCCTACCGCAAAATGTTTCGCAGGCTGGCGCAGCGGCGCAACGTGGGCGCCGATGGCGCCGAGGCTGACGGCCGCCGCAAAGCCCGCAGCCCCACGCGCTGTGGGGCCACGCGAGCGGCTGCCAAAGAGCTTTCCAATGAGGCACGGCTTTCCCTCCTGGCTCTTCGGGCGTGGGAGCTGTCGCCAGAGACGCGGCCCTACCGGAAAATGCTTTGCAGGCTGGCGCGGCGGCGCAACGTGGGCGCAGGTGACGCCCAGGCTGACGGCCGCCGGAAAGCCCGCAGCCCCACGGGCTGTGGGGCCACGCGAGCAACTGCCAAAGAGCTTTCCAACGAGGCACGGCTTTCCCTCCTGGCTCTTCGGGCGTGGGAGCTGTCGCCAGAGCCGCGGCCCTACCGGAAAATGCTTCGCAGGCTGGCGCGGTCGTGCCACGTGGGCGCCGGTTTCGCCCAGGCTGACGGCCGCCGCAAAGCCCGCAGCCCCATGGGCTGTGGGGCCACGCGAGCGGCTGCCAAAGAGCTTTCCAACAAGGCACGGCTTTCCCTCCTGGCTCTTCGGGCGTGGGAGCTGTCGCCAGAGCCGCGGCCCTACCGGAAAATGCTTTGCAGGCTGGCGCGGCGGCGCAACATGGGCGCCGGTGACGCCCAGGCTGACGGCCGCCGGAAAGCCCGCAGCCCCACGGGCTGTGGGGCCACGCGAGCGGCTGCCAAAGAGCTTTCCAACGAGGCACGGCTTTCCCTCCTGGCTCTTCGGGCGTGGGAGCTGTCGCCAGAGACGCGGCCCTACCGGAAAATGCTTCGCAGGCTGGCGCGGCGGCCTGCCATGGGCGCCGATGGCACCGAGGCTGACGGCCACCGTAAAGCCCGCAGCCCCATGGGCTGTGGGGCCACGCGAGCCGCTGCCAAAGAGATTTCCAATGAGGCACGGCTTTCCCTCCTGGCTCTTCGGCCGTGGGAGCTGTCACAAGAGCCGCGGCCCTACCGGAAAATGCTTCGCAGGCTGGCGCGGCGGCGCCACGTGTGCGCCGGTGGCGCCTAGGGTGACGACCGCAGGAAAGCCCGCAGCCCCACGGGCTGTGGGGCCACGCGAGCGGCTACCAAAGAGCTTTCCAACGATGCATGGCTTTCCCTCCTAGCTCTTCGGGCGTGGGAGCTGTCGCCAGAGACGCGGCCCTACCGGAAAATGCTTCGCAGGCTAGCGCCGCGGCGCCACGTGGGCGCCGGTGCCGCCGAGGCTGACGGCCGCCGGAAAGCCCGCAGCCCCACGGGCTGTGGGGCCACGCGAGCGGCTGCCAAAGATCTTTCCAACGAGGCATGGCTTTCCCTCCTGGCTCTTCGGGCGTGGGAGCTGTCGCAAGAGCTGCGGCCCTACTGGAAAATTCTTCGCAGGCTGGCGTGGCGGCGCCACGTGGGCGCCGGTGGCGCCGAGGCTGACGGCCGCCGCAAAGCCCGAAGCCCCACGGGCTGTGGGGCCACGCGAGCGGCTGCCAAAGAGCTTTCCAACGAGGCACGGCTTTCCATCCTGGGTCTTCGGGCGTGGGAGCTGTCGCCAGAGCCGCGGCCCTACCGGAAAATGCTTCGCAGGCTGGCGCGGCGTTGCAATGTGGGCCCCGATGGCGCCGAGGCTGACGGCCGCAGGAAAGCCCGCAGCCCCACGGGCTGTGGGGCCACGCGAGCGGCTGCCAAAGAGCTTTCCAACGAGGCATGGCTTTCCCTCCTGGCTCTTCGGGCGTGGGAGCTGTCGCCAGAGCCGCGGCCCTACCGGAAAATGCTTCGCAGGCTGGCGCGGCGGCCCGACGTGGGCGCCGGTGGCGCCGAGGCTGACGGCCGCCGCAAAGCCCGCAGCCCCACGGGCTGTGGGGCCACGCGAGCGGCTGCCAAAGAGCTTTCCAACAAGGCACGGCTTTCCCTCCTGGCTCTTCGGGCGTGGGAGCTGTCGCCAGAGCCGCATCCCTACCGGAAAATGCTTCGGGGGCTGGCGCGGCGGCCCGACGTGGGCGCCGATGGCGCCGAGGCTGACGGCCGCAGGAAAGCCCGCAGCCCCACGGGCTGTGGGGCCACGCGAGCGGCTGCCAAAGAGCTTTCCAACGAGGCATGGCTTTCCCTCCTGGCTCTTCGGGCGTGGGAGCTGTCGCCAGAGACGCGGCCCTACAGGAAAATGCTTCGCAGGCTGGCGCAGCGGCCCCACGTGGGCACCGGTGGCGCCGAGGCTGACGGCCGCCGCAAAGCCCGCAGCCCCACGGGCTGTGGGGCCACGCGAGCGGCTGCCAAAGAGCTTTCCAACAAGGCACGGCTTTCCCTCCTGGCTCTTCGGGCATGGGAGCTGTCGCCAGAGACACGGCCCTACCGGAAAATTCTTCGCAGGCTGGCGCGGCGGCGCCACGTGGGCGCCGGTGGCGCCGAGGCTGACGGCCGCCGCAAAGCCCGCAGCCCCACGGGCTGTGGGGCCACGCGAGCGGCTGCCAAAGAGCTTTCCAACGAGGCACGGCTTTCCCTCCTGGCTCTTCGGGCGTGGGAGCTGTCGCCAGAGCCGCGGCCCTACCGGAAAATGCTTCGCAGGCTGGCGCGGCGTTGCAATGTGGGCGCAGATGGCGCCGAGGCTGACGGCCGCCGCAAAGCCCGCAGCCCCACGGGCTGTGGGGCCACGCGAGCGGCTGCCAAAGAGCTTTCCAACGAGGCATGGCTTTCCCTCCTGGCTCTTCGGGCGTGGGAGCTGTCGCCAGAGCCGCGGCCCTACCGCAAAATGCTTCGCAGGCTGGCGCAGCGGCGCAACGTGGGCGCCGGTGGCGCCCAGGCTGACGGCCGCCGCAAAGCCCGCAGCCCCATGGGCTGTGGGGCCACGCGAGCGGCTGCCAAAGAGCTTTCCAACGAGGCACGGCTTTCCCTCCTGGCTCTTCGGGCGTGGGAGCTGTCGCTAGAGACGCAGCCCTACTGGAAAATGCTTCGCAGGCTGGCGCAGCGGCGCCACGTGGGCGCCGGTGCCGCCGAGGCTGACGGCCGCCGGAAAGCCCGCAGCCCCACAGGCTTTAGGGCCACGCGAGCGGCTGACAAAGAGCTTTCCAACGAGGCATGGCTTTCCCTCCTGGCTCTTCGGGCGTGGGAGCTGTCGCCAGAGCCGCGGCCCTACCGGAAAATGCTTCGCAGGCTGGCGCAGCGGCGCAACGTGGGCGCCGGTGGCGCCCAGGCTGACGGCCGCCGCAAAGCCCGCAGCCCCATGGGCTGTGGGGTCACGCGAGCGGCTGCCAAAGAGCTTTCCAACGAGGCACGGCTTTCCCTCCTGGCTCTTCGGGCGTGGGAGCTGTCCACAGAGCCGCGGCCCTACCGGAAAATGCTTTGCAGGCTGGCGTGGCGGCCCGACGTGGGCGCCGGTGTCGCCCAGGCTGACGGCCGCCGCAAAGCCCGCAGCCCCATGGGCTGTGGGGCCACGCGAGCGGCTGCCAAAGAGCTTTCCAACGAGGCACGGCTTTCCCTCCTGGCTCTTCGGGCGTGGGAGCTGTCGCCAGAGACGCGGCCCTACCGGAAAATGCTTCGCAGGCTGGCACGGCGGCGCCACGTGTGCGCCGGTGGCGCCGAGGGTGACGACCGCAGGAAAGCCCGCAGCCCCACGGGCTGTGGGGCCACGCGAGCGGCTACCAAAGAGCTTTCCAACGACGCATGGCTTTCCCTACTAGCTATTCGGGCGTGGGAGCTGTCGCCAGAGACGCGGCCCTACTGGAAAATGCTTCGCAGGCTGGCGCCGCGGCGCCACATGGGCGCCGGTGCCGCCGAGGCTGACGGCCGCCGCAAAGCCCGCAGCCCCACGGGCTGTGGGGCCACGCGAGCGGCTGCCAAAGATCTTTCCAACGAGGCATGGCTTTCCCTCCTGGCTCTTCGGGCGTGGGAGCTGTCGCCAGAGCCGCGGCCCTACTGGAAAATGCTTCGCAGGCTGGCGCGGCGGCGCCACGTGGGCGCCGGTGGCGCCGAGGCTGACGGCCGCCGCAAAGCCCGCAGTCCCACGGGCTGTGGGGCCACGCGAGTGGCTGCCAAAGAGCTTTCCAACGAGGCACGGCTTTCCCTCCTGGCTCTTCGGGCGTGGGAGCTGTCGCCAGAGACGCAGCCCTACCGGAAAATGCTTCGCAGGCTGGCGCGGCGGCCCGACACGGGCGCCGATGGCGCCGAGGCTGACGGCCGCCGCAAAGCCCGCAGCCCCACGGGCTGTGGGGCCACGCGAGCGGCTGCCAAAGAGCTTTCCAACAAGGCATGGCTTTCCCTCCTGGCTCTTCGGGCGTGGGAGCTGTCGCCAGAGACGCGGCCCTACCGGAAAATGCTTCGCAGGCTGGCGCAGCGGCCCCACGTGGGCGCCGGTGGGGCCGAGGCTGACGGCCGCCGCAAAGCCCGCAGCCCCACAGGCTTTAGGGCCATGCAAGTGGCTGCCAAAGAGCTTGCCAACGAGGCACGGCTTTCCCTCCTGGCTCTTCGGGCGTGGGAGCTGTCGCCAGAGCCGCGGCCCTACCGGAAAATGCTTCGCAGGCTGGCGCAGCGGCGCCACGTGGGCGCCGGTGGCGCCGAGGCTGACTGCCGCCGCAAAGCCCGCAGCCCCACGGGCTGTGGGGCCACGCGAGCGGCTGCCAAAGAGCTTTCCAACAAGGCACGGCTTTCCCTCCTGGCTCTTCGGGCGTGGGAGCTGTCGCCAGAGCCGCGGCCCTACCGGAAAATGCTTCGCAGGCTGGCGCGGTCGCGCCATGTGGGCGCCGGTTTCGCCCAGGCTGACGGCCGCCACAAAGCCCGCAGCCCCATGGGCTGTGGGGCCACGCGAGCGGCTGCCAAAGAGCTTTCCAACGAGGCACGGCTTTCCCTCCTGGCTCTTCTGGCGTGGGAGCTGTCGCCAGAGCCGTGGCCCTACCGGAAAATGCTTTGCAGGCTGGCGCGGCGGCCCGAAGTGGGCGCCGGTGTGGCCCAGGCTGACGGCCGCCGCAAAGCCCGCAGCCCCATGGGCTGTGGGGCCACGCGAGCGGCTGCCAAAGAGCTTTCCAACGAGGCACGGCTTTCCCTCCTGGCTCTTCGGGCGTGGGAGCTGTCGCCAGAGACGCGGCCCTACCGGAAAATGCTTCGCAGGCTGGCGCGGCGGCCCGACGTGGGCGCCGATGGCGCCGAGGCTGACGGCCACCGCAAACCCCGCAGCCCCACGGGCTGTGGGGCCACGCGAGCGGCTGCCAAAGAGCTTTCCAACGAGGCATGGCTTTCCCTCCTGGCTCTTCGGGCGTGGGAGCTGTCGCCAGAGACGCGGCCCTACAGGAAAATGCTTCGCAGGCTGGCGCAGCGGCCCCACGTGGGCACCCTTGGCGCCGAGGCTGACGGCCGCCGCAAAGCCCGCAGCCCCACGGGCTGTGGGGCCATGCGAGCGGCTGCCAAAGAGCTTTCCAATGAGGCACGGCGTTCCCTCCTGGCTCTTCGGCCGTGGGAGCTGTCGCCAGAGCCGCGGCCCTACCGGAAAATGCTTCGCAGGCTGGCGCAGCGGCCCCACGTGGGCGCCGGTGGCGCCGAGGCTGACGGCCGCCGCAAAGACCGCAGCCCCACAGGCTTTAGGGCCATGCAAGTGGCTGCCAAAGAGCTTGCCAACGAGGCACGGCTTTCCCTCCTGGCTCTTCGGGCGTGGGAGCTGTCGCCAGAGCCGCGGCCCTACCGGAAAATGCTTCGCAGGCTGGCGCAGCGGCGCAACGTGGGCGCCGGTGGCGCCGAGGCTGACTGCCGCCGCAAAGCCCGCAGCCCCACGGGCTGTGGGGCCACGCGAGCGGCTGCCAAAGAGCTTTCCAACAAGGCACGGCTTTCCCTCCTGGCTCTTCGGGCGTGGGAGCTGTCGCCAGAGCCGCGGCCCTACCGGAAAATGCTTCGCAGGCTGGCGCGGTCGCGCCACGTGGGCGCCGGTTTCGCCCAGGCTGACGGCCGCCGGAAAGCCCGCAGCCCCATGGGCTGTGGGGGCACGCGAGCGGCTGCCAAAGAACTTTCCAACGAGGCACGGCTTTCCCTCCTGGCTCTTCGGGCGTGGGAGCTGTCGCCAGAGCCGCGGCCCTACCGGAAAATGCTTTGCAGGCTGGCGCGGCGGTCCGAAGTGGGCGCCGGTGTCGCCCAGGCTGACGGCCGCCGCAAAGCCCGCAGCCCCATGGGCTGTGGGGCCACGCGAGCGGCTGCCAAAGAGCTTTCCAACGAGGCACGGCTTTCCCTCCTGGCTCTTCGGGCGTGGGAGCTGTCGCCAGAGACGCGGCCCTACCGGAAAATGCTTCGCAGGCTGGCGCGGCGGCCCGACGTGGGCGCCGATGGCGCCGAGGCTGACGGCCGACGCAAAGCCCGCAGCCCCACGGGCTGTGGGGCCACGCGAGCGGCTGCCAAAGAGCTTTCCAACGAGGCATGGCTTTCCCTCCTGGCTCTTCGGGCGTGGGAGCTGTCACCAGAGACGCGGCCCTACCGCAAAATGCTTCGCAGGCTGGCGCAGCGGCCCCACGTGGGCACCCTTGGCGCCGAGGCTGACGGCCGCCGCAAAGCCCGCAGCCCCACGTGCTGTGGGGCCACGCGAGCGACGGCCAAAGAGCTTTCCAACGAGGCATGGCTTTCCCTCCTGGCTCTTCGGGCGTGGGAGCTGTCGCCAGAGCCGCGGCCCTACCGCAAAATGCTTCGCAGGCTGGCGCGGTCGCGCCAAGTGGGCGCCGGTTTCGCCCAGGCTGACGGCCGCCGCAAAGCCCGCAGCCCCATGGGCTGTGGGGCCACGCGAGCGGCTGCCAAAGAGCTTTCCAACAAGGCACGGCTTTCCCTCCTGGCTCTTCGGGCGTGGGAGCTGTCGCCAGAGACGCGGCCCTACCGCAAAATGCTTCGCAGGCTGGCGCGGCGGCCTGACATGGGCGCCGATGGCGCCAAGGCTGACGGCCGCCGCAAAGCCCGCAGCCCCACGGGCTGTGGGTACACGCGAGCGGCTGCCAAAGAGCTTTCCAACGAGGCACGGCTTTCCCTCCTGGCTCTTCGGGCGTGGGAGCTGTCGCCAGAGACGCGGCCCTACCGGAAAATGCTTCGCAGGCTGGCGCAGCGGCCCCACGTGGGCGCCGGTGGGGCCGAGGCTGACGGCCGCCGCAAAGCCCGCAGCCCCACAGGCTTTAGGGCCATGCAAGTGGCTGCCAAAGAGCTTGCCAACGAGGCACGGCTTTCCCTCCTGGCTCTTCGGGCGTGGGAGCTGTCGCCAGAGCCGCGGCCCTACCGGAAAATGCTTCGCAGGCTGGCGCAGCGGCGCAACGTGGGCGCCGGTGGCGCCGAGGCTGACTGCCGCCGCAAAGCCCGCAGCCCCACGGGCTGTGGGGCCACGCGAGCAGCTGCCAAAGAGCTTTCCAACAAGGCACGGCTTTCCCTCCTGGCTCTTCGGGCGTGGGAGCTGTCGCCAGAGCCGCGGCCCTACCGGAAAATGCTTTGCAGGCTGGCGCGGCGGCCCGAAGTGGGCGCCGGTGTCGCCCAGGCTGATGGCCGCCGCAAAGCCCGCAGCCCCATGGGCTGTGGGGCCACGCGAGCGGCTGCCAAAGAGCTTTCCAACGAGGCACGGCTTTCCCTCCTGGCTCTTCGGGCGTGGGAGCTGTCGCCAGAGACGCGGCCCTACCGGAAAATGCTTCGCAGGCTGGCGCGGCGGCCCGACGTGGGCGCCGATGGCGCCGAGGCTGACGGCCACCGCAAACCCCGCAGCCCCACGGGCTGTGGGGCCACGCGAGCGGCTGCCAAAGAGCTTTCCAACGAGGCACGGCTTTCCCTCCTGGCTCTTCGGGCGTGGGAGCTGTCGCCAGAGACGCGGCCCTACAGGAAAATGCTTCGCAGGCTGGCGCAGCGGCCCCACGTGGGCACCCTTGGCGCCGAGGCTGACGGCCGCCGCAAAGCCCGCAGCCCCACGGGCTGTGGGGCCATGCGAGCGGCTGCCAAAGAGCTTTCCAATGAGGCATGGCTTTCCCTCCTGGCTCTTCGGGCGTGGGAGCTGTCGCCAGAGCCGCGGCCCTACCGGAAAATGCTTCGCAGGCTGGCGCAGCGGCCCCACGTGGGCGCCGGTGGCGCCGAGGCTGACGGCCGCCGCAAAGACCGCAGCCCCACAGGCTTTAGGGCCATGCAAGTGGCTGCCAAAGAGCTTGCCAACGAGGCACGGCTTTCCCTCCTGGCTCTTCGGGCGTGGGAGCTGTCGCCAGAGCCGCGGCCCTACCGGAAAATGCTTCGCAGGCTGGCGCAGCGGCGCAACGTGGGCGCCGGTGGCGCAGAGGCTGACTGCCGCCGCAAAGCCCGCAGCCCCACGGGCTGTGGGGCCACGCGAGCGGCTGCCAAAGAGCTTTCCAACAAGGCACGGCTTTCCCTCCTGGCTCTTCGGGCGTGGGAGCTGTCGCCAGAGCCGCGGCCCTACCGGAAAATGCTTCGCAGGCTGGCGCGGTCGCGCCACGTGGGCGCCGGTTTCGCCCAGGCTGACGGCCGCCGGAAAGCCCGCAGCCCCATGGGCTGTGGGGGCACGCGAGCGGCTGCCAAAGAACTTTCCAACGAGGCACGGCTTTCCCTCCTGGCTCTTCGGGCGTGGGAGCTGTCGCCAGAGCCGCGGCCCTACCGGAAAATGCTTTGCAGGCTGGCGCGGCGGTCCGAAGTGGGCGCCGGTGTCGCCCAGGCTGACGGCCGCCGCAAAGCCCGCAGCCCCATGGGCTGTGGGGCCACGCGAGCGGCTGCCAAAGAGCTTTCCAATGAGGCACGGCTTTCCCTCCTGGCTCTTCGGGCGTGGGAGCTGTCGCCAGAGCCGCGGCCCTACCGGAAAATGCTTCGCAGGCTGGCGCGGCGGCCCGACGTGGGCGCCGATGGCGACGAGGCTGACGGCCGCCGGAAAGCCCGCAGCCCCACGGGCTGTGGGGCCACGCGAGCGGCTGCCAAAGAGCTTTCCAACGAGGCATGGCTTTCCCTCCTGGATCTTCGGGCGTGGGAGCTGTCGCCAGAGATGCGGCCCTACCGGAAAATGCTTCGCAGGCTGGCGCGGCGGCCCGACATGGGCGCCGATGGCGCCGAGGCTGACGGCCACCGCAAACCCCGCAGCCCCATGGGCTGTGGGGTCACGCGAGCCGCTGCCAAAGAGCTTTCCAACGAGGCACGGCTTTCCCTCCTGGCTCTTCGGGCGTGGGAGCTGTCGCCAGAGCCGCGGCCCTACCGCAAAATGCTTCGCAGGCTGGCGCGGCGGCGCCAGGTGGGCGCCGGTGGCGCTGAGGCTGACGGCCGCCGCAAAGCCCGCAGCCCCACGGGCTTTAGGGCCATGCGAGTGGCTGCCAAAGAGCTTTCCAACGAGGCACGGCTTTCCCTCCTGGCTCTTCGGGCGTGGGAGCTGTCGCCAGAGACGCGGCCCTACCGGAAAATGCTTCGCAGGCTGGCACGGCGGCGCCACGTGTGCGCCGGTGGCGCCGAGGGTGACGACCGCAGGAAAGCCCGCAGCCCCACGGGCTGTGGGGCCACGCGAGCGGCTACCAAAGAGCTTTCCAACGACGCATGGCTTTCCCTCCTGGCTCTTCGGGCGTGGGAGCTGTCGCCAGAGACGCGGCCCTACTGGAAAATGCTTCGCAGGCTGGTGCAGCGGTGCCAGGTGGGTGCCGGTGGCGCCGAGGCTAACGGCTGCCGGAAAGCCCGCAGCCCCATGGGGTGTGGGGCCACGTGAGTGGCTGCCAAAGAGCTTTCCAACGAGGCATGGCTTTCCCTCCTGGCTCTTCGGGCGTGGGAGCTGTCGCCAGAGCCGCTTCCCTACCGGAAAATGCTTCGCAGGCTGGCGCGGCGGCGCAACGTGGGCGCCGGTGGCGCCGAGGCTGACGGCCGCTGGAAATCCCGCAGCCCCATGGGCTGTGGGGCCATGCGAGCGGCTGCCAAAGAGCTTTCCAACGAGGCACGGCTTTCCCTCCTGGCTCTTCGGGCGTGGGAGCTGTCACCAGAGCCGCGGCCCTACCGGAAAATGCTTCGCAGGCTGGCGTGG
Organism: Larus michahellis; assembly: GCF_964199755.1. Lineage (NCBI taxonomy): Eukaryota > Metazoa > Chordata > Aves > Charadriiformes > Laridae > Larus > Larus michahellis. Next base: position 1,177,018 of record NW_027436216.1, read on the forward strand.
CGGCGCCACGTGGGCGCCGGTGGCGCAGAGGCTGACGGCCGCCGCAAAGCCCGCAGCCCCATGGGCTGTGGGGCCACGCGAGCGGCTGCCAAAGAGCTTTCCAACGAGGCACGGCTTTCCCTCCTGGCTCTTCGGGCGTGGGAGCTGTCGACAGAGCAGCGGCCCTACTGGAAAATGCTTCGCAGGCTGGCGCGGCGGCGCCACGTGGGCGCTGGTGTCGCCCAGGCTGACGGCTGCCGCAAAGCCCGCAGCCCCACGGGCTGTGGGGCCATGCGAGCGGCTGCCAAAGAGCTTTCCAACGAGGCACGGCTTTCCCTCCTGGCTCTTCGGGCGTGGGAGCTGTGGCCAGAGCCGCGGCCCTACCGGAAAATGCTTCTCTGGCTGGTGCAGCGGCCCCACGTGGGCGCCGGTGGCGCCGAGGCTGACGGCCGCCGCAAAGCCCGCAGCCCCACGGGCTGTGGGGCCACGCCAGCGGCTGCCAAAGAGCTTTCCAACGAGGCACGGCTTTCCCTCCTGGCTCTTCGGCCGTGGGAGCTGTCACCAGAGCCGCGGCCCTACCGCAAAATGCTTCGCAGGCTGGCGTGGCGGCGCAACGTGGGCGCCGGTGGCGCGAGGCTGACGGCTGCCGCAAATCCCGCAGCCCCACGGGCTGTGGGGCCACGCGAGCGGCTGCCAAAGAGCTTTCCAACGAGGCACGGCTTTCCCTCCTGGCTCTTCGGGCGTGGGAGCTGTCGCCAGAGACGCGGCCCTATCGGAAAATGCTTCGCAGGCTGCCGCAGCAGCGACACGTGGGCGCCGGTGGCACCGAGGCTGACGGCCGCCGCAAAGCCCGCAGCCCCACGGGCTGTGGGGCCACGCCAGCGGCTGCCAAAGAGCTTTCCAACGAGGCACGGCTTTCCCTCCTGGCTCTTCGGCCGTGGGAGCTGTCACCAGAGCCGCGGCCCTACCGGAAAATGCTTCGCAGGCTGGCGTGGCGGCGCAACGTGGGCGCCGGTGGCGCCGAGGCTGACGGCTGCCGCAAATCCCGCAGCCCCACGGGCTGTGGGGCCACGCGAGCGGCTGCCAAAGAGCTTTCCAACGAGGCACGGCTTTCCCTCCTGGCTCTTCGGGCGTGGGAGCTGTCGCCAGAGACGCGGCCCTACCGGAAAATGCTTCGCAGGCTGCCGCAGCAGCGACACGTGGGCGCCGGTGGCACCGAGGCTGACGGCCGCCGCAAAGCCCGCAGCCCTACGGGTTGTGGGGCCACGCGAGCTGCTGCCAAAGAGCTTTCCAACGAGGCACGGCTTTCCCTCCTGGCTCTTCGGGCGTGGGAGCTGTCGCCAGAGCCGCGGCCCTACTGGAAAATGCTTTGCAGGCTATCGCGGCGGCCCGACGTGGGCGCCGGTGGCGCCGAGGCTGACGGCCGCCGCAAAGCCCGCAGCCCCACGGGTTGTGGGGCCCCGCGAGCGGCAGCCAAAGAGCTTTCTAACGAGGCACGGCTTTCCCTCCTGGCTCTTCGGGCGTGGGAGCTGTGGCCAGAGCCGCGGCCCTACCGGAAAATGCTTCGGGGTTTCGCGCGGCAGCGCCACGTGGGCGCCGGTGGCGCCGAGGCTGACGGCCGCCGCAATTCCCGCAGCCCCATGGGCTTTGGGGCCACGCGAGCGGCTGCCAAAGAGCTTCCGAACGAGGCACGGCTTTCCGTCCTGGCTCTTTGGGCATGGGAGCTGTGGCCAGAGCCGCAGCCCTACCGGAAAATGCTTCGGGGGCTGGCGCGGTGGCACAAGGTGGGCGCCGGTGGCGCTGAGGCTGACGGCCGCCGCAAAGCCCGCAGCCCCACGGGCTGTGGGGCCACGCGAGCGGCTGCCAAAGAGCTTTCCAACGAGGCACGGCTTTCCCTCCTGGCTCTTCGGGCGTGGGAGCTGTGGCCAGAGCCGCGGCCCTACCGGAAAATGCTTCGCGGGCTGGCGCGGCGGCGCCAGGTGGGCGCCGGTGGCGCCGAGGCTGACGGCCTCCACAAAGCCCGCAGCCCCATGGGCTGTGGGGCCACGCGAGCGGCTGCCAAAGAGCTTTCCAACGAGGCACGGCTTTCCCTCCTGCCTCTTCGGGCGTGGGAGCTGTGGCCAGAGCCGCGGCCCTACCAGAAAATGCTTCAGGGGCTGGCGTAGCGGCGCCAGGTGGGCACCGGAGGCGCCGAGGCTGACAGCTGCCACAAAGCCCGCAGCCCCACGGGCTGTGGGGCCACGCGAGCGGCTGCCAAAGAGCTTTCCAACGAGGCACGGCTTTCCCTCCTGGCTCTTCGGGCGTGGGAGCTGTGGCCAGAGCCGCGGCCCTACCGGAAAATGCTTCGCAGGCTGGCGTGGCGGCGCCAGGTAGGCGCCGGTGGCGCCGAGGCTGACGATCGCCAGAAAGCCCGCAGCCCCACGGGCTGTGGGGCCACGCGAGCGGCTGCCAAAGAGCTTTCCAACGAGGCACGGCTTTCCCTCCTGGCTCTTCGGGCATGGGAGCTGTGGCCAGAGCCGCGGCCCTACCGGAAAATGCTTCGGGGGCTGGCGCAGTGGCACCAGGTGGGTGCCGGTGGCGCCGAGGCTGACGGCCGCCGCAAAGCCCGCAGCCCCACGGGCTGTGGGGCCACGCGAGCGGCTGCCAAAGAGCTTTCCAACGAGGCACGGCTTTCCCTCCTGGCTCTTTGGGCGTGGGAGCTGTCGCCAGAGCCGCGGCCCTACCGGATATTGCTTCGCAGGCTGGCGCGGCGGCGCCACGTTTGCGCCGGTGGCGCCGAGGGTGATGGCCGCCGGAAACCCCGCAGCCCCACGGGCTGTGGGGCCACGCGAGCGGCTGCCAAAGAGCTTTCCAACGAGGCACGGCTTTCCCTCCTGGCTCTTCGGGCGTGGGAGCTGTCGCCAGAGCCGCGGCCCTAGCGGAAAATTCTTGGCAGGCTGGCGCGGCGGCACCACGTGGGTGCCGGTGGCGCCGAGGCTGACGGCCGCCGCAAAGCCCGCAGCCCCACGGGCTGTGGGGCCACGCGAGCGGCTGCCAAAGAGCTTTCCAACGAGGCACGGCTTTCCCTCCTGGCTCTTCAGGCGTGGGAGCTGTCGCCAGAGCCGCGGCCCTACCGGAAAATGCTTCGCGGGCTGGCGCGGCGGCGCCACCTGGGCGCCGGTGGCGCCGAGGCTGATGGCCGCCGCAAAGCCCGCAGCCCCAAAGGCTGTGGGGCCACGCAAGCGGCTGCCAAAGAGCTTTCCAATGAGGCACGGCTTGCCCTCCTGGCTCTTCGGGCGTGGGAGCTGTGGCCAGAGCAGCGGCCCTACCGGAAAATGCTTCGCAGGCTGGCGCGGCGGCAGCACGTGGGCGCAGGTGGAGTCGAGGCTGACGGCCGCCGCAAAGCCCGCAGCCCCACGGGCTGTGGGGCCATGCGAGCGGCTGCCAAAGAGCTTTCCAACGAGGCACGGCTTTCCCTCCTGGCTCTTCGGGCGTGGGAGCTGTCCACAGAGCCGCGGCCCTACCGCAAAATGCTTCGCAGGCTGGCGCGGCGGCACCACGTGGGCGCCGGTGGAGTCGAGGCTGACGGCCGCCGCAAAGCCCGCAGCCCCACGGGCTGTGGGGCCACGCGAGCGGCTGCCAAAGAGCTTTCCAACGAGGCACGGCTTTCCCTCCTGGCTCTTCGGGCGTGGGAGCTGTGGCCAGAGCCGCGGCCCTAGCGGAAAATGCTTCGCAGGCTAGCGCGGCTGCGCCACGTGGGCGCCGGTGGCGCCGAGACTGACGGCCGCCGGAAAGCCCGCAGCCCCACGGGCTGTGGGGCCACGCGAGCGGCTGCCAAAGAGCTTTCCAAGGAGGCACGACTTTCCCTCCTGGCTCTTTGGGCGTGGGAGCTGTCGCCAGAGCAGCGGCCGTAGCGGAAAATTCTTGGCAGGCTGGCGCGGCGGCACCACGTGGGTGCCGGTGGCGCCGAGGCTGACGGCCGCCGCAAAGCCCGCAGCCCCACGGGCTGTGGGGCCACGCGAGCGGCTGCCAAAGAGCTTTCCAACGAGGCACGGCTTTCCCTCCTGGCTCTTCAGGCGTGGGAGCTGTCGCCAGAGCCGCGGCCCTACCGGAAAATGCTTCGCGGGCTGGCGCGGCGGCGCCACCTGGGCGCCGGTGGCGCCGAGTCTGATGGCCGCCGCAAAGCCCGCAGCCCCAAAGGCTGTGGGGCCACGCAAGCGGCTGCCAAAGAGCTTTCCAATGAGGCACGGCTTGCCCTCCTGGCTCTTCGGGCGTGGGAGCTGTCGCCAGAGCAGCGGCTCTACCGGAAAATGCTTCGCAGGCTGGCGCGGCGGCCCGACGTGGGTGCCGGTGGCGCCGAGGCTGATGGCCGCTGCAAAGCCCGCAGCCCCACGGGCTGTGGGGCCACGCGAGCGGCTGCCAAAGAGCTTTCCAACGAGGCACGGCTTTCCCTCCTGGCTCTTCGGGCGTGGGAGCTGTGGCCAGAGCAGCGGCCCTACCGGAAAATGCTTCGCAGGCTGGCGCGGCGGCAGCACGTGGGCGCCGGTGGAGTCGAGGCTGACGGCCGCCGCAAAGCCCGAAGCCCCACGGGCTGTGGGGCCACGCGAGCGGCTGCCAAAGAGCTTTCCAACGAGGCACGGCTTTCCCTCCTGGCTCTTCGGGCGTGGGAGCTGTCCACAGAGCCGCGGCCCTACCGCAAAATTCTTCGCAGGCTGGCGCGGCGGCACCACGTGGGCGCCGGTGGAGTCGAGGCTGACGGCCGCCGCAAAGCCCGCAGCCCCACGGGCTGTGGGGCCACGCGGGCGGCTGCCAAAGAGCTTTCCAATGAGGCACGGCTTTTTCTCCTGGCTCTTCGGGCGTGGGAGCTGTTGCCAGAGCAGCGGCCCTACCGGAAAATGCTTCGCAGGCTAGCGCGGCGGCGCCACGTGGGCGCCGGTGGCGCCGAGGCTGATGGCCGCCGCAAAGCCCGCAGCCCCACGGGCTGTGGGGCCACGCGAGCGGCTGCCAAAGAGCTTTCCAACGAGGCATGGCTTTCCCTGCTGGCTCTTCGGGCGTGGGAGCTGTCGCCAGAGCCACGGCCCTACCGGAAAATGCTTCGCAGGCTGGCGCAGCGGGGCCACCTGGGCGCCAGTGGCGCCGAGGCTGACAGCCGCCGCAAAGTCCGCAGCCCCACGTGCTGTGGGTCCACGCGAGCGGGGGCCAAAGAGCTTTCCAACGAGGCACGGCTTTCCCTCCTGGCACTTTGGGCGTGGGAGCTGTCGCGAGAGGCGCGGCCCTACCGGATATTGCTTCGCAGGATGGCGAGGCGGCGCAACGTTTGCGCCGGTGGCGCCGAGGGTGACGGCCGCCGCAAAGCCCGCAGCCCCACGGGCTGTGGGGCCACGCGAGCGGCTGCCAAAGAGCTTTCCAACGAGGCATGGCTTTCTCTCCTGGCTCTTCGGGCGTGGGAGCTGTCGCCACAGCCGCGGCCCTACCGGAAAATGCTTCGCAGGCTGGCGCGACGGCGCTACGTGTGCGCCGGTGGCGCCGAGGCTGATGGCCGCCGCAAAGCCCGCAGCCCCACGGGCTGTGGGGCCACGCGAGCGGCTGCCAAAGAGCTTTCCAACGAGGCACGGCTTTCCCGGCGTGGGAGCTGTCGCCAGAGCCGCGGCCCTACCGGAAAATGCTTCGCAGGCTGGCGCGGCGGGGCCACCTGGGCGCCAGTGGCGCCGAGGCTGACGGCCGCCGCAAAGTCTGCAGCCCCACGTGCTGTGGGGCCACGCGAGCGGCTGCCAAAGAGCTTTCCAACGAGGCACGGCTTTCCCGGCGTGGGAGCTGTCGCCAGAGCCGCGGCCCTACCGGAAAATGCTTCGCAGGCTGGCGCGGCGGGGCCACCTGGGCGCCAGTGGCGCCGAGGCTGACGGCCGCCGCAAAGTCTGCAGCCCCACGTGCTGTGGGGCCACGCGAGCGGCTGCCAAAGAGCTTTCCAACAAGGCACGGCTTTCCCTCCTGGCTCTTCGGGCGTGGGAGCTGTCGCGAGAGGCGCGGCCCTACCGGATATTGCTTCGCAGGCTGGCGCGGCGGCGCAACATTTGTGCCAGTGGCGCCGAGGCTGACGGCCGCCGCAAAGCCCGCAGCCCCACGGGCTGTGGGGCCACGCGAGCGGCTGCCAAAGAGCTTTCCAACGAGGCACGGCTTTCCCTCCTGGCTCTTCGGGCGTGGGAGCTGTCGCCAGAGCCGCGGCCCTACCGGAAAATGCTTCACAGGCTAGCGCGGCTGCGCCACGTGGGCGCCGGTGGCGCCGAGGCTGACGGCCGCCGGAAAGCCCGCAGCCCCACGGGCTGTGGGGCCACGCGAGCGGCTGCCAAAGAGCTTTCCAAGGAGGCACGACTTTCCCTCCTGGCTCTTTGGGCGTGGGAGCTGTCGCCAGAGCCGCGGCCCTACCGGATATTGCTTCGCAGGCTGGCGCGGCGGCGCCACGTTTGCGCCGGTGGCGCCAAGGGTGACGGCCGCCGCAAAGCCCGCAGCCCCACGGGCTGTGGGGCCACGCGAGCGGCTGCCAAAGAGCTTTCCAACGAGGCACGGCTTTCCCTCCTGGCTCTTCGGCCGTGGGAGCTGTCGCCACAGCCGCGGCCCTACCGGAAAATGCTTCGCAGGCTGGCGCGGCGGCGCCACGTGGGCGCCGGTGGCGCCGAGGCTGACGGCCGCCGCAAAGCCCGCAGCCCCACGGGCTGTGGGGCCACGCGAGCGGCTCCCAAAGAGCTTTCCAACGAGGCATGGCTTTCCCTCCTGGCTCTTCGGGCGTGGGAGCTGTCGCCAGAGCCGCGGCCCTACCGCAAAATGCTTCGCAGGCTGCCGCGGCAGAGCCACGTGGACGCCGGTGGCGCCGAGGGTGATGGCCGCTGCAAAGCCCGCAGCCCCACGGGCTGTGGGGCCACGCGAGCGGCTGCCAAAGAGCTTTCCAACGAGGCACGGCTTTCCCGGCGTGGTAGCTGTTGCCAGAGCCACGGCCCTACCGGAAAATGCTTCGCAGGCTGGCGCAGCGGGGCCACCTGGGCGCCAGTGGCGCCGAGGCTGACAGCCGCCGCAAAGTCCGCAGCCCCACGTGCTGTGGGTCCACGCGAGCGGGGGCCAAAGAGCTTTCCAACGAGGCACGGCTTTCCCTCCTGGCACTTTGGGCGTGGGAGCTGTCGCGAGAGGCGCGGCCCTACCGGATATTGCTTCGCAGGATGGCGAGGCGGCGCAACGTTTGCGCCGGTGGCGCCGAGGGTGACGGCCGCCGCAAAGCCCGCAGCCCCACGGGCTGTGGGGCCACGCGAGCGGCTGCCAAAGAGCTTTCCAACGAGGCATGGCTTTCTCTCCTGGCTCTTCGGGCGTGGGAGCTGTCGCCACAGCCGCGGCCCTACCGGAAAATGCTTCGCAGGCTGGCGCGACGGCGCTACGTGTGCGCCGGTGGCGCCGAGGCTGATGGCCGCCGCAAAGCCCGCAGCCCCACGGGCTGTGGGGCCACGCGAGCGGCTGCCAAAGAGCTTTCCAACGAGGCACGGCTTTCCCGGCGTGGGAGCTGTCGCCAGAGCCGCGGCCCTACCGGAAAATGCTTCGCAGGCTGGCGCGGCGGGGCCACCTGGGCGCCAGTGGCGCCGAGGCTGACGGCCGCCGCAAAGTCTGCAGCCCCACGTGCTGTGGGGCCACGCGAGCGGCTGCCAAAGAGCTTTCCAACAAGGCACGGCTTTCCCTCCTGGCTCTTCGGGCGTGGGAGCTGTCGCGAGAGGCGCGGCCCTACCGGATATTGCTTCGCAGGCTGGCGCGGCGGCGCAACGTTTGTGCCAGTGGCGCCGAGGCTGACGGCCGCCGCAAAGCCCGCAGCCCCACGGGCTGTGGGGCCACGCGAGCGGCTGCCAAAGAGCTTTCCAACGAGGCACGGCTTTCCCTCCTGGCTCTTCGGGCGTGGGAGCTGTCGCCAGAGCCGCGGCCCTACCGGAAAATGCTTCACAGGCTAGCGCGGCTGCGCCACGTGGGCGCCGGTGGCGCCGAGGCTGACGGCCGCCGGAAAGCCCGCAGCCCCACGGGCTGTGGGGCCACGCGAGCGGCTGCCAAAGAGCTTTCCAAGGAGGCACGACTTTCCCTCCTGGCTCTTTGGGCGTGGGAGCTGTCGCCAGAGCCGCGGCCCTACCGGATATTGCTTCGCAGGCTGGCGCGGCGGCGCCACGTTTGCGCCGGTGGCGCCAAGGGTGACGGCCGCCGCAAAGCCCGCAGCCCCACGGGCTGTGGGGCCACGCGAGCGGCTGCCAAAGAGCTTTCCAACGAGGCACGGCTTTCCCTCCTGGCTCTTCGGCCGTGGGAGCTGTCGCCACAGCCGCGGCCCTACCGGAAAATGCTTCGCAGGCTGGCGCGGCGGCGCCACGTGGGCGCCGGTGGCGCCGAGGCTGACGGCCGCCGCAAAGCCCGCAGCCCCACGGGCTGTGGGGCCACGCGAGCGGCTCCCAAAGAGCTTTCCAACGAGGCATGGCTTTCCCTCCTGGCTCTTCGGGCGTGGGAGCTGTCGCCAGAGCCGCGGCCCTACCGGAAAATGCTTCGCAGGCTGCCGCGGCAGAGCCACGTGGACGCCGGTGGCGCCGAGGGTGATGGCCGCTGCAAAGCCCGCAGCCCCACGGGCTGTGGGGCCACGCGAGCGGCTGCCAAAGAGCTTTCCAACGAGGCACGGCTTTCCCGGCGTGGTAGCTGTTGCCAGAGCCACGGCCCTACCGGAAAATGCTTCGCAGGCTGGCGCAGCGGGGCCACCTGGGCGCCAGTGGCGCCGAGGCTGACAGCCGCCGCAAAGTCCGCAGCCCCACGTGCTGTGGGTCCACGCGAGCGGGGGCCAAAGAGCTTTCCAACGAGGCACGGCTTTCCCTCCTGGCACTTTGGGCGTGGGAGCTGTCGCGAGAGGCGCGGCCCTACCGGATATTGCTTCGCAGGATGGCGAGGCGGCGCAACGTTTGCGCCGGTGGCGCCGAGGGTGACGGCCGCCGCAAAGCCCGCAGCCCCACGGGCTGTGGGGCCACGCGAGCGGCTGCCAAAGAGCTTTCCAACGAGGCATGGCTTTCTCTCCTGGCTCTTCGGGCGTGGGAGCTGTCGCCACAGCCGCGGCCCTACCGGAAAATGCTTCGCAGGCTGGCGCGACGGCGCTACGTGTGCGCCGGTGGCGCAGAGGCTGATGGCCGCCGCAAAGCCCGCAGCCCCACGGGCTGTGGGGCCACGCGAGCGGCTGCCAAAGAGCTTTCCAACGAGGCACGGCTTTCCCTCCTGGCTCTTCGGGCGTGGGAGCTGTCGCCAGAGCCATGGCCCTACCGCAAAATGCTTCGCAGGCTGGCGCAGCGGCGCCACGTGGGCGCCGGTGGCGCCTTGGCTGATGGCCTCCAGAAAGCCCGCAGCCCCACGGGCTGTGGGGCCACGCGAGCTGCTGCCAAAGAGCTTTCCAACGAGGCATGGCTTTCCCTCCTGGCTCTTCGGGCGTGGGAGCTGTCGCCAGAGCCGCGGCCCTACCGGAAAATGCTTCGCAGGCTGGCGCGGCGGCCCCACGTGGGCGCCGGTGGTGCCGAGGCTGACGGCCGCCGCAAAGTCCGCAGCCCCACGGCCTGTGGGGCCACGCGAGCGGCTGCCAAAGAGCTTTCCAACGAGGCACGGCTTTCCCTCCTGGCTCTTCGGGCGTGGGAGCTGTCGCCAGAGCCGCGGCCCTACCGGAAAATGCTTGGCAGGCTGGCGCAGCGGCCCCACCTGGGCGCCGGTGGCGCCGAGGCTGACGGCCGCCGCAAAGCCCGCAGCCCCACGGGCTGTGGGGCCACGCGAGCAGCTGCCGAAGAGCTTTCCAACGAGGCACGGCTTTCCCTCCTGGCTCTTCGGGCGAGGGAGCTGTCCACAGAGCCGCGGCCCTACCGGAAAATGCTTCGCAGGCTGGCACGGCGACGCCACGTTGGCGCCGGTGGAGTCGAGGCTGACGGCCGCCGCAAAGCCCGCAGCCCCACGGGCTGTGGGGCCACGTGAGCGGCTGCCAAAGAGCTTTCCAATGAGGCACGGCTTTCCCTCCTGGCTCTTCGGGCGTGGGAGCTGTTGCCAGAGCAGCGGCCCTACCGGAAAATGCTTCGCAGGCTAGCGCAGCGGCGCCACCTGGGCGCCAGTGGCGCCGAGAGTGATGGCCGCCGCAAAGCCCGCAGCCCCACGGGCTGTGGGGCCACGCGAGCGGCTGCCAAAGAGCTTTCCAACGAGGCACGGCTTTCCCTCCTGGCTCTTCGGGCGTGGGAGCTGTGGCCAGAGCCGCGGCCCTACCGCAAAATGCTTCGCAGGCTGGCGCGGCGGCGCCACATGGGCGCCAGTGGCGCCGTGGCTGACGGCCTCCACAAAACCCGCGGCCCCACGGGCTGTGGGGCCATGCGAGCGGCTGCCAAAGAGCTTTCCAACGAGGTATGGCTTTCCCTCCTGGCTCTTCGGGCGTGGGAGATGTCGCCAGAGATGCGGCCCTACCGGAAAATGCTTCGCAGGCTGGCGCGGCGGCGCCACGTGGGCGCCGGTGGAGCCGAGGCTGACGGCCGCCGCAAAGCCCGCAGCCCCACGGGCTGTGGGGCCACGCGAGCGGCTGCCAAAGAGCTTTCCAACGAGGCACGGCTTTCCCTCCTGGCTCTTCGGGCGTGGGAGCTGTCGCCAGAGCCGCGGCCCTACCGGAAAATGCTTGGCAGGCTGGCGCGGCGGCGCCACCTGGGCGCCGGTGGCGCCGAGGCTGACGGCCGCCGCAAAGCCCGCAGCCCCACGAGCTGTGGGGCCACGCGAGCGGCTGCCAAAGAGCTTTCCAACGAGGCACGGCTTTCCCTCCTGGCTCTTCGGGCGTGGGAGCTGTGGCCAGAGCCGCGGCCCTACCGCAAAATGCTTCGCAGGCTGGCGCGGCAGCGCCACGTGGGCGCCACTGGCGCTGAGGCTGACGGCCGCCGAAAAGCCCGCAGCCCCACGGGCTGTGGGGCCACGCGAGCGGCTGCCAAAGAGCTTTCCAACGAGGCACGGCTTTCCCTCCTGGCTCTTCGGCCGTGGGAGCTGTCGCCAGAGACGTGGCCCTACCGGAAAATGCTTGGCAGGCTGGCACGGCGGCGCCACGTGGGCGCCAGTGGCGTCGAGGCTGATGGCCGCCGCAAACCCCGCAGCCCCACGGGCTGTGGGGCCACGCGAGCGGCTGCCAAAGAGCTTTCCAACGAGGCACGGCTTTCCCTCCTGGCTCTTCGGGCGTGGGAGCTGTCGCCAGAGCAGCGGCCCTACTGCAAAATGCTTCGCAGGCTGGCGCGGCGGCGCCACGTGGGCGCCGGTGGCGCCGCGGCTGACGGCCGCCGCAAAGCCTGCAGCCCCACGGGCTGTGGGGCCACGCGAGCGGCTGCCAAAGAGCTTTCCAACGAGGCACGGCTTTCCCTCCTGGCTCTTCGGGCGTGGGAGATGTCGCCAGAGCCGTGGCCCTACCGGAAAATGCTTCGCAGGCTGGCGCGGCGGCGCCACGTGGGCGCCGGTGGCGCCGAGGCTGACGGCCTCCAGAAAGCCCGCAGCCCCACGGGCTGTGGGGCCACACGAGCGGCTGCCAAAGAGCTTTCCAACGAGGCATGGCTTTCCCTCCTGGCTCTTCGGGCGTGGGAGCTGTCGCCAGAGCCGCGGCCCTACCGGAAAATGCTTCACAGGCTGGCGCGGCGGCGCCACGTGGGCGCCGGTGGTGCCGAGGCTGACGGCCGCCGCAAAGCCCGCAGCCCCACGGGCTGTGGGGCCACGCGAGCGGCTGCCAAAGAGCTTTCCAACGAGGCACGGCTTTCCCTCCTGGCTCTTCGGGCGTGGGAGCTGTCGCCAGAGCCGCGGCCCTACCGGATATTGCTTCGCAGGCTGGCGCGGCGACGCCACGTTTGCGCCGGTGGCGCCGAGGGTGACGGCCGCCGCAAAGCCCGCAGCCCCACGGGCTGTGGGGCCACGCGAGCGGCTGCCAAAGAGCTTTCCAACGAGGCATGGCTTTCCCTCCTGGCTCTTCGGGCGTGGGAGCTGTCGCCAGAGCCGCGGCCCTACCGGAAAATGCTTCGCAGGCTGGCGCGGCGGCGCCACGTGGGCGCCGGTGGCGCCGAGGCTGATGGCCTCAACAAAGCCCGCAGCCCCACGGGCTGTGGGGCCACGCGAGCGGCTGCCAAAGAGCTTTCCAACGAGGCACGGCTTTCCCTCCTGGCTCTTCGGGCGTGGGAGCTGTCGCCAGAGCAGCGGCCCTACCGGAAAATGCTTTGCAGGCTGGCGTGGCGGCGCCACGTGGGCGCCGGTGGCGCCGAGGCTGACGGCTGCCCCAAAGCCCGCAGCCCCACGGGCTGTGGGGCCACGCGAGCGGCTGCCAAAGAGCTTTCCAACGAGGCATGTCTTTCCCTCATGGCTCTTTGGGCGTGGGAGTTGTCGCCAGAGCCGCGGCCCTACCGGAAAATGCTTCGCAGGCTGGCGCGGCGGCGCCACATGGCGCCGGTGGCGCCGAGGCTGACGGCCGCCGCAAAGCCCGCAGCCCCACGGGCTGTGGGGCCACGCGAGCGGCTGCCAAAGAGCTTTCCAACGAGGCACGGCTTTCCCTCCTGGCCCTTCGGGCGTGGGAGCTGTCGCCAGAGCCGCGGCCCTGTGGAATAATTACTAAATTGGCCAAGAATACAAAAGTACAGCATTGTTCACACATTAAGGAAAGTCATAAAATCAAGAGGCTTCTGAGGTAGAATACAGCCGCAGCTAGCACACGAAGAATGCAACATCTGTGATTCCCTGTACAAGGTTGTTTGCGAAACTACACGAGGGATGGAACGGAACACGCTTGTTCCGTGGCCTTCACTTGTGACGAACAGCAGATATGGGGACGAGATGGTACTACGGAACTGATAAGCGGCCTACACGCTACCCGAGCCAACATTTCGTCTAATGTTGATGAAATGCTGTCCTTTTGTGCGAACTTTGCTCACCACAATGTACCAAAACACACCTCCATCCCGGAGGCTATCCGCCCCCGAGGTGTGAACACTCCTCCTTGAATACATTAATCATAATAAAAGTACGTATGACTAAAGTCACTCAAACTCCACTTTGAAGATAAAAAAATAATATAAAAATAGCCCAAGAGAGAGGGGATGTCAGGGAAGACACCATCGCGAAGAATTCCACCGCTGATTTCCGGGATCAGTCGACGGGCTGAGCCTCTCTTCCCCCCCCATAGGGACGCCTTTGGGTAAGACTTCGATTACACCGAGTGCTTTCTCGGGAACTTAGAAATTTCTCTAGAGAATCTCTACCCTACATTTATAGCCAGGCTGTATCGTTTATAATTTTGTCGCGCGTTTGTATACTTAGCAATATCTTTATTTGCACGTGCTTTGCAGACAGTGTATTTATCACCGGCAATCCTAAAGAACCTGTATATCTGTTGTTTAAATAAACTGCACTGTTTAAGTAGCTAGTCGTTTCGCTTTCTCACTGAACGCGACCAAAACTACAGAGAGGCCGTGCTACTTCAGGAGTACGACTAGACTGAAGGTGCAGTCCACTATTAGTGTATCCAAATCGTAGTAGTTTAATACATATTAAACGCGATTGGACTGATAGTGCTGAATTGGGCATCACTCAGAATTTAAACCTAGCCGCACCTAGCCTCCCACCTCGGTGAGGAGTGTTACAACGCAAGGGGGTTTATCTTCTGCCAAAACCGCTTGGCCCCGTTTCACGCAACAGGCCCTACCGGAAAATGCTTCGCAGTCTGGCGCGGCGGCGCCACGTGGGCGCCGGTGGCACCGAGGCTGACGGCCGCCGCAAAGCCCGCAGCCCCACGGGCTGTGGGGCCACGCGAGCGGCTGCCAAAGAGCTTTCCAACGAGGCACGGCTTTCCCTCCTGGCTCTTCGGGCGTGGGAGCTGTCGCCAGAGCCGCGGCCCTACCGGAAAATGCTTCGCGGGCTGGCGCGGCGGCGCTACGTGGGCGCCGGTGGCGCCGTGGCTGATGGCCTCCACAAAGCCCGCAGCCCCACGGGCTGTGGGGCCACGCGAGCGGCTGCCAAAGAGCTTTCCAACGAGGCATGGCTTTCCCTCCTGGCTCTTCGGGCGTGGGAGCTGTCCACAGAGCCGCGGCCCTACCGGAAAATGCTTCGCAGGATGGCGCGGCGGCGCCACGTGGGCGCCGGTGGCGCCGAGGCTTACGGCCGCCGCAAAGCCCGCAGCCCCACGGGCTGTGGGGCCACGCGAGCAGCTGCCAAAGATCTTCCCAACGAGGCACGGCTTTCCCCCATGGCTCTTTGGGCGTGGGAGTTGTCGCCAGAGCCGCGGCCCTACCGCAAAATGCTTCGCAGGCTGGCGCGGCGGCGCCACCTGGGCGCCGGTGGCGCCGAGGCTGACGGCCGCCGCAAAGCCCGCAGCCCCACGGGCTCTGGGGCCATGCGAGCGGCTGCCAAAGAGCTTTCCAACGAGGCACGGCTTTCCCTCCTGGCTCTTCGGGCGTGGGAGCTGTCGCCAGAGCCGCGGCCCTGTGGAATAATTACTAAATTGGCCAAGAATACAAAAGTACAGCATTGTTCACACATTAAGGAAAGTCATAAAATCAAGAGGCTTCTGAGGTAGAATGCAGCCGCAGCTAGCACACGAAGAATGCAACATCTGTGATTCCCTGTACAAGGTTGTTTGCGAAACTACACGAGGGATGGAACGGAACACGCTTGTTCCGTGGCCTTCCCTTGTGACGAATAGCAGATATGGGGACGAGATGGTACTACGGAACTGATAAGCGGCCTACACGCTACCCGAGCCAACATTTCGTCTAATGTTGATGAAATGCTGTCCTTTTGTGCGAACTTTGCTCACCACAATGTACCAAAACACACCTCCATCCCGGAGGCTATCCGCCCCCGAGGTGTGAACACTCCTCCTTGAATACATTAATCATAATAAAAGTACGTATGACTAAAGTCACTCAAACTCCACTTTGAAGATAAAAAAATAATATAAAAATAGCCCAAGAGAGAGGGGATGTCAGGGAAGACACCATCGCGAAGAATTCCACCGCTGATTTCCGGGATCAGTCGACGGGCTGAGCCTCTCTTCCCCCCCCATAGGGACGCCTTTGGGTAAGACTTCGATTACACCGAGTGCTTTCTCGGGAACTTAGAAATTTCTCTAGAGAATCTCTACCCTACATTTATAGCCAGGCTGTATCGTTTATAATTTTGTCGCGCGTTTGTATACTTAGCAATATCTTTATTTGCACGTGCTTTGCAGACAGTGTATTTATCACCTGCAATCCTAAAGAACCTGTATATCTGTTGTTTAAATAAACTGCACTGTTTAAGTAGCTAGTCGTTTCGCTTTCTCACTGAACGCGACCAAAACTACAGAGAGGCCGTGCTACTTCAGGAGTACGACTAGACTGAAGGTGCAGTCCACTATTAGTGTATCCAAATCGTAGTAGTTTAATACATATTAAACGCGATTGGACTGATAGTGCTGAATTGGGCATCACTCAGAATTTAAACCTAGCCGCACCTAGCCTCCCACCTCGGTGAGGAGTGTTAGAACGCAAGGGGGTTTATCTTCTGCCAAAACCGCTTGGCCCCGTTTCACGCAACAGGCCCTACCGGAAAATGCTTCGCAGGCTGGCGCGGCGGCGCCACGTGGGCGCCGGTGGCACCGAGGCTGACGGCCGCCGCAAAGCCCGCAGCCCCACGGGCTGTGGGGCTACGCGAGCGGCTGCCAAAGAGCTTTCCAACGAGGCACGGCTTTCCCTCCTGGCTCTTCGGGCGTGGGAGCTGTCCACAGAGCCGCGGCCCTACCGGAAAATGCTTCACGGGCTGGCGCGGCGGCGCTACGTGGGCGCCGGTGGCGCCGAGTCTGACGGCCGCCACAAAGCCCGCAGCCCCACGGGCTGTGGGGCCACGCGAGCGGCTGCCAAAGAGCTTTCCAACGAGGCATGGCTTTCCCTCCTGGCTCTTCGGGCGTGGGAGCTGTCCACAGAGCCGCGGCCCTACCGGAAAATGCTTCGCAGGATGGCGCGGCGGCGCCACGTGGGCGCCGGTGGCGCCGAGGCTTACGGCCGCCGCAAAGCCCGCAGCCCCACGGGCTGTGGGGCCACGCGAGCAGCTGCCAAAGAGCTTTCCAACGAGGCACGGCTTTCCCCCATGGCTCTTTGGGCGTGGGAGTTGTCGCCAGAGCCGCGGCCCTACCGCAAAATGCTTCGCAGGCTGGCGCGGCGGCGCCACGTGGGCGTCAGTGGCGCCGAGGCTGACGGCCGCCGCAAAGCCCGCAGCCCCACGGGCTGTGGGGCCACGCGAGCGGCTGCCAAAGAGCTTTCCAACGAGGCACGGCTTTCCCTCCTGGCTCTTCGGGCGTGGGAGCTGTCGCCAGAGCCGCGGCCCTACCGGATAATGCTTAACAGGCTTGAGCGGCCGCGTCACGTGGGCGCCGGTGGCGCCGAGGCTGACGGCCGCCGCAAAGCCCGCAGCCCCATGGGCTGTGGGGCCACGCGAACGGCTGCCAAAGAGCTTTCCAACGAGGCACGGCTTTCCCTCCTGGCTCTTCGGGCGTGGGAGCTGTCGCCAGAGCCGCAGCCCTGTGGAATAATTACTAAATTGGCCAAGAATACAAAAGTACAGCATTGTTCACACATTAAGGAAAGTCATAAAATCAAGAGGCTTCTGAGGTAGAATACAGCCGCAGCTAGCACACGAAGAATGCAACATCTGTGATTCCCTGTACAAGGTTGTTTGCGAAACTACACGAGGGATGGAACGGAACACGCTTGTTCCGTGGCCTTCCCTTGTGACGAATAGCAGATATGGGGACGAGATGGTACTACGGAACTGATAAGCGGCCTACACGCTACCCGAGCCAACATTTCGTCTAATGTTGATGAAATGCTGTCCTTTTGTGCGAACTTTGCTCACCACAATGTACCAAAACACACCTCCATCCCGGAGGCTATCCGCCCCCGAGGTGTGAACACTCCTCCTTGAATACATTAATCATAATAAAAGTACGTATGACTAAAGTCACTCAAACTCCACTTTGAAGATAAAAAAATAATATAAAAATAGCCCAAGAGAGAGGGGATGTCAGGGAAGACACCATCGCGAAGAATTCCACCGCTGATTTCCGGGATCAGTCGACGGGCTGAGCCTCTCTTCCCCCCCCATAGGGACGCCTTTGGGTAAGACTTCGATTACACCGAGTGCTTTCTCGGGAACTTAGAAATTTCTCTAGAGAATCTCTACCCTACATTTATAGCCAGGCTGTATCGTTTATAATTTTGTCGCGCGTTTGTATACTTAGCAATATCTTTATTTGCACGTGCTTTGCAGACAGTGTATTTATCACCTGCAATCCTAAAGAACCTGTATATCTGTTGTTTAAATAAACTGCACTGTTTAAGTAGCTAGTCGTTTCGCTTTCTCACTGAACGCGACCAAAACTACAGAGAGGCCGTGCTACTTCAGGAGTACGACTAGACTGAAGGTGCAGTCCACTATTAGTGTATCCAAATCGTAGTAGTTTAATACATATTAAACGCGATTGGACTGATAGTGCTGAATTGGGCATCACTCAGAATTTAAACCTAGCCGCACCTAGCCTCCCACCTCGGTGAGGAGTGTTAGAACGCAAGGGGGTTTATCTTCTGCCAAAACCGCTTGGCCCCGTTTCACGCAACAGGCCCTACCGGAAAATGCTTCGCAGGCTGGCGCGGCGGCGCCACGTGGGCGCCGGTGGCACCGAGGCTGACGGCCGCCGCAAAGCCCGCAGCCCCACGGGCTGTGGGGCTACGCGAGCGGCTGCCAAAGAGCTTTCCAACGAGGCACGGCTTTCCCTCCTGGCTCTTCGGGCGTGGGAGCTGTCCACAGAGCCGCGGCCCTACCGGAAAATGCTTCACGGGCTGGCGCGGCGGCGCTACGTGGGCGCCGGTGGCGCCGAGTCTGACGGCCGCCACAAAGCCCGCAGCCCCACGGGCTGTGGGGCCACGCGAGCGGCTGCCAAAGAGCTTTCCAACGAGGCATGGCTTTCCCTCCTGGCTCTTCGGGCGTGGGAGCTGTCCACAGAGCCGCGGCCCTACCGGAAAATGCTTCGCAGGATGGCGCGGCGGCGCCACGTGGGCGCCGGTGGCGCCGAGGCTTACGGCCGCCGCAAAGCCCGCAGCCCCACGGGCTGTGGGGCCACGCGAGCAGCTGCCAAAGAGCTTTCCAACGAGGCACGGCTTTCCCCCATGGCTCTTTGGGCGTGGGAGTTGTCGCCAGAGCCGCGGCCCTACCGCAAAATGCTTCGCAGGCTGGCGCGGCGGCGCCACGTGGGCGTCAGTGGCGCCGAGGCTGACGGCCGCCGCAAAGCCCGCAGCCCCACGGGCTGTGGGGCCACGCGAGCGGCTGCCAAAGAGCTTTCCAACGAGGCACGGCTTTCCCTCCTGGCTCTTCGGGCGTGGGAGCTGTCGCCAGAGCCGCGGCCCTACCGGATAATGCTTAACAGGCTTGAGCGGCCGCGTCACGTGGGCGCCGGTGGCGCCGAGGCTGACGGCCGCCGCAAAGCCCGCAGCCCCATGGGCTGTGGGGCCACGCGAACGGCTGCCAAAGAGCTTTCCAACGAGGCACGGCTTTCCCTCCTGGCTCTTCGGGCGTGGGAGCTGTCGCCAGAGCCGCAGCCCTGTGGAATAATTACTAAATTGGCCAAGAATACAAAAGTACAGCATTGTTCACACATTAAGGAAAGTCATAAAATCAAGAGGCTTCTGAGGTAGAATACAGCCGCAGCTAGCACACGAAGAATGCAACATCTGTGATTCCCTGTACAAGGTTGTTTGCGAAACTACACGAGGGATGGAACGGAACACGCTTGTTCCGTGGCCTTCCCTTGTGACGAATAGCAGATATGGGGACGAGATGGTACTACGGAACTGATAAGCGGCCTACACGCTACCCGAGCCAACATTTCGTCTAATGTTGATGAAATGCTGTCCTTTTGTGCGAACTTTGCTCACCACAATGTACCAAAACACACCTCCATCCCGGAGGCTATCCGCCCCCGAGGTGTGAACACTCCTCCTTGAATACATTAATCATAATAAAAGTACGTATGACTAAAGTCACTCAAACTCCACTTTGAAGATAAAAAAATAATATAAAAATAGCCCAAGAGAGAGGGGATGTCAGGGAAGACACCATCGCGAAGAATTCCACCGCTGATTTCCGGGATCAGTCGACGGGCTGAGCCTCTCTTCCCCCCCCATAGGGACGCCTTTGGGTAAGACTTCGATTACACCGAGTGCTTTCTCGGGAACTTAGAAATTTCTCTAGAGAATCTCTACCCTACATTTATAGCCAGGCTGTATCGTTTATAATTTTGTCGCGCGTTTGTATACTTAGCAATATCTTTATTTGCACGTGCTTTGCAGACAGTGTATTTATCACCTGCAATCCTAAAGAACCTGTATATCTGTTGTTTAAATAAACTGCACTGTTTAAGTAGCTAGTCGTTTCGCTTTCTCACTGAACGCGACCAAAACTACAGAGAGGCCGTGCTACTTCAGGAGTACGACTAGACTGAAGGTGCAGTCCACTATTAGTGTATCCAAATCGTAGTAGTTTAATACATATTAAACGCGATTGGACTGATAGTGCTGAATTGGGCATCACTCAGAATTTAAACCTAGCCGCACCTAGCCTCCCACCTCGGTGAGGAGTGTTAGAACGCAAGGGGGTTTATCTTCTGCCAAAACCGCTTGGCCCCGTTTCACGCAACAGGCCCTACCGGAAAATGCTTCGCAGGCTGGCGCGGCGGCGCCACGTGGGCGCCGGTGGCACCGAGGCTGACGGCCGCCGCAAAGCCCGCAGCCCCACGGGCTGTGGGGCTACGCGAGCGGCTGCCAAAGAGCTTTCCAACGAGGCACGGCTTTCCCTCCTGGCTCTTCGGGCGTGGGAGCTGTCCACAGAGCCGCGGCCCTACCGGAACATGCTTCACGGGCTGGCGCGGCGGCGCTACGTGGGCGCCGGTGGCGCCGAGTCTGACGGCCGCCACAAAGCCCGCAGCCCCACGGGCTGTGGGGCCACGCGAGCGGCTGCCAAAGAGCTTTCCAACGAGGCATGGCTTTCCCTCCTGGCTCTTCGGGCGTGGGAGCTGTCCACAGAGCCGCGGCCCTACCGGAAAATGCTTCGCAGGCTGGCGCGGCGGCGCCACGTGGGCACCGGTGGCGCCGAGTCTGACGGCCGCCGCAAAGCCCGCAGCCCCACGGGCTGTGGGGCCACGCGAGCGGCTGCCAAAGAGCTTTCCAATGAGGCACGGCTTTCCCTCCTGGCTCTTCGGGCGTGGGAGCTGTCGCCAGAGCAGCGGCCCTACTGCAAAATGCTTCGCAGGCTGGCGTGGCGGCGCCACGTGGGCGCCGGTGGCGCCGAGGCTGACGGCCGCCCCAAAGCCCGCAGCCCCACGGGCTGTGGGGCCACGCGAGCGGCTGCCAAAGAGCTTTCCAACGAGGCACGGCTTTCCCTCCTGGCTCTTTGGGCGTGGGAGTTGTCGCCAGAGCCGCGGCCCTACCGCAAAATGCTTCGCAGGCTGGCGTGGCGGCGCCACGTGGGCGCCGGTGGCGCCGAGGCTGACGGCCGCCGCAAAGCCCGCAGCCCCACGGACTGTGGGGCCACGCGAGCGGCTGCCAAAGAGCTTTCCAACGAGGCACGGCTTTCCCTCCTTGCTCTTCGGGCATGGGAGTTGTCGCCAGAGCCGCGGCCCTACCGGAAAATGCTTCGCAGGCTGGCGCGGCAGCACCACGTGGGCACCGGTGGCGCTGAGGCTGACGGCCGCCGCAAAGCCCGCAGCCCCACGGGCTGTGGGGCCACGCGAGCTGCTGCCAAAGAGCTTTCCAACGAGGCACGGCTTTCCCTCCTGGCTCTTCGGGCATGGGAGCTGTCGCCACAGCCGTGGCCCTACCCCAAAATGCTTCTCAGGCTGGCGCGGCGGCGCCACGTGGGCGCCGGTGGCGCCGAGGCTGACGGCCGCCGCAAAGCCCGCAGCCCCACGGGCTGTGGGGCCACACGAGCGGCTGCCAAGGAGCTTTCCAACGAGGCTCAGCTTTCCCTCCTGGCTCTTCGGGCGTGGGAGCTGTCGCCAGAGCCGCGGCCCTACCCGAAAATGCTTCACAGGCTGGCGCGGCGGCGCCACGTGGGTGCCGGTGGCGCCGAGGCTGACGGCCGCCACAAAGCCCGCAGCCCCATGGGCTGTGGGGCCACGCGAGCGGCTGCCAAAGAGCTTTCCAACGAGGCACGGCTTTCCCTCCTGGCTCTTCGGGCGTGGGAGCTGTCGCCACAGCCGTGGCCCTACTGGAAAATGCTTCGCAGGCTGGCGCGGCGGCGCCACGTGGGCGCCGGTGGCGCCGAGGCTGACGGCCGCCGGAAAGCCCGCAGCCCCACGGGCTGTGCGGCCACGCGAGCGGCTGCCAAAGAGCTTTCCAACGAGGCACGGCTTTCCCTCCTGGCTCTTCGGGCGTGGCAGCTGTCGCCAGAGCCGCGGCCCTACCGGAACATGCTTCGCAGGCTGGCGCGGCGGCACCACGTGGGCGCAGGTGGCGCCGAGGCTGATGGCCGCCGCAAAGCCCGCAGCCCCACGGGCTGTGGGGCCACACGAGCGGCTGCCAAAGAGCTTTCCAACGAGGCATGGCTTTCCCTCCTGGCTCTTCGGGCGTGGGAGCTGTCGCCAGAGCCACGGCCCTACCGCAAAATGCTTCGCAGGCCGGCGCGGCTGCGCCATGTGGGCGCCGGTGGCGCCGAGGCTGATGGCCGCCGCAAAGCCCGCAGCCCCACAGGCTGTGGGGCCACGCGAGCGGCTGCCAAAGAGCTTTCCAACAAGGCACGGCTTTCCCTCCTGGCTCTTTGGGCGTGGGAGCAATCTCCCTATCTCCCGATATATGGAAATTTTGGAGCATTTTCCTGCTTCCTTCAGCCTCAAAACCACCCTTTCCCTTGGCGCCGCGCCAGCCTCCAAAATTTCCATATATCCGGACATCGAGAGATTGCTCCCACGCCCAAACGCGAGGAGGGAAAACTGTGCCTTGTTCTAAAGCTCTATGGAACCCACTTGGTTTGACTGCTTAGCCAGCGCTGGCCTGCAGCCGTGCCCAGGCACCCCCTCCCCAGCTAGAGACCCTCAGCACAGCAGGCCCATCCCCACCTGCAGCCCTCTTAAGCCCTTGGCCCAGACCATGGTCACCTCACGGGTCCCACCTGGGCGTCCTCAGCCCCAGCTGGAGCCCATTGGGAAGAGGGGCCATTGCCAAAGCCCCACAGCACATCACCCCCTCCCCTGAGCCTCTCGCAGACAGAAAAGAGAAACAGGGACCCCGACAGAAGCACACGTTGAAAGAAAACTTCGAAAAACAACAGGGCACAAGAAACATAAGCAAAAAAATAACAGGGAGATGTAGAAAAAAAACATGAAAAAAGTGACAGGGTGCAGGACAGAGAGGGAAGAATGGGGAATCACAGACAGGGAAATGGTTAGTAGGAGACGGAGACCCAAAATTTCGAAAGGCGCAGGATGCAAGAATCATACCCAAGACTTGAAAGACAGGTACGCAGGACTGCACAGAAAGAGAGGAAGACGATGATGAAAAACGACGGGGTACAAGAAACGTGGGAAAGAAATTAAAATTTATTTTGGGGAGACAGATAGAGGGAAAGGCAGCAAGAAGAACAGAGGGGAAGGCAGCAAGAAGAACTGAAAACTGACGGGGATCAAGAAACATCAGAATCAGAAAGAAAGAGATGGAAAGCAAGAAATTAAGTCTCGAAAGAGACCGGGTACAAGAAACCCAGTCAAGCGTGAAAAGACGAGGCCAGGGAGCGCAGCAGAAGTCATCTGTGGTGGGTTGACCTCGGCTGGCCCCTGGGGACCCACCCAGCCGCTCCGTCGCTGCCCTTCCTCGACGAGACACAGGGAGAAATTAATTTTCTGCGCCGACAGCGGGGCCTCCACGGGTTGCAGGGGACTCTCTGCTCCGCTCCCGGCCGGCGTTGCCGACCGCGGCCTTGTTTGACCAGCGGCAGGTCCCTCTCTCAGCTGGCTGTGCCCAGCGTGGGGGGAGCTCCTGGTGTCTTCTCACACAACCCACCCCCGCAAAGACCTCATCACGTAAACCCGAGACAACGGCCGTCTGCTGCGGGGCAGAGAAGCCGGGGCGGCAGGGGACGGGCAAAGGGAGCCACAGGGGAAAGAAGACAGCCATGGGCTACAGCCCAGACAGGAGAACGCGAGAGGGGGAGAACCACGGAGACAAAAGTTGGCTGTGGGACAGATCTTTCCATACGATAACATCGTTTCTCTAATATAGCAGACGCAGGTACAGCTCTGCTCATCCCAAAAAAAACCCTTAATTAAAGAGCTGCCCACGCCACCTGCTGATGGCTACTCGATGGGAATTGACTCCACCACCTTGGCCTCGACGGCCTCGTTAGAACGTATTAACCGCGAACTCTTTTGCTGTTCCTCCTCCCCCTGACTCTACGCGACCGGGCAGAGCAGCTCCGAGCCCCAACACGCGCAAGCACAGACCCAACGCCACACACCACACGGCGAACAACGCCCCTCGGCGAGGAGAGAAGACTCTCGGCGAGGAGGACGACACCCCAACGTAAGCGACCGTCAGGCAAGAAGACCTGCGGGACCACGACGGCGACGTGAGAAAGGCTCGAGGGAAGCCCCAGGAAATGAGCACAACGCCACGGCCCGGGACAACGAGCGACTCTCAAACGGAGAAGACGAACGCGCAGGACACCCGGCTCCCAGACCCAAGAACTCAAGGACGCAGGGAAGAAGTCGCAGTCACTGAAAATGGATGGCTAGAGAAGAGAGCTGCTCCCACAGCCAGGAGCAAGGCTGCAAACCAGGACCGTCCAGAAACTTCCGAGACGCCGGACCCAGCCACGCTTTAAGCTTACGACGCAAGAAAAGCAGCCCCCGACTGGGGCGATGCCGATGAGGACGGGCCTTCGAGGCTCTAGGGATGGTGCCTCAAGCACAGACCGCGCTCCTCAAGCGTAGGGAGAACATCGAGACCCACGGAAGGTCTAAGCCACAGAAAACACGCCGCGCACACCGCACAACGGACACAGGCCGGAACCGCCCTGCCCGGCTCGCGCTAGCGTCGTGCTGACGACCATCCCGCTCCCGTTGCCTACCCAAAGGGGACGGCGTCCAGCCCTCTGCCCGTCTCCAAAACGCCTCCCTGCGACTCCCAAACTTCTCCCCTCCTCCCAAGCCCTCCCCGGCTCCGGCCGCTCAACTTGGCTTCCGGAGGGCCGGAGGCCTTAAATCCCTTGTCGTCAAAAAAAAAAACCCAGCGCCTCGACCCTCCGGGACATTCCCTTGGTCACCGGGTTCCTCTTCGTCGTCCGCCATTGAGGAAAAGAAAACGGCGCCAGCGAGAAGTTGCGGAGAGGCCAGCGCCGACCTCTCCCGCGGCTTCCCCTTCCTCCGAAGCACGACAGGACGCTGCTCGCCGCGGCCGTCCTCGCCGGAGACACCGGGACACAAAACGACCGTCGCCCGCGCGAGAAGTCACCGGCCCCAAGCGCCTCCTCGCCGCTGCCTCGGCTTAGCCCCTCTCCACGCGCGTCCTGCGCCCGAAGGGGAAAAAAAAAAAAAGCCAACCAAAAGGCGTGGGCTGAGATACCACCCGAAAACCTCAGCCTGCCCGCGGCCATTCCCGTCTCCTGCTCCTTTACCCCGGCCTCGCGCCCGCCTGCCCCCCATGGTTTCGGGCTGCCGCTTTGAGGCTCACAGACGCCCCGGAAAACAGACCCAAAGGACACTTGAACCTTCACCCACCGTACAACGTGGGAGAAAGAATCGCTGCTGCAGGCCACCAGCCATCGCTCGCCTTGCCCGAGTCGCGTCCGGTGCCAAGATCCCGCTTTACTCGCCACTTCGCGCCTCCAAAATTAAAAAAAAAACCACAAAAACAAGAACACCCCACCGCCAAGCTGTCACACGGTGTCGCGTAGCCACCGGTGGCACCGTCCCTCCCAGCACCACGCACCCACCCGCCTCCTCACGGGGCCCCGCTTGCCGCGTCCGTCACCCTTTGGTGGCCAGAGCAGACGGGACCCTGCCGACACCCAAACCCAGGGGCAAAACCGACGCGGCGGAGGCCGGTGAACCCACCGACCCCTCTCCCGGCCGACCCCCGGCGCCGAAACTGGAGAAAAACCCCTTCCCTCCTCCGCAGCCGTCGGGGAAGGGCCCCCCGCTCCCTCATGGCGGCGCCCGTCGGTCAACCAACGGGAAAGGCGCCGCGCGTGCGCAGTGCGGCTGTACGGCACAGGGGGGCGCCATGAGCCGTACGGCTGTACGGAAAAGAGGCCACTCATGAGCAGTACGGCAGTAAGGCACTGGGGGGCGCCATGAGCCGTACGGCTGCACGGAAAAGAGGCCGCGCGTGCGCAGTACGGCTGTACGGCACTGGGAGCCGCCATGAGCCGTACGGAAAAGGCGCCGCGCATGCGCAGTGCGGCTGTACGGCACAGGGGGGCGCCATGATCCGTACAGCTGTACGGAAAAGACGCCGCGCATGCGCAGTAGGGCTGTACGGAAAAGAGTCCGCGCATGCGCAGTGCGGCTGTACGGCACAGGGGCGCCATGAGCCGTACGGCTGTACGGAAAAGAGGCCGCGCATGCGCAGTACGGCTGTACGAAAAAAGAGGCCGCGCATGCGCAGTACGGCTGTACGGAAATGGCGCCGCGCATGCGCAGTACGGCTGTACGGCAGAGGTAGGCGCCATGAGCCGTACGGCTGTACGGAAAAGAGTCCGCGCATGCGCAGTAGGGCTGTACGAAAAAGAGGCCGCGCATGCGCAGTGCGGCTGTACGGCACAGGGGGGCGCCATGAGCCGTACGGCTGTACGGGAAAGAGTCCGCGCATGCGCAGTACGGCTGTACGGCACAGGGGGGCGCCATGAGCCGTACGGCTGCACAGAAAAGAGGCCGCGCATGCGCAGTACGGCTGTACGGGAAAGAGGCCGCGCATGCGCAGTACAGCTGTACGGCACAGGGGGGCGCCATGAGCCGTAGGGAAAAGGCGCCGCGCATGCGCAGTACGGCTGTACGGCACTGGGGGGCGCCATGAGCCGTACGACTGTACGGAAAAGAGTCCGCGCATGCGCAGTACGGCTGTACGGCACAGGGGGGCGCCATGAGCCGTACGGAGAAGACGTCGCTCATGCGCAGTGCGGCTGTACGGCACAGGGGGGCGCCATGAGCCGTACGGAAAAGAGGACGCACATGCGCAGTACGGCTGTCCGGTAAATTCCCCTCACTTTGCCCCCAATTTGCCTACTTTTCCCCTCAACTCGCCCGCTCTACCCCACGAAATGGCGCCCAGCCCCTTAAGATGGCGGCGCACACACACACCACCCCCCCCCCCCGCACGCGCCCGACGCACTGCGCACGCGCCTGACGCACCGCCCCGCTCCCCCGGAGGGGCGGGGCCGGGGAGCGGCGCGGAGGGGTTCGCGTAACGCGCCCCTGTCCGGAGGCGGAGGGATCCGCTCCGGCGCGCTGAGTCCCTTTAAAGAGGCGGAGGGCGCCGCGCCTGCGCAGTGCGGCCCGCGGCCGCCGCCGCCGCTTTATTCGATTTTCTCGGGGCGGGGGATTAAAAGTCGGTTCTGGCGCCGGGAACGCGGTCTCCGTGCGCGCTCGGACGTGGCTCCGGCTCCGGCGGGGGTCGAAGGTTGCAGCTTGAGGCCGGGGGGGGGAGGGTGGGGGTCGATCCCTGAGGGGGGTCGGGGGGTCCTGGGGAGTCTCAAGGGGTCCCAGAGGCTCCTGGGGGGGGTCTCGGGGGGGTATTGGGGGTCCCGGGGGGTATCAGGGGGCTATTGGGGATCTCAGGGGGTCCCAGAGGCGTCTGGGGGGGGTATTGGGGGGTCCTGGGGGGCATCAGGGGGCTATTGGGGATCTTGGGGGGTCTCAGGGGAGATTTTGCGGGGCCCTGGGGTGCCCTAGGGGGGGTTGGGGGCTCTAGGGGGATCCTGGGGGGAGATTGGGGGGGTCCCAAGTGATTGGGGTGGGGGGGTGGCTGAGGGAGCATTAGGGGGTGCCAGGAGGTTTGGGGGTATTTTTTGGGGGGGGGGGGGGTCTCGGGGGTTTGGGCGTCCCGGGATGGTTTTGGGGCATCCCAGGGGGTTTTGGGGGGGGTCCCTGGGGGGCTTCAGAGGGGCGTTGGATGGATTTTGGGGGGGGGGGGTCCCAGGGCGTTTTGGGGAGTTCTGGGGGGTTTTTGGAGGTTCCGGAGTGGCTTGGGGGGGGGGGGGTAGAGGGGGGTCGATTTTGGAAGGTCCCGGGGTGGTTTTGGGGGATCCCAAGGGGATTTTTGGAGGGTCCTGGGTGGGGTTGGGGGGGGGAGGGGCATTGTGAGGGTTTTGGGGGTCCCTGGGGTGATTTGGGAGGGGGTCTTGGGGAATTCTGGAAGGTTCTGGGGTGGTTTTGAGCCGTTCCGGGGTTTTTGGGGATCCCTGTGGTGATTTTTGGGGGCTCCCGGGGGGGTTTTGGGGCATCCCAAGGGGATTTGGGGGGGTCCTGGATGGATCTTGGGGGGGGTGGTGGTTCTGGGGACTCTCGTCTGCATTCTGGGGGGTTCCTGGGGGATTTGGAGGGTCCTGGGGGATTTGGGGGGGGGGGTCCCAGGGTGGTTTTGGGGCATCCCAAGAGATTTGGGGGGTCCTGGGTGGGGTTGGGGGGGATTCAGGGAGGCCTTGGGTAGATTTGGGGGGGTCCTGGGTGGATTTTTGGGGGTCCTGGGGTGGTTTTGGGGCATCCCAGGGTTTTTGGGGGCGGGAGGGGGGGGAGTTGGGGATGGATTTGGGGGGGGTTCCAAGGGGGTTTGGGGGGGGGGGGGGGACCCTGGAGTGGTTTTGGCGCTTCCCGGGTGCGTTTTTTTGGGGGGTTCCCGTGGCCTTCCAAACTCAAAGCGGGGCGGGGTCTATGGGGCGGGGGCGCCCCCCCCCAGGCTGCCCCGAGAGAGGGTGCGGCTGCGGCCCCGCTCGCCCTCCCCGGAGGCGGAGCTGGAGACGGAGGCGGTGCGGAAGCGGGAGAGGCGCGTCATGGCCACCGCCGCCACTGCCGGGAGGGCGTGGCGTCAGGGGACACGCCCCCTGCCCCGCAAGCCCCGCCCCTTGGAGCCCCCCCCCGCCCCCCGCAGCGCCCCCCCCCCAGGGGGGTTAGTGCAGGGGGAAATGCCCTCAGGCCCCGCCCCCGGGGTGTAGGCCACGCCCCCTCCCCGAAGCCACGCCCCCTCCCCGAAGCCCCGCCCCACACCAACGCAAGGAAACAGGCCCCGCCCCCTCCAAGCGGCTCCAGTAGGGTTAATGGAAGGGAGGAGGCCACGCCCCCTTGCCGCAAGCCATGCCCCCAAGCCCCCAGTGGGGTTAGTGCGGAGCTGCAGGACACGCCCCCTTTATTAGGCCACGCCCCCCCACGGGGTTAGTGCAGGGGAGGCGTCCCCGAGGCCACGCCCCCTCCCCGAGGCCACGCCCCTCGTGCACCCCGTGACATCACACGTGACCTCACAAAGGGGCGGTGACGTCACACGTTGGAGGGGGGGAGGGGGAGGGGGGAGGTGACGTGAGGCGGGGGGGGAGGGTGTGGCCTCACACGTGACATCACCGCTGACGTCATCGCTGACGTCTCTCCCTACCTGGCCCCACGCTGCGCTTGCGGTCCAGGACGTGAGGGACTGGGGGGTGGGGTAATTAACCCCCCGGAGCAATTAATTACCCCCCCGGGTCACTGATTACCCCCACACACCCCCCCCCCCCGCAGCCATTCATTACCCCCCCAGGGCCATTAATTAACCTGCAGGGGGGCTAATAATGCACCCCACCCCCTCGGGCAGATTTATACCCCAGGAAAAGCAGTTAATTACCCCCCCCGGAGCACTAATTAACCCAGGGGTCATTAATTGCTGTCCCCGGGGGTCTTCATTACCCCCCAGGGCAATTAATTGCCCCCCCCCTTGGGTGCTAATTTCTCCCCGGGGGGGGGGGGGGTTAATTACCCCCGCGGGGGGGGGTTAATGAGCTCTCATGAATATTAATGAGCACTAATTGTACTCACTGTAGCCCATGCCCTGCACGAAGTACTTGAAGGCCTCTGTCAGCTTGGCCGGCTGGGGGGGGCGGGGGGGGTCAAGACCACGCCCCTTTAGGCCACGCCCCCTTTAAGCCACACCCCAACCCCCCCATAGGGGGCCCCTCCCCTTTAAGCCCCGCTCCCTCCCCTTAGGCTACGCCCCCTCCCCCTCAAACCACACCCACACCCCCCTTATATGGGGGACGCCCTGAGGCCACGCCCCCTCCCCCCTTAGCCACGCCCCCCCCAACCAACCCCTTCTATGGCTTTGGTGCGCCCTTACGCCACACCCCCTCCCTTCCAAGCCCTGCCCCTACAGCCCCCCATAGAAGGCCGGTGCCAGGCCACGCCCCCCCTTAGGCCATGCCCCCTCAGTCTCCCAGACCACGCCCCCTCCCCCTTAAGCCACGCCCCCCCGTTGGCGCTGGTGACCTTTGACCCCTCACCTGGCTGAGCTGGGGCTGCCCCCCTCCGTCCGCCATCTGTGGGGTGTCAAAGGTCACGGTGTAGGGGGTCAAAGGTCACGGGGTCGGGGGGTCAAAGGTCACCTTGAGGAAGGAGGTCTGGGTGGGGTCCAGCTTGGCGTTGCACTCCACCTGGGGGGGGGGGGGGACGGGCCGTGGCGGGGGTCACGTGACTCCACGAGGGTCACGGGACGGGCCATGTGACCCCGGCACGTGACCTCACGGGGGGGCGGGGTCAGGTGACGTCACTCACCACGGCCTCCTCGTGGGGGGAGCCGTCGCCCACCACCAGCAACATGGGGCAGCTTTGGGGGGGGGTGGAGGAGAGAGGGGGTCAAAGGTCACTGTGGGGGGTCGGAGGCCATCCCGGAGGCACGGGGTCAAAGGTCAGAGGGGCGAGGGGGGGTCGCTCACCGCAGGCTGCCAGCCCCGCTGCGCGCCAGGCCCAGGTCACCGCGGCTGCGCGGCCCCGGCAGGAGCAGGAGCAGGAGCAGGAGCAGGAGCAGGAGCAGGAGCAGGGAGCCGCCACCGCCACGGTGAGTGCCCCCAGTACACACCAGTACACACCGGTGCCCCCCCGGTGCCCTCCCAGTATAGCCCAGTGCCCTCCCAGTGCCTCCCAGTACAGCCCAGTCCCTCCTAGTGCCCCCCAGTACAGCCCAGTCCCTCCCAGTGCCCCACAGCCCCCTCCCAGTGCCTCCCAGTATAGCCCAGTGCCCCACAGCCCCCTCCCAGTGCCTCCCAGTATATCCCAGTGCCCTCCCAGTGCCCCACAGCCCCCCCCCAGTGCCCCCCAGTACAGCCCAGTGCCTCCCAGTGCCCCACAGCCCCCCACCTGTTGTACATGCCCCACAGCAGGGGGGCGTTGGGGGTCGCCCCCAGCCGGGCCCGGCTGCTCTGCACGGCCGGGGGGGCGGCCGACAGCTCCTCCTGTGGGGCAGACCCACAAGTGAGCCGCAACTGACCCCCCGCCGCTCCCCCGGACCCACAACCGACCCGTAACCCACCCCGAGACCCATAACTGACCCACCCCAGGGCCACGGCTGACTCACCACCGACCCACAAGTGACCCCCCAGGACCCATAACTGATGCCCCCAGCCCCACAAGTTCCTCCCCCCGGCCCCACAAGTGCCCCCGGCCCCACCTGGGTGAAGAGATGGGCCAGGATCATGTCGGTGGTGGAGGACGTCAGGCCCGAGAGCTGTGGGGCAGCAAGTGGGGCGCCATGGGACCCACAGCGACCCATAAGGAGCCACGGGACCCATGGAACCTACAGGGACCCATGGGACCCACAGAGACCCATAGCGACCCATAAGACCCATAGAGACCCACAGTGACCCATAGAGACCCACGGGACCCATTGGGACCCATGGGACCCACAGAGACCCGTGGGACCCACAGGGACCCGGCGGGACCCATAGGTGCCCCATAGTCCCATGGACACCCGTAAGTGACCCACAGAACATCTAGAGGTGCCCCATAGCGCCGTGGAGACCCATAAGTGACCCGCGGCTGCTCCGTAGCCCCATGGAGACCCATAAGTGACCCATAGGTGCCCCATGGAGACCCATAGAAGACCTAAAGGTGCCCCATATGCCCACGGAGACCCACTAGAGCGCCCCACAGCTGCCCCATGGCCGCCCCACGGCCGCCCCACCTTGTGCGCGGCCCAGTCCATCCAGCCCTTGGCCTGGGGGTCGATGTTGACCAGCACCAGCCCCTCCACCGCCTCGGGGTGCAGCAGCTGTGGGGCAGGGCCGGGGGTCACCTCCTGCCCCACGGCGGTCCTCTCTGCCACATAGACACCTCCCCGGACCCATAGATTCCCCGCCGGCCCCACAGTGACCCCCAAGAACCCAACGCAGGAGCTCCTCAAACCTCCTCCGGACCCACAGCGATCCCACCCAAGGGCCCTCCTGCCCCACAGCGACCCCCCTGCCCCATAGCGACCTCCCCAGCCCCATAGATTCCCCCCCCAGAGCCCTCCAGACCCACGGCGACCCCCCCAGACCCCCAAATTCCCCCCCCGGAGACCCTTCAGGACCCCTCCAGAACCCCCCCAGATCCCTCCAGCCCCACAGCGACCCCCAAGTTCTCCCCCAAGGAACCCCCCCAAACCCCCTCCAGACCCACAATGACACTCCCCCCCCCCCCCGACCCACATGTGTCCCCCCAGATGCCCCACAACTCCCCCGCCAGACCCACAGATCCCCCCCAGGTGACCCATAGCCCCCCTGAGACCCACAGAACCCCACAGAACCCCCCCCAGATGCCCCATACACCCCCCCCAGAGACCCTCAGGACCCCCCCTCCAAGGACCCACAGATCTCCCCCCCCCAAGATGCCCCATAACCACCCCCGAGCCCCTCCATGTGCCCCCCCCCCCCCCAGCCCCACTCACCCCAAATTTCGCCAGGACGAAGGCGCCGGCCCCCACCCCCATCCCGATGATGCTGGCGATGCTGGGGGCGGGGGGTGGAGTGTCACGAGGTCAAGGTCATCCTGACCCCCCCCCCCCGCTATGGGGCAGCCCCCCAACTCACTTGAGGTACAGGAGGATGCAGGGGATCATCTCGGCCAGTTGCTCCAGCGAGGGGTACTGGTACCTGGGGGGCAGGGGGGGGTCAACGGGTCAACGGGGGGGTGACAGGGGGTCAACGGGGTCAACTCGGGGGTTGGTGGGGTCAATGGGGCCAGCTTGGGGGTCAATGGGATCATGGGAGGTCAACTGTGGGTCAACGGGGCCAACTTGGGGGTCAATGGGATCATGGGAGGTCAACTGTGGGTCAACGGGGCCAACTTGGGGGTCAATGGGATCATGGGAGGTCAACTGTGGGTCAGCGGGGCCAACTTGGGGGTCAGCGGGGCCAACTTGGGGGTCACTGGGGTCAACCGGGAGGTCGGTGGGGCCAACTTGGGGGTCAATGAAGCCAACTGGGGGGCCAATAGGGTCAACTCGGGGGTCGGTGGGGTCAATGGGATCATGGGACGTCAACTGTGGGTCAACGGGGCCAACTTGGGGGTCAGCGGGGCCAACTTGGGGGTCAATGAAGCCAACTGGGGGGCCAACAGGGTCAACTCGGGGGTCGGTGGGGTCAATGGGATCATGGGAGGTCAACTGTGGGTCAACGGGGCCAACTTGGGGGTCAGCGGGGCCAACTTGGGGGTCAATGAAGCCAACTGGGGGGCCAACAGGGTCAACTCAGGGGTCGGTGGGGTCAACGGGGCCAACTTGGGGGTCAATGGGATCATGGGAGGTCAACTGTGGGTCAGCGGGGCCAACTTGGGGGTCACTGGGGTTAACCGGGAGGTCGGTGGGGCCAACTTGGGGGTCAGTGAAGCCAACTGGGGGGCCAACAGGGTCAACTCGGGGGTTGGTGGGGTCAATGGGGCCAACTTGGGGGTCAATGGGATCATGGGAGGTCAACTGTGGGTCAGTGGGGCCAACTTGGGGGTCAATGGGATCATGGGAGGTCAACTGTGGGTCAGCGGGGCCAACTTGGGGGTCAGCGGGGCCAACGGGGAGGGGCAACGGAGACTCAAGGTGGTCAATCAAGGGTTCAAGCGGGATCAAGCGGGGCGGGATCAGTGGGGCTGGGGGAGGGGGGGGTTGGGGGGCGGGCGATGGGGGTCGCGGGGCGCCGTGGGTTGCACCCTGGGGGGTAGGGGGGGGCGCCCTCCTCCATGCCGGGGGGGTCGACGTGGACCACCAGGAAGTTCTTGACGATCTCCCCCATCTCCTCGTGGGCGAAGAGCGGGGTGAAGCACGACTCGTCTGGGGACAGCCCCACCCCACGGCTATGGGGCTGGACCCACGGCCGTGGGGCAGGGGGCACCCATGGGGCCAGGGAAGGGATGGAAGGGCCCCAGGTGCCCGGGGAGGGGGGACCCAGGGGACTGGGGAGGGGACCCAGGTGGCCGGGGGGACCCCCACCTATGGGGCTGGACCCGGATCTATGGGGCAGAGGGGACCCAGGTGTCCAGGGGCACACACATCTATGGGGCTGGGACCCCCACCTGTGGGTCTGTCCCCCCATCTCTGGGTCTGGGTCCCCCATCTATGGGTCTTGGACCCCCTGGTGTGGGTCTAGAACCCCTATCTCCAGGTCTGGGACCCCCAGGTGTGGGTCTGGAACACCCGTCTCTGGGTCTGGGCCCCCCATGTGTGGGTCCGTCCCCCCACCTCTGGGTCTGGGCCCCCCGTGTGTGAGCCTGGTCCCCCATCTATGGGTCTGGGCCCCCCATGTGTGGCTCTGGGACCCACCTCTATGGGTCTAGAACCCCCAGGTGTGGCCCTGGTCCCCCATCTCTGGGTCTGGGCCCCCCATGTGTGGGTCTGTCCCCCCATCTCTGGGCCTGGTCCCCCATCTATGGGTTTGGGACCCCCAGGTGTGGGTCTAGAACCCCCATCTCCAGGTCTGGGACCCCCATCTGTGGGTCTGGAACCCCCATCTCTGGGTCTGGGCCCCCCATGTGTGGGCCTGGTCCCCCATCTAGAAGAGCTTGCTCTCCCTGTCTTTGAGTACTGTTTTCACTGTCCCGGTTACCTCTTTGCTAACATTCTCTTCAGAGCTGCAGTGAAACCAGGAACCACGTGGAGAAGGCACCCACACTGAAAATGACTGGAGGGAACATTGGGGCTTCTTCTCAGTGTCTCTGACATAGGGTTTCACTGTCCCGGGAAAGTCTCTGATAACACCCTGCAGAGCGCTGTGCCCAATATACAGAAACGTCTTGCGGTATCTCCTACAGGGAAAGTGCTTGTTCTCAGTGTCTCTGAGAATTGCTCTGATTATCCGTGTGACCTCTTTGCTAAGACTCTCCAGAGAGACATCCTCAAAACCAACACACATCTTGACATATCTCCCACATTGATCGCAGTGTCTCCAGAAACGGCATTCAAGGAGCCAGGAACTTTTCTCCCTACACTGTCCATTGAGTTGTCCTCAAAACCAATATACATCCTGCTATATCTCCCACATGGAAAGTGCCAGGAGGGAGAAGTGGGGATTATGTTTAGACTTTCTCGGAACTGCTTCAAATCAACTAGATATCTTTGTGCTGTAAATCTCCCAACAGCCAAACGCAAAAGCAGCAAACATCTCGCTGTATGTCCCACATCCAAAGTGCCAAGAGAGTAATGTAGAGCTTGCTCTCCCTGTCTTTGAGTACTGTTTTCACTGTCCCGGTTACCTCTTTGCTAACATTCTCTTCAGAGCTGCAGTGAAACCAGGAACCATGTGGAGAAGGTGTGGAATAAATACTAAATTGGCTAAAAAATACAAAAGTACAGCATTGTTCACACATTAAGGAAAAGTATAAAATCAAGAGGCTTCTGAGGTAGAAAATAGCCGCAGCTGGCATGAAGGACACAACATCTGTGGTTCCCTGATAAGCTACATGAGGTACGGGACGGGATGCAATTATTCCGTGGCTTTACCTTATGATGTATAGCGGATACAGGAATGGGATGATACCATGAAACAGATAAGCTGCCAATTAGCTGCCCGCTAGATGCTCACAGCCAACATTTTGTCAAATTTTGATGAAATGCTGTCCTTTGTGCGAACTTTGCTCATTATAATGTCATTATTATAATACCAAAACACACCTCCATCCCGAAGGCTACCCGCCTCCAAGGTGTGACCACTCCTTCTTGAGTCTGCGCCCTGAATTTCTCGTAAACTATACCTTTAATTGTGAAGCGAGAGAAATTTACACCAATCATGATAAAAGTATGTATGACTAAAGTCACTCAAACTCCACCTTGAAGATAACAAATAGTATAAAAATAGCCCAAGAGAGGGGGGATACCCAGGGAAGACACCATCATAAAGAATTACATCACTGACTTCTGGGATCAGTCGATGGGCTGAGCCTCTCTTCCCCCCCATAGGGACGCCTTTGGGTAAGACTTAGATTATATCGAGTGCTTCCTCGGGAAACTTAGAAATTTCTCTAGAGACTCTCTTTTTCTACATTTAAAGCCAGGCTGTATCGTTTATAACTTTGTCGCGCGTTTTGTATATGTAACAATACTTTCATTTGCACGTGCTTTGCAGACAGTGTATTTATCACCGGCAATCCTAAGAACCTATATATCTGTTGTTTAAATAAACTGCACTTTTTTTTAAGTAGCTAGTCGTTTTGGTTTCTCACTGAACGTGACCAAAGACTCGAGAGTGGCCGTGCTAGTTCATGAGCACGACTAGACTGAAGGTGCAGTCCACTATTAGTGTATCCAAATCGTAATAGTTTAATACATATTAAACGCGATGGGACTGATAGTGCTGAATTGGGCATCACTCAGAATTTAAACCTAGCCGCACCTAGCCTCCCACCTCAGTGAGGAGTGTTAGAACGCAAGGGGGTTTATCTTCTGCTAAAACCGCTTTGCCCCTTTTCACGCAACAGAAGGCACCCACACTGAAAATGACAGGAAGGAACATTGGGGCTTCTTCTCAGTGTCTCTGACACAGGGTTTCACTGTCCCGGGGAAGTCTCTGCTAACACCCTGCAGAGCGCAGTGCCCAATATACAGAAACGTCTTGTGGTATCTCCTACAGGGAAAGTGCCAGGAGGAATTGTGGAGCTTGTTCTCAGTGTCTCTGAGAATTGCTCTGATTATCCGTGTGACCTCTTTGCTAAGACTCTCCAGAGAGACGTCCTCAAAACCAACACACATCTTGACATATCTCCCACATTGATCGCAGTGTCTCCAGGAAAGGCATTCAAGGAGCCAGGAACTTTTCTCCCTACACTGTCCATTGAGTTGTCCTCAAAACCAATATACATCCTGCTATATCTCCCACATGGAAAGTGCCAGGAGGGAGAAGTGGGGATTATGTTTAGACTTTCTCAGAACTGCTTCAAATCAACTAGATATCTTTGTGCTGTAAATCTCCCAACAGCCAAACGCAAAAGCAGCAAACATCTCGCTGTATGTCCCACATCCAAAGTGCCAAGAGAGAGCTTGCTCTCCCTGTCTTTGAGTACTGTTTTCACTGTCCCGGTTACCTCTTTGCTAACATTCTCTTCAGAGCTGCAGTGAAACCAGGAACCACAAGGAGAAGGCACCCACACTGAAAATGCCTGGAAGGAACGTTGGGGCTTCTTCTCACTGTCTCTGACATAGGGTTTCACTGTCCCGGGAAAGTCTCTGCTAACACCCTGCAGAGCGCAGTGCCCAATATACAGAAACGTCTTGCGGTATCTCCTACAGGGAAAGTGCCAGGAGGGAATTGCGGAGCTTGGTCTCAGTGTCTCT
Organism: Larus michahellis; assembly: GCF_964199755.1. NCBI lineage: Eukaryota > Metazoa > Chordata > Aves > Charadriiformes > Laridae > Larus > Larus michahellis. The sequence continues at coordinate 1,213,818 of NW_027436216.1, forward strand.
GAGAATTGCTCTGATTATCCCTGTGACCTCTTTGCTAAGACTCTCCAGAGAGCCGTCCTCAAAACCAACACACATCTTGACATATCTCCCACATTGATCGCAGTGTCTCCAGGAACGGCATTCAAGGAGCCAGCTACTTTTCTCCCTACACTGTCCATTGAGTTGTCCTCAAAACCAATATACATCCTGCTATATCTCCCACATGGAAAGTGCCTGGAGGGAAAAGTGCGGATTATGCTTAGACTTTCTCGGAACTGCTTCAAATCAACTAGATATCTTTGTGCTGTAAATCTCCCAACAGCCAAACGCAAAAGCAGCAAACATCTCGCTGTATGTCCCACATCCAAAGTGCCAAGAGAGAGCTTGCTCTCCTGCCGCGATTGAGAGACGGGACGCTGCTTGATGCAAGCAAGATGTCGGTTTATTAGAGGCGTCGGAAAGCTTTTATACAGCTACTTAACAGTTACATAAATTACACAAATTCTACCATTTCTAATTGGCTTAGCTCTAAATGTTTCATTACAATAATCCCTCCTACCTGCGGTTTCGCTACATGCTAGAAGCTACAGTTTTGGAATGTGCTAAAAGCTACAGTGATAACTTGTTGCCTACTCCCTACTTCTTCAAGGTTATTTATCTCAGACCTGCAAGGCCAGTTGTTCCCTGGCTCCTCAGATTTATTTGTCTCAGGTCTGCAAGGTCGGCATACCCTCAAATTTCTTGCATACTTGTACTTTTCTGCTAGCCGCCCCCAACATCTCCCCCTTTTTTGTTTCTTTAAAGGCAGAACTGAGGCACGGGTTTAAAAGTCATCATTCTCAGTGAGCTGGACAGAACTAACACTAGCGTAAATCTTCGGGATATCGCCGTTTTGAATAAACCATGTATGTCGAACAATTTTAGTCACCATAGACCTGACACAGGAAAGAGCGCAGCTTAGAATCAAAAGGCCTACCAATATAATAACTAATATGAGTACAGCAGATTGTACCAGGCTCCTAAGCCAGCCCTTTAGCCCAAACCAATCACCCAAAGTACCCAATCCGAAGAAGTCCGTATCAGATTGCACCTTTTGTGAATGCGCAAGGAGTTGTGTAATTTGCTTATGTATTGAAGAAGAGTGGTCCTCCAAGTCCATGCAGCACATTCCGTCAAAATCCTCACAGCCATGTCCATGGGCTAGTAGCAAGAAGTCAATAGCGGCTCTGTTTTGCAGGACTGCATGTTGTACCGTAGATAAGTCTTCAGCCATATCAGATAGTATGCGGCTGGTAGCATTTGCTTGCTTAACAACCCAACAGGCAATTGCATCTAAGTTTCTGTGGGCTCTCGCTGCTGCCACCCCAGGGGTAAATAGCGAGGCGAAAAAAAAACCTCCCAGCGATTCCATAGCTTAACATTATCATCACAGGTATTTTCTAATGCTTGTATTGTGTCACGAGTAAAACATAACCGCTGTTTTGGGCTTGGGTGATAGTGAGGAGTGCCAAGACTAAGCTGTCCAATAGTACACGGGCCTCCTCTAGGGTTAGAAGGGATCCCAGACCAAGCTCTATTTCCGCAAATAAAAAAGAACCCCAAGGGGAGCCGCCTAGGGAGCATGGTACCGGGGGCTGAGTGAGTGGCGTTTCGAGCAATGCTCAAACACCATTGTTGTTGCCAGAGGGTAGCATTACCAATAGGTGAGATGATGGTCGGTGGAGAATCCTTTACTAAGCGCCCCTCTTTTCGGGCCCCTGACCATGACCTAAGGCCAATAAACAAACAATGAGAAGCATTAAGAGAATCTACTAAGTCAATTTCCTGCGGCTCGGGCCCTATTGGTAATTTATCATCCCAATTATCGTATTTTTCAAAAAGGTCCTTAAGATTTTTCCATGAAAAAGGAAGCCTTCCAGAAATATTGTACTGCTTCCGTAAGGTTGTCATAGAGTTATTAAACAGTAAAAAGGTTGAGTTATTCAGTGGTACCCCTACTAAGCAGGTGGTGAAGGGCGAGCTGGGTGTAGCAAGACTGGCACAAAAGCTAGTTGTATTGAGCGACCTGGACAGAGTAACCCAGACATTTTGACGGGGGTCAAAAAGGTGAGGGTGGTACCCTGGCAAAGGATTGGCATGTGTCCAGGCTGCACATATACAAAAAAGTGTTAACAGGATCATAATGTTTGACGGACTCTTCCCCCCACCCCTTTTTTTTTTTTTTTTTTTTTTTTCAATGCTAAATTCTTACAATGCTAACTTCATATATTAGGCAACTGTCACACCATCTATTGGCCAATGTTAACCATCGCTACCATCTCTTACCACAGCGATAGCAGTCACATAAAACCTAAGGGTCACAATTACCACAGGCGACGCAATGAATATGTTCTACTGGAGTCTCTGCACTATTGTCCATAAAAGCACTGCATCAGTCCTCCGAATGTTCTCCGGTATGCTGTTCAGGGGAATGATCTAGCTGTGGATTGGTGTTGTGGCCATCCGACTGTGGTAGGGGTTCACGGAAAGGTCGCACGCTCTTCGCTGGGATCCACCTGGGGCCTCGTTCTGTGGAAACACAAGCATAGCCTCTGCCCCATGTGACAAGGGGGTATGGCCCTAAGACCTTACCTGTCTCAGGGTCGCGGATCAGGACTGGAGCTTTTACGCTGGCTTCGAAAGAAGTGTTTGTGTTAAAGTGGCGAACGATCGGAGGGTTGTTATCTATTAAAGAACAATTTAAAAAGTTAAAAACATACAGGGCTTTCTGTAGACGTTCTTCAGGGGTGGCGGTCCCTACTCCCCCTTTCTGTTGTTGTAACAAGCGCTTTAAAGACTGATGAGAGCATTCAATCAGGGACTGGCCCGTAGGGGAATGCGGGATCCCAGTGATGTGAGTGATCCCCCAAGAGATAAAAAAGGTTTTAAGTGCAGCCGAGATATAAGCAGGGCCATTGTCTGTTTTGATTTGTGCAGGGATGCCTAAGGTAGCAAAAGCACGCAGCAGATGCCTGCGAACATCTTTCGCCGCCTCCCCCACATGGCAGGAGGCAAATAGAGCGCCTGAAAAGGTGTCAATAGAGGAATGGACGTATTTTAATCTCCCAAATTCTGGATAGTGTGTGACATCCGTCTGCCATAATTGCAGGCTTTGTAAGCCTCTGGGATTAACCCCACCTGGTGCCGTAGGAAAAGAATGTTTTTGACAATCAGGGCAGACAGCGATAATGTTCGCCGCTTGCTGAGAAGTGAGGCCAAACTGACGTTTGAGGCCCCCTGCATTCTGATGGAAAAAGGAATGACTAAGCTTAGCTTGTGCAATACGGTCAGGTAAAACGTGTACTGGCAGAGTGAGCATATCGGCCCGTCGATTGCCTTCTGCAATAAACCCAGGTAAAGAGGTGTGCGATCTAACATGTAAAACAAAATAGGGATGTGTTCGAGAAGTTAAAAGGAAAACAAGTTCCTGCAACAAAGCAAACAAATCAGCATGCGAAGTATGACGCAGCACCGAGGCCTCTGCCCGTTCGACGACGCCTGCAACATAAGCAGAATCAGTAATAAGATTCAGTGGTGTAGACCACTTACGAAAAGCTCGAACAACAGCGGCAAGCTCTACGATTTGAGGGGACCCGGAGACTGTCTCAACGTCCGACTCCCATTGTTGAGAGCGGTCATCCCACCAGACAATCACCGACTTGTGTGTTTTTCCAGACCCATCGGTGAACACAGTAAGGCCTTGGAGGGGCTGGTGACATCTCTTTGGTATGGATATTAAGTTAAAATGAGCATGTAGAAGCTTGTGGGACGGAGGATGTGAGGTTAGTTGACCCGTATAATCTGTTAAGGCAAACACGAAAGCATCAGACTGTTGGAATAACCATTGTAGGTACATATTAGTTACAGGTAAACAGATAGAAGCAAAGTCCATCCCTGACAGGGCAAGCAAGCGCTGCCGTGCTTTAATTATCAAGGAAGCAAACATTTCATGTTGTGTCCAAATTGTTTTAGTGGGCTGGTTGGGTAAAAAGACCCACTCAATGATTAATAAGGGATCAGGATTGTTAGGGTCCCATTGAAAAATCAAAGCATATGGCTGACGTGCAGGGTTCAAAATAATTAAATTGAAGGGCAATTCAGGCGCACAGCGGTGTGCTTGCCGTAAGGCGATGGCTTCCGCTACTTTTTGTAATGAGGCAGCGGCTTCAGGACCAAGTCGACGAGGGGAGCGTAAATCGGAATCTCCCTTGAGGAGTTCAAACAAAGGGCTTAAGTCTGAATTGGAGATTCCTAGCAAGGGTCGGACCCAAGTAATGGTCCCTAATAATTTTTGAACATCGTGCAAATTTTTAATGTCCGCCTGTATATGCACAGGTTGGGGAACTATCGTCTGGGTCCTGATGCGCCAACCCAAGTAGGTCCAAGGGGGCATTTTCTGGACCTTTTCAGGCGCAATACAGAGGCCTGCCGAATTGACAGCGGCCGTGACAAGGGCTACGGCCTTTTCCATGAGCTCAAGGTGAGGCGCAGCCATCAAGATATCATCCATATAATGATATAACAGAACTTGAGGCAACGCAACCCTGACAGGGCTAAGTACCTTAGCGACATACCATTGACAAATTGTCGGGCTATTTTTCATTCCCTGTGGCAGTACAACCCACTGATATCGTTGCACAGGGGCTTGCATATTGACACTTGGGACTGAAAAAGCAAATTTGGCAGCGTCATCAGGGTGTAGTGGAATGTTAAAAAAGCAATCCTTAAGGTCAATAACGGTGAGATGCCAATTGCGGGGGATCATAGTTGGAGAAGGGAGCCCTGGCTGCAGAGCTCCCATATCTACCATAGCATCATTGATTTTTCTGAGATCATGGAGCAGGCGCCACTTGCCAGATTGCTTCTTAATAACAAAGACAGGTGAATTCCAAGGACTAGTAGTAGGTACTATCTGTCCTTTTGCTAATTGTTCCGTAACCAGTTCTTGGAGAGCGCGAAGCTTTTCGAGTGGTAGGGGCCATTGATCTACCCAAATGGGTGTCTGAGTTTTCCAAGTCAGTTTCAGGGTGTCGCGCACCTCAATGGCCCCCCCTAAAAATGCGACTGAATGGAAGTTCCCCATTGTGATAGCACATCACGTCCCCATAAGACCATAGGAACAGGCAGCACAAAAGGCTTGACGGAAGCCACTCGTCCTTCTGGGCCTTTGATTTGGATCAATTCCGAGGATTGGTGGCTTCTACCAACTCCTCCGATTCCGGCTAACACCTGAGGCACAGCTGCCAAAGGCCATTGTGGAGGCCACTTCGCCTGTGAAATTACGGTAACATCGGCCCCGGTGTCAATAATCCCATTTAGGATTACTTGCTGAGTGCCGTGAATAAGAGTACATTGACAAAGTGGTCGCTTCTGGGAAATGGACTGTACCCAGAGAATCTGTGGATCCCCAGTAGATCCAAAACCTCCTTGTCTTTGCTGCGGAGGTGGGTGAGGCGAAAGAGAGCTTGCGTTCTGCGGGATCAGTAGTAATTGTGCAATGCGGCTTCCTTTGGGTACTGTGCAAGGGGGAAATGGGGTCCAGGCCATGATTTTAATTTCCCCAACGGTATCCGCATCAATTACTCCAGGCAATACAAAAAGTCCAGCTAAGGTAACCGATGATCTCCCTAATAGTAGCCCTTGTGTTTTCGGGGATAAAGGACCTGAAACATTAGTTGCTAATAAATGAACAGAGGAATCAAGTAACGTTACTGCGTGTGAGGTTGCCAGGTCCAATCCGGCGCTACCGGCTGTTGCTGGGCGAAGACTTGTGGCGAGGTCACACCCATCTGCATGGCTCGATCCACCGGCGACGATACTTGTGTCTGTGCGCGTCGCTGCCCCGCGCTCCGCAAGCGGTTTCCCTGTATCGGCTGCCCTTGAAAATTATACTTAGAACGACATTGATTAGCATAATGACGCCCCTTCCTGCATCGGGGACAGATCCCAGGGGCTTGAGCTTTAGCCCCCCATTAGAAGCGAGACAATTTCGTTTGATATGGCCTGGTTTACCACAAACGTAACAATTTCCTCCCCCAGACATGCCTCTCATAGCTGCGAAAGCAGCTGCCATCGCTTCAAAGTTATGGTCCACAGTACCGATACGATTACAAGCCTCTACCATTTCAACCAAAGTCGGAGCTGGGTTAGGGAGAGATTTAAGTAATTTTTTACAGTCGGCGTTAGCATTTTCAACTGCTAATTTTAATAGCAAAATTTCTCGAGCTTCGGTATTATCTATTTGGCGTTCTAAAGCTTGCTTAAGTCTATCAATGAATTGCATGTACGGCTCCCGAGGTTCCTGCGTAATAGAGGTGAATGCCTTTTGAGGTTTACTGGAATCGGGTATTTTAAGTAAGGCCTTTTTTGCTTCTTCGCAGATCGCTTCCAGGGCCTCTCGTGGGCAATCTCGAGCCTGTGCCGCTGGATTAGAGTGCTGACCCGTACCCATAAGGTGCTCCATGGTCAGTGCGGCAAGAGCAGCATTATTATGACCCACGTAGCTGGTGAGGAGAGTTTGAAGGCCCCCCCTCCAATGCGACTCCCACAGGGAATACTGGGAAGGGGTTAATAACAATTGCGCTAGCGATTTTAAATCATGGGGAGTCATAACATACATATCAAAGACAGAAGACAGCAGGCTCGCAAAATATGGGGAAGAGAGCCCATGTTCTGTGACGGTACGGCGCAGCTCTTTAATCACCGGGAAGGACAAAGCCTCCCACTGCACTCCCCGGCCTTGATAAATAACAGGGGCGACTATCGTTCGCGCTATTTCCAAGTCACCTTCTTTTAAAGCTTGACGTCTAATATTCGCCCACGTATCATGAGGGTCAGGGGGGTACAAGTCAGACTCTTTATCGGGATCAACGGGCCCCGGGTCAAGCGGATCTTCCTCAGGAGGGTAGCCTGCGGCACAGACCTTTAAGGGTCCGGGCGACTTAGCGCGTCGCGGAGGTAGCGGAGGGGGAAGCAAAGGCGGAGCTGATGAAGGTTCCCCCTTAGTATCTGGAGAGTCTTTATGGCCCTTTTTCTGTGCCTTAATAGCCTCAAAGAT